>NC_132867.1:16437750-16743833 GCF_048164855.1 Canis lupus baileyi
ATTGAAATCAACTGTCACTCTTAAGACAAACTGTTCCCACTTGGGTGAAATGTCACTGTGAAGGTGGATGCCAGTAGGAAAAACAAACAAGAACAATGAAGCCCCTCCCAGCTCCTCCCTCCTTCTTTTGTTCATGTCACTCCAGTGCTTCTTGGGACCTACCAGGAAATGAGTTGGCAAATGAGTCTAGAAAATACAGTTTGCTGGGTCTGAGCCCCAGAATGGTAAGGCAACATACAAAGGTGGAATTGAAATCAGACAAGGCAGGCATTCTGGAAGACTGAGGGAAATGCTTTGAGGTAGTTCTTCCTTTAGTACCTTTAAACTGTAAAGTATAAAAGTTGATCCTGCAGCCACCACATAGGGCTGGTCCAAGTCCCAGTGGTAACTCTTACTTTTCCACTAACAAGCTTCCTTTTTACAATGAAACATCTCCATTCACAGCACCAAGAGGATCTCCAGACACCAAAACCAAAACTCTTGTAATCTACCTACTTCTTCCTCTTTATCGTACACTACTCATCCACAACCAAGTCCTACTCATAATATCTTGATCTCTATCCCCACTGCCATCACTCATTTCCAGTCCCTTTATATTTGACTGGCTGAAAATTACCCGGTCAGTCTTTACTTCTTCTAATCTCAAATGTCTTTGTCCACCAAGTACTGTGTACAACAATGTGGTAGTCACAGAAATAAATATGTTGGAGAGACCATGTTAGCACATACTTTTAAATGATACAAGTAATGACATAATACTTCCAGTGGATATTTTGGAATCCATAAACAAGAGGAAGCAATGAGATTAGAGGTATCAAAGCCAGACAGGAGATAAACATTGAGGGATAATACAAATTGTTTAGACAAAAGAGACAGGAAAAAAAATAGGGGAAGAGGGCACTCCAGATTGAAGGACATCGTAAGGAAGAGTGAGAGGAAAAATGATCATCTTGACTGTTTGGGGATGTAAAGCAGAGAGAATTAATCACATCTCAGGATGCATCCGGGAAGTATCAGAAGGTCCTTGTTAGGATGGCAGCTGTTTTGTCGATGGATACAAATGAGCTGTTGAAGACCTGCATCCAAGGTACTCTGGAAACACCAGTAACGGTAAGTGGAATTGCCATTTCGAAGAGTCTAGCCATTGTTTTGAATGCTCTTCCTGCCTCTGAGATCACACACTGATAGCCTTAGCTTCCCAGTGTTCAAACAATTTTGTTGACTTTCCTCTGCTCCAGTTTACTTTACTCTTCATTTAAACACTAAGTACTTTCATAGCAACTTTGCATAAGTCATATCTCTTCTCATTTTGTACAGGATTTTTCTTTTTAAAATAGAGTGGTCACTTGAGTCTCAGTTAAGGTACTTTTGTCAGCAAGGAAGAGAAGATGTCAAGAACGGCTGGCACATTTAAGGAAAACATGCTCTGTGTAACAAGAAGACCTGAGTAATCACCAAGACCAGATGGGCTCTTCCAGGGATGGCTCTGAATGACTGGAGCAGTTCTAGGAGTCCCAGGTTTAACAACACCATCTCAAGTCAGAAGAGAGGAGAGGGCACCCCCCCTTGCCTGTGTCTCTTTTTAAATCAGAGAAACATTTTCAGTCACTCCCCAGACAAGGCTCTCCCCTCATATCTCTTGGGCCAAAATGGTGTCATGTGCCCATCTTTAAAGGAATCCTTTAAAAGTGAATGGAATAACTGGGATAAGTTTAAAGTAATCAGAACTCAACCCTTAGGGTACAGGACAGTTCCACTCACTCTTGAAGCCAGAAACCAGCCAACACCTGAAAAAACATCAGGTTCTGTCACCACAGAACAGGGGTTGAGCAGGGCTGGAGGATGGCAGTTGAACAGGCGGTAATAGCCCTCGCACCATTTTCCCTCCTTAATTATAGTTATTTCATACCTTCCAAGCTTTCTTTTTGTTAACTTCCCAAATTTGATTTTATTTTCTTGATAGAACATTCAATAATTTTTAAAAGATTTTATTCATTTATTTATTTGAGAGAGAGAGAAAGAGAGCACCAGTGAGGGGAGGGGCAGAATGAGAGGGAGAGGGAGAAGCAGACTCCTGGCTGAGCAGGGAGCCAGACATGGGGCTCCATCCCACAACCCTGAGATCATGACCCAAGCTGAAGGCAGACACTTAACTGACTGAGCCACCCAGGTGCCCCACAGTCAGTGTATTTTTTTTAAAGGTTGATAATACACATAAAAATGAGTGTTGATTTGCTCTCATCTGTCATCCTTAAACAATCTGCCCAACATACCAAGTTCACCCCTTCATTATTCTTCCTCTCCACGTAGCCTGAACACTGCACTGTCCTTAGCATTTTTCACATTCACGGCCTTTTTATATCAGAGGTTCAACAATCACACATGCTCTCCATAGATCTACCTCACTTCTTTACATGGTCCTTAGTGACTTGTGGCTCCTGCCATCTTTCTCACATATCCTGTAAAATCAGAGCTCACCAGAAATGCTTCCATATTACTACCCGGGTTCCATTAAGGGCATCTTTTTCCCTTACAGTTTTGAGAGTGTGTTGTCAAAATTTCACTTCCATGATTCTTCTTTCTCCAACCAGCTTCCCTTTTAAATTTCTCTTTATAAAATTATTAAATGTTTTATCTAACCTTCCTTAGGACTGATTTTCAAAAGCCTGTATTATATGCCTACCTTCTATATTTGTTGGCTCTCAAATGCAAGCAGCAGAATAGTTATATTCTTCCAAAATTCCAGTTCTTTCCACAGAAAGCTTGACTAAAAGAGAAAGTACCTGAACTGAGTTAAAATTTTGGCTTTTCCACTTTAGTGGTTAAAGAAATAACTTCCCCCCAAGTCTGATTTCATGTATATAAAATGGTGATACAAATATTTGCTTCATAAACTGTGAAATTAAATGATGGTGTGTGTGTGTGTGTGTGTGTGTGTGTGTGTACTATCTCACTCTCATTTTTTTTCAATGTAAGGTTTTAAAATGTCAGAATGTGAAGTTCTTCAAAACTACCATAAAATTGGAGTTACAAATTCAATTGGTCATCATGATCCTGCCTGTGACTGTCCTCTCGGCAGCCTGTAGCCTTCTCCCTTCAAGCTACCTGAAAGTCCACTCAAGTAATTCAAAGTGTGTTTGTGTGACCAAGTTCACATTGACCACATTCTCTCAGGAACTTGGAAAGGTCAGACTCACCAGAGGCAGGGCCCTTTACAGGCATGGAAACATTTTTGAAAATTGCAGTCGTTAATTTGTGGTCCTGCTTGGCTTTTTTCTCTGTGTCATTTCAAGTTAACAGTGTGTTACACAATTAGATATATTTTTTTTTTCCTTTCCCAAGAAGAGAGATCCCTCTAGTGGTTCGAGTGAGTCTTGATTTTTCGGTGAGCAGAGGAGAACAGCGAGAGAGAGCCTGTTTAATTCCTATGAGCTGTCGAGTTGATGAGCTGGGAGGAGAGAGGTGAGCTGCAATAGTCAGACACAAAGAAACATGACCCAGTGGGATCTCTTTCTTTGTTATGGGGGTGGCAATCAAGGAATTTTATAGACCTTTAGAGACTTGTAAGATCCTTGCCACTGATCTATCAGGATCTTTCTGATTATCATTTATGATTTATTATCATTTCTTCAATCCCATTTCAGCTCATCTCTCCCCTATCTGCATTGTTGTGGGAATATGCAAATCCCTCTCATGTAACTGCCAAGTCCGCATACAGGCATACAGTGTCCTGCGCATAATTCTAGATGGAAGCAGTTGAGGACTAAGAGTTGGTTAACATTCTTATGTTTGTATTAAAAGAAATAGTCAAGAAAATCCATTGTGCATTTCCAGTTTTGTGGCTTGTAATTCATTAGGATGAAAGAAGAGGGTGATGGGGTCGTTTACTCTCCCTTCAATTCTGATGAAGCAGCTGGAGATATGAAAAAAATCATTCTGCGTGGTCAAAACCAATTAAAAGAGGAATGCCAGCAACCTGCAGTTTTGCACATTAAAAAAAATGATGCCGGAGATTTAATTGGATAAATAAAATCAGCTCATACTTGAATAACATTCTAACCAATGACTCCACTGCAGACATTTTGGCAAAGCCATTGCCATGTTTGGTATTCAGTCTTCCAGTGGTCACTTGGTTCAGCCTGAGCAAGCATCTATACCTCCTGCACCTGTACCTCCCCCTTGACAGTGGCCAAGAGGAAGACTTAAAGAATGAGTGGCAGATCCACAGTTCTGATCTGCTGGTTCCTGAAGTGACCCTGGCAAACAGAAAAGAAAAATCTCCCAAGTCCATAGGACCTTTGTGTAACAGCTGAGCTGCTTCAAGTGTCCCAGATAAAGAGACTAAGCACTGTTCATGTAAATTATCACTTATCTAAAAACTACAGTCATTGGTTACAGAGCATTGTTTGGATGCTCTGGCAATAAATCATTTTTGTGAGTTAATGTGTTGAAATGTATATTGTCCTTCAATGTAAGCAATCAACAGCAATGTCTGTTTTTTGTTCCACTTCAAACTCTTGGTCCCTGGGAAATTTAGAGAGCAAAATGTTTCAATGTCACAGTATGTGTTTCAGAAATTCCCATTTCTCCCTCTTCAGTTCATGTTGAAGGAATAAAAGGCAGCCAGTAAATGGAAGAGGCAAGACAAAAACAAAAAAGTAAACTGGCTTAATTCACGAATCAGGTATGATTACAACCTATGATTACATTCCTTTAAGGATGGATATGAAGCCACAAAGACACTACCTGATATTCTTTGTCCATGTTTTATATTTTAGCTACATTACAAATTAATCCTATAGCCCACCCTCATGATTCAACCTTCTTTTTGAAGGTTTTAGCTATTTTCTAAGTTTGATTCATCCCCATTATTTTAGTAATAAAATATCAACTTCATAATAAAATATTCAATACCCTCAAAGTCCACAGGGGAGAAAACTGACACATGAGGCTCCCAAAAAGATGCTAGATGGGTTCTATGGGTCCTTTCCATACTAGGAGAAGGATTATGATACTTTGATGAGGTCACAAGCTTCAGTATAACTTGTTTATTTAACAAACAATATTAAGTACCCATAGTGTTTCATATTGTGTCAGTTTAGTGAAGGTGGCACCCCATTTCCCAGAATTCTCCTCATTGTATAATTTCAAGTTAGTATGAGCCACAAGTGACACTTTGATAATACCTGAGAGATGGAAGTGAAACAGCAGCCTTTTTTTTTTTTTTGAATGCTTGGAAGATCTGTGCAGGTTATCGACTAGGCACTACTAAAACTCATACCTATTGTTCAGTTGCTGACTCACCTTGAAAGTGTGGGGCAGACCCAAGTCTACCCCTTCTCCTGCTCCCTTCAGATACCCCTTTCCACTTCCCTACTCCTGGGATGGATGAATGTTTGGTTCTGTGACAAAGGACTCAAGTGTTCATTACAGGTCATCTGCAACATCAAAATTGGAGTCTGACGTTGGTTCTAGTCCATTCTTATTAATTCCAGCCTCAAACTCATGGGTTCTAGTGTGTCCTTGCTCTTTACCATTTCACCTTCACATTTTCCTTTCTACTTCAGACATAAAGACAACAGACTCCAGTAGCCTATTTAACCAGCTCCCACAATTGCATAAGGTCAACTCCCTATAATAAAATCCTTATCATACAACACTCCTGGTGGTTCTGTTCCTCTGACAACCCTGATGATACAGTGCCTACTGTGAGCATACCACTACAACTGGCAATAGGGATTTTAAATATGAATAAGTCAATCTAGTAAAGAAGACTATTTGTTTTCTAGGGCTTCCATAACAAAATACCATAGGCTAAGTGCCTTAAGTAACAGAAATTTATTTTATTGTAGTTCTGGAGGCTAGAAGTCCAAGATCAAGGTGTCAGCAGGTTGAGTCTCTCCTTAAGTATCTCTCCTTGGCTTGTAGATGGCCGTGTTCTTGCCGTGTCTTCATTGGGTCTTTCCCCTGTGCATGTGTAACTCTGGCATCTATTCCTCTTCTTATAGGACACCAGTCCCTTTGGATTAGGCCCTGACTCTTATGACCTCATTAACCTTAATTACCCCTTGAAAGGCCCTATTTCCAAATACAGTCACATTGGGGGTTAGGGCTTCAACAGATAAATTTGAGGGGAAAACAATTCAGTTGATAACAAAGAAGTGGGCATACCAAAAATTGTTATTGCACGTGAAGAATGCGAGGTGGAATTATAGAATGCCATGGAAGGCCACAAGATGGATATATAACACAGTTCTGGAATTGTGGGTTCAGAGATAGGGTGATTATACAATGTATCATCCAAAATGGGACACTTGTGAACACACCAGTGTGCCCTAAAAATAAAAAGACACTGATTGATATTCATCAGGCATATTCTAGAACTGTCCTGGGAAACCAGGAGCCATAGACACTCTTCAGAAAAGACCTCATAGGGGTGTAACATCTAAGGCAGGAACTACAGAGGAGTAGACGTCAAGGAGATGAAGATGAGCAGGTGGGGAGTGTACTCTAGATGCTCAGGAAGAAAGAATATAATGAGCAAAGACAGAAAGCTGGAGACACAGTGGCATTTTGGGGGAACCACTGGAGATTCCACATGGTGGAAGTTAAGCAAGGGCAGGGGGCCAGACAAGAAGCAAGGTAAGCAGGATTCAGAGGCTAAAGGGGCTCTTGAAGGGTCTGGACTTGGTTTGAAGGCAGGCACAGGCCATTACAAGTTTCAATCATGGCATAATATGATTTACATTTTAGAACAGTCTCTCAGAAATTAGATCAAGATGTGGTAACTGTAATTAGTAACACCGTATCATATAATTGAAATCTGCTAAGAAAGTAGAACTTAAGTGTTCTCAAGAAGAAGAAAAAAATGATGAATATGTAAAGTAATGGATGTGTTAAGTAACTGGATGGGAGAAATCCTTTCACAACTTTTATGTATATTAAATTACCACGATGTACACTTTAAATATCTTACAACTTTGTCAATTATTCCTTGATCAAGTTGAAATTTTTAAGAGAGAAATTAGATCAAGATAGCAGATTCCTTCAGTTTCTGACTTTTTCCCTTAGATACCTCTTTTCCCCCTACAGACAAAAGAATATTGTTTTAAAGATCAAATAAAGTAATAGTCTTGGGAAACAATAAGAAATTCCATCCATAAAACAGAAATATGGAGGAGCTGAAAAAAAAAAAAAACAACAGAAATCAAACAGGATCAGATAGACAGAGGAACTACAGTCAAGTGCATGAACCACAGCATCTGGAGCAACTAAGGAGCCAAGTTCAAAAGGCTCTCACCAAAAGAGGGGCAACTTGAATGTCAATACGATAGTAACCATAATAGATTAAAACACATCAAGTTTCAGTCTGTAAGCCTATAAAATGATATTGTAGTAAAACTAATTGGTTACCACTGAAGAGTCTCAGTGAGTTATTTTTATAACTGTTAAATAATCAAGTTTTTTGTTTGTTTGTTTTGTTTTGTTTTGTTTTGCCTTTCCCATATGAACCGTACCAAGGAGTAACCAATACTAGATGAGGGTAAGTTTCTCTTTATAGAAATACTCCAGCTAATAAATGAGGAATGAATGATTTCATTAGTGCATCACCATCTGAAGTAATGGAAGTAGATATTGATCAGCAATAGCTGCTGTAGCCACAAAAGAAAAGAAACTAGACTTTAGATGCTTCCTGATAGAACATAACACTACTCGTGAATTAATTTTGCTAAAAAAAAGGAAAGAAAAAAAGAAAGAGAAAAAGTTGAACTTGAATCTAATCAAACTTTCAGAACACTTACTAATGTACAGGAAATTTAGGATAACACAGGTTCCAAACAGCAAAATTGACCTACATTAATAAAGAAATGGAAAAAAGACTATAAATTGGAAAAGTATTCAGGGACATATCTACTAATTGCAATGTTTAGACTTTATTCATATCCTGATTTAAGGAAGTAAACAGTAAGTCATGATTGGGATAGTAGTGCCCTACTGCAAATCTAGACACTGACAAAATATGCTATGACTAAATATTTTGAGTGTGGGGAATATCTGAGGAGATACTTCCAGGGAGCAATTGCATACATAAGTCTGGATCTCTTGAGACACATCTGGACTAGGGATATAAACGTGGGAATTGGAATCATCTATAGATTCTTGCTTCACACAGGAAGCTGCTAGGATATTAAGCTGTGCATAGAGTTCTTCATTGTCCACAACATTGAGATTTGGGGACGGATAATTCATTATGGAAGGATGTATTGTCCAACACAGGAAGTTTAGCTGCCTCTATCCAACTAGATGCCTATAGAATTTCCCCATCCAATTGTCACAACCAGAAGTGTCCCCAGACATTACTCCAAATTGTCCCAGTGTAGTATCAATAATGTAGAGTGAAAAAAGAAGAGAGAGGAGAATGAGGCCTCAGAGTATCAAAAAAGTCTATGATTAAATCACAACCTCACCACAAGGAACTGTGGCCATCTCACTAGACCTTACTTTGCTCATCTATAAAATGGAAACGATATCATCTAATTCACTAAGTAGCTGTGCAGCAAGTATTTGCGATGGAAGACACTTCATTCATGAGAACACACTTGACGTGCCTCTCTTCCTAAGTGCCCAATATTATTGGCTTCCTTTTCTTTACTTTCTCTCCCATAGCTCCTGGTCTAATTTAGCTCCATGAAATTCCAGAATGCCACTTCTCTTTCTCTTATGGCCAGAAAAACTTGGAGTTTGACCTTGTAGCTTTTGTGCTGAGCCAATACTGCATCTGTGAAGCCACTAATGATCCCCTAGAAGTTGAATGTGAATGTCCACCTTCACCCCCTCCTGAACCCTCTATACAAAGGTACTTTTCTATAAGAGAGGCAAGCAAATAGCCTCAAACAACGAAGGTGACACACCGTTCTTTCCAGAGTCTAAAATCAGAGCCCACACATGCACTTCCCAGAGAGCTCTGTTCATTTAAGAGACAACACAGATACACTGAAGCTCTTTAGGTCAAAAACTAGAGAAAAATGCATAGTTGAGGTGAATGAAAAAGACTTGGCCAGAGGAAAGTCATTCTATCATAAAGGAGCCTCCATTTCTTATTTAGGCTTTGAGAAAAGCCTGACACATGTTTAATGCTTAACTTTTTATTAACAACTTTATTGAGATATAATTCATATACTGTGTAATTCATCCATTTAAAGTGCCCAATACAATGGTTTTGAGCTTATTCACAGATGTGTACAACCACCATCTTAGCAATTTTAAAACATTTTTATCACTACAAGGAGAAATTCCATACCACTTAGCTATCACCTCCCTAACCCCCATTCCCTTAATCCTAAGCAATTATATTCTGGTTTTGACTTCACTAATCTATTTTCTACTTTTGTAGATTTACCTATTCTGGATATTTCATATAAATAGAATCATGTGGCACACAGTCTTTTGTTTCTGGCTTCTTATGAAATTATGAAAAATACAATATTTTCAAGGTTCATCTATGTTGCAGCTTGTATCAGAATTTCATTATTCCCTTTTAAGGTGGATTAATATATATGAATCTAATATATTTTGTGTGCCTATTCATCAGCTGATGAACATTTGGGTTGTTTTCACCTTTTGGCTATTGTGAATAACAGTGCTGCAAAGATTCGTGTACAAATTTTTGTGTGAGCACCTGTTGTCAGTTCTTTGTAATATATACCTAAGAGTGGAACTGCTGAGTCATCTGAGGAACAGCCAAATCAATTTTTACAGTAGCACTGGCATTAACTTAACTCATACTCAAGAAAATAATTTTAGGAAGTTGGATAATGCTTCTCCACACTCCAAAATGGGACATCCCTGCTCAGTTTGGTTGAGTATCTAAGTCAAGTCTCCGAAAAGAAGAAATGGTAGGCATGCAATGCAGACAAGAAGGCACTGGGAACAATTCTGCACTTATCCGTTTTCTTTATTAAAGGGTTTATAGGCTGACCTAGTTAGCAAAATATTGCTGAAAGCTTTGTTTCCGTGGAGAAATACATTCTAAGTTAAAATCAGAGTTCTAGAAAAATGCATTTTTCTGGTCCCACATGGCACCTGGGGCCACTCGACCAGGAAGGATCACCTTCCCTGTCTCCCCAGGCAGCTTTAAGGGACTCTAGCAGCCTGGAATTGCAAAGCTGACTAGATAGATGGGATCCTTCTTTTTCCCTTTCCTTCACAATCTAACAGGCTCTGGCTACTCACCAAACATATATGTGGAAGTTTAAAAACATACATCTACTCCTCGAGGGATTTCCACTTCTTTTTCCTTCTACCATGGGATCATAGGCACTGCACATATCAGAAATATTCATCAGGCAAGTGATCAATAATGAGGGAGCAACCTGATTCTAGGTGAATCTTTTAACTTGAGTTTATTCTAGTGTGGAAATCAACCAAGGGAAAGTAATATCTTCAACGAAAGCAACAATGGCTAACTGGTCTTGAGAGATCACAAGTGGAGATCCAAGAACTTAAGGTCAAGGATTAGGAGTACAGTGAAAGCATAAATAAAATAATGGCTTTGAGTTTGTAAAAATCAAAAATAGGTTGTGAGGTGAAATGCAGAGTAGGTCAGGGTATATGGATTAAGACAAGCTATAAATCCTAGCGTGCCTGTGGTAAGTGTCTTTCTCATTTGCCCCAAATCCCTGTCACCTGGTTTATATGCCTTGTGAAATTCCTCCTCCTGAAGCAGAGAAAGGATCTGTGATTATGAGGAGATATCAATCTTATGATTAGGTTACATTATGTGACAAAGGTGAAGATATAATTAAGGTCCTTAATCAGTTGGCTTTGTAATTAAAAGAGAAATTATCCTGGGTGGGCCTGACCTAATGAAGACTGGCCTTAAAGCAGAAAATTGCCATGTTGAGGGAAGGCCTATGGAAGGAGCCCTCCAGCCTATAGGAAGCATCCTCTGGGAGCTAAAAGTAATCTCTGGCCAACAGCTTGCCAGAAAATGGGGACCTGAGTTATTCAGTTGCAAGGAGATGATTCTGCCAACAACTAGAGGAAGCTTAGAAGTCAATTTCCCTAGTTGAGCTTCCAGATAAGGGTGCAGCCAGCCAAGACTTTAACTTCACCCAAGTGAGACTCTGAGCAGGGAACCCAGCTAAACCTTGCCAGATTCTGACCCTTGGGAAATGGAAGATAATAAATTAATGTTGCAAGATGCTATGTTTGTGGCAATTTGCTATGCAGCAGTAGAAAACTAATGCACTGCCAAAGGGCACTGCACATGGTGCATGCACACTTTGTGCCCTAGGATCTCCTAGTAGCTTTGAAACACTGGGCAGGACCTGCCACATATTCTTCTGTTCTATTGGCCTTTAGTGCAATTATCCTTGACATAGGTTTCATGTCTAAATAGCTTTTTGTCTACATGTCTTGTATACACACCTTTTATAATTAAATGTAATAAATGTTTTTCTATTCCCATCTTGAAGTTGATGCAATGATCTATACAAAGGATTTGCAATGTTAATTTCTTTTGTCCTCTAAGGTAGAGTTCTAAACCGCAAAGCCTTGCAAATGCTTTTCTGCTTTGAATCCCAAGTTGCACTTATAAACAGAATAAGAAGTATAAGAAATTAGAGACTGGTTATGGCAAGATTTAAAGTTCCTAGGGGAGTGGTAAACCTAACAGAAAACCTGTAGTTTGTCTGCATAATCACACAGACCATTTAGATGTGGGGGGTTATTGTTTAGTTAGCCCAGAATTATATAGAGGCCTTAAGCAATTTTATTTTGGTGATTTCAGAGTACAGAGTGGTATATATCTGTGTCATCCAATTGCAGCTAGAGTAAAAATACACCACAAGATAGACTCACAACTCTCTATTTCATTACAGTGCCAGCACGAAAGCTCCCCCATTTCGTCCAAAGACAGATGGACAACAAATGTCTGTCTGTTATTGCTACACAGCTCAAACTGAATGGAATTTATCAGGATTTTACATCTAATCCCTCTTCTTAAGGGACTCTGGCTGTTAGCTTTGGCAGGCAAGAGAAGGGGAACCAGATGCTTAAATGCTGGAAGGCAGAGTTTTTAAGTTAAAAAAGTTTTTTAATGGCTTTCATTTTCTTGTATTTGCATGTGCCAATCTAAAGCATGAGCACTTCCAATCAATATTGGTGGATTTGAATTATAAATTAATCTCAATAGCCAATCCCTCCTCCTCCAAATAAACCCAAAATGTGCCAACTAAATCTTTAGTAACAGGCATATCTGTGCCTGTTATCCTAGAGAATGAAGCCAGTATTAAAATTTCTGAATAAAAGTGATAAAAAAATGTATTCATGAAGTAAAACATTTTTATTTTAAAATTTCCGTAAAATGCATCCTCTCCTGGCATGTAACATCCTGCTTGTGAAAGTACTTGCAAAGCCTCCAGCTGTTTCTCTTCATTTTCCCCCATCAATTCCAACTAGCATCTTAAAAAGGCACAATAGGATTTTCCCAAATAATCACCAACACATGATGAAATTACTTCTCCAGATCTAAAACTCCAGCAAAGAATTTGTAGGGGATTACTATCTCATTTTCTAATAGTGCCCTATTCAGATGTAGCTACAACCACCCTACAGTTAGAGCAATAATTTTTTGTTGCCACTCTTTAGGGGGTATCCAGTTATCTTAACAACTGTCATGAAATTCTAAAAGAAAAATTAATTTAAATCTGCTCTCGTAAGAAAAAGGACTAAAATGTATTCTATTATCCTTAGGAGTTGGAATAGGAGGAGTTCTGAAATCAGAAATAGAAAATAAGACATCATAATCGCAAAGGGTTAGGGCAATGACTTCCAAACGTGGCTGTTCATAAAAATTGCTTGTAAAGAGGTTTAAAATGCATATTCCCAGGTCCCACACCATACTTTCCAAATCAGAATTTCTGAGGTGGCATTGAGGATCTGCATTCATAAAGCAATCCCCAGATATTTCCTATGTAGCTGTTCTGGAAACCAGAATTTAGGAACCACAAAAATTAGGAGCTATATCACTACATGTCACTGATTTGATAGAGTGTTAATTGTAGTATAATCTTGATAATAAACTATCCTAACTACTTAAAATTAAAAAGACAGACTTTGGGTCTGAATCCTTGCATTTAACTTCTCATTCTCCCAAATTCTCAATGGGACGACCAGAATTCGAAAATCCTGGAAAATTTGTATCAGCTCTGTGTAGCAGAAAAGGAAACCAAACTATTGTGGGAAAAGTCGAGGCGTTTCTGCAGAATATATTGCAAGCACGACTGGATTGGGAGATCTCCCAATCACTGGGCTGCCTCTGAGGACTCAGAAGTCTCCCCCTTGAGCCCCTTCCCTTCCCAACGCTCAGTACGTACCCCTCCCCCACCCCACTCCCTGCCCTACCTTCTCCTATTGCCACCCTCCTGCATGTCCACTATCTAGAACCTCCACTTTCAACTCCTTTGCTGATGCAAGTAAGGGTGATGATCTGCTTCCTGCTGGCACTGAGGATTATATCCACATAAGAATTAGCAGAGAGGGTGCCTGGTGGCTCAGTCAGTTAAGTGTCTGCTTTCAGCTCAGGTAACATCCCGGGGTCCTCCTGCTCAGAGGGGAACCTGCTTCTCCCTCTCTCTCTCTACCCCTCCACCCTATTTGTGCTCGGCTCGTTCTCTCTCTCTCTCAAATAAATAAATAAATAAATAAATAAATAAATAAATAAAATCTTTAAAAAAAAGAATTCAATAGAGAAACAGCAGGAAGACCCTTACTACCATCCAAGGGATCGCTGGTGATATGATAAAAAGAAACTACTGAAGGCATTTAAGAAGAAATTTGCCTGCGATGGTACTGCAATTGTGCATCCAGAATACGGAGAGGTAATTCGGCCACAGGGTGACCAGCACAGAAATATATGCCAGTTCCTCCTAGAGATGGACTGGCTAAGGACAACCAGCTGAAGGTTCATGGGTTTTAAGTGCTTTTGGCTGACTGAAACTTAAGTGAGGATTTCCTTGCAATGAGTAGAATTTCCCTTCTGTTCCTCGTCCCAAGTTTAAAAACTTCACAGCTTGTGTAATGTAACCATTTGGGGTCTGCTTTTAACTTGGACTAGTGTAACTCCTTCATGCAATAACTGAAAAGAGAAAAGAAAAGAAAACAAAGATTGATTGGGAGAATTGCTGGCCTACTCACAAATCATAAACCAACCCTAAGCAAAGAGCAGTGTGGGCCTGGAGTAAAAGTGGGCATTAGGACCATGGTAGGTTTTGGAAGGAGGTTGCAGATCTAGAGCACACAAGGATGAGATTACACTGCGTGGTTTGCTCCCATCTTACCCTTGAACTATAGAGCAGGCCAAATATAAGAGGGGCAGGGCCGCAGCTGGCTTCTAAAGGGACAGGCTGTGCCAGTTAGCAAACAGAGACATTATCCCAGCAAACAAAGAGGGAACAGACTCTTTTTGGCATAGGGGCAAAACTCCCTGATGTGGCTGGCCCTGGCTTCCAGTCACACCCTACACGGCACAGGGAATCGCCCTGTCCTCTGGTAAAATAAAACTGCAGGAGAGCTGACCCAACCTTCATTTTTTTCTCCTTCCATCCATCCTTCCTGTTTTCCTTCCTTGCTCTCTCTTCTTCCCTTCTTTCCACTCTCTTCTGCTTCTTTCCCCTCTCTGCTTGATTTAGACCAGAACAATCTTTGAAAGAAATCACACAAACTTCCAAACATGGACAAGCCTATAATCTCCTCTACCATCTTACTTATCCAATCACTCCCTCATTCCCTATCCTACCCATGAACGCTTATTCCTAAGGTTAAACAAAGAGAAAATCATAATTCAAAAATTAAGGAGTTTTTAAAAAGCCAATCAGAGTAGACAGAAAAATTATGCCCTATTAAAATGGCTTTATTAGTGCAAGTCAGGAAAAACTATAGAAAATCTCTAATGTGTATTTTCTGAATGATGCAAAAAGACATTTTATCAACTTAGTAAAAGCATGAAGTTATAAAAAAGGTATCACCTGGGAGCAGGAAAAGGTGCTTCGAGATGAAAAAATATGACCATTAAATTTTCTAATGCAATGGGATTCATGAACACAAGATGAGATTCTGTAGAATATGAATCAAGGGATGAGTAAAATAAGCTAGAGAAATTCTTCCAGAACTTCTAGGAAAAGTAGCAAATGTTGCCAGAAAAGTTTAAGCCTTTAGAAGACAGATCCAGGAAAGCTAAAATAAGTTTTATAAGAAGTCTCACAGGAAAGAATTTAACAGATGGAGCAGCAAAAGTAAAAAAGGAAGACAAAGAATGGGTGATGGTGGTCAAGAGGTTCAGACCACTAGTTATAAAATAAATAAGTCATAGGGATGAAATGTGCAGCAAGGTGACTATCGTTAGTGATATTGTATTATTTATTTGCAAGTTGCTAAGGGTAGATACTACAGGTTCTCATCACAAGAAAACAACTTTGTAACATTGCATAGTGACGATGTTAAAAAAGATTAGTGTGGTGATCATTCTGAGCTATATCCATAAATCAAATCACTATGTTGTACACTTGAAACTAATACAATGTTGTCGAAAATGTAGATTAGAAGAAGAAAAAGCAATAGAAAATAAAATTTACCTATGCCTAAGAAAGTCATGTAACTCTAAAGAGAATGGACATATTCATTAAAACAGACTTAAGTTTGATACAGCCTGATGAAATATTTAAATTTCAAGGCTAAAGCATCAACATGGTGGGATGCAGATAAGTGATTTACAAAAGGAAAATGTAAACTTTCAAGTTGGCACCAAACTTTGCCTGCAATACTAAATGGCAGAAGGTCATGGAGCCATGTCTTCAGAGTTTAAGGAACTCATTCTATTATCCAAGATTTCCATATCCAATCAAATTGATACATGGAGAAAATAAAAGAAAAAGTAAAGTGTAATGCCTATGCAGATTTCCAGAAAAATTACAAAAAGAAAGTGACAGCTGATGGAGACAAAAATCAAGATCAGAAACCTAAGAAGGGAGGGTTGCCTGTGTGGCTCACTCTGGTAAACATCCAATTTTTTATCTCAGCTCAGGTCTTGATCTCAGGATTGTGAGTTCAAGCCCTGAGCATGGAGCCTATTGTGGGGCTTGAACTCACATCCCTGAGAAAAAAACAGAAATCTAAGAAGAGGGAACACAGTATATAATAAGAGCTAATACTTTTAGAGTGGTTAGCATGTGCCAAACAAAAATACTTTACGTTTAGAAATCCAGGAAATGGTAAAATCCATAATGAATTTGGAAAAGGTATAAACTTGTATGTGCTTATATATCATGAAACTTCAAAAAAACAGCAAAGTCTAGTAGAACAATGAAAAAATTGATAAATTGTAATCATGAAAAGAAAAAAAAAGGAAAACATTTAAAAGTTTCTCAGTCTTTGGTCATCAAGACAAAAGTTAGGCATATAAAATAATTGAAGATTGTATCAAATGTGAATTTATTGGATAGCAATTATGTAAATTATAACAATATAGAAATATATACGATGAATTTTGTTTAAGGACACTGCCTACAGAACTATACAACATGGATTCGAAACGTGTTTCCCCCATTTAACTAGCTGGATTTGGGGCAAAATACTTGCAAACTTTCTGCCTCAGTTTCGTTATTAGAAAGTGAAAAACATAATTCTTGTGATGATTAAATATATTTATACATATAAAATACTTAAAATAGTGCCCTGCATGTAATAGGTACTCAATCAATATTAACTTCTATGCCAACAGCAGTTAATTATGGTATATACACAATTTTGAACTTCACTAACAGAGAATGTTCTTTCTTTCCAAAGTTATCTTAGGGATATTTACAAAAAAGAACAATGCAATATGCCAATAAAATCTCAATAAATTATTAAAGGTAGAAATTGTATGAACCACGTATCTAAGCAAAATAAAACTCTAATTTGGTAGTAAGTAAACAAACCAAAAAATCAGACTACAAGGAAATTTTAGAACACTCTCCAGGTAACTCCTGAATAAAAGAAGAAATCTCTAAAATATAATAAAGCATGATATGTCTGTACATCAAACCTAGATGATTATGGTAAATTAGCAAAACATTTAGAATACAACAGTGAGGAACATCTTTGTGACTTTAGAATAAGCAAGATTTTTAAACAAGAAATGAAAGCACCTCTTCAAAGGAAAAAAAAAGGTGATGCATTGGATGATATTAAGATTACCAAACTATGTTCATCAAAAAGATACCACTCAGACAGAAAAAAAAAACAAAAACAAAAACAAAACCCTGCAGAAGATACGATATGCGTATGTAACAAAGATCTCATATCCAGGGAAAATAACTTTTAAAACTAAATAAGACTTAACTAATCACTTCACAAAAGAAGGTACCTAAATGGCCAGTAAACTATGAAAAATACTAACTTTGCTAATCATCAGAAAAATGCCAGTTAAAGCCACAATATGGTTAGACCATTGCACACTCACCAGAATGGCTAAAACTAAGGATGAGCAATACCAAATTTTGGCAAAGATGTATTGTAACCAAATATCCCAACCATTACTGGTGGAACTGAAACTGGTACAACCAGTTTGGAAAACTTGTTGGTAGTATCTACTAGTGCTGAATACATATATTCTGGGTACATTTCCGATGAAAATGTATCTATATGTTCACCAAAAGGCATCTATGAGAATGTTCCTAACAACGCTACTTAAGAAACTACTTAAGAGGGGGATCCCTGGGTGGCTCAGTGGTTTAGTGCCTGCCTTCGGCCCAGGGCGTGATCCTGGAGTCCCACGTCGGTCTCCCTGCATGGAGCCTGCTTCTCCCTCTGCCCGTGTCTCTGCCTCTGTCTCTCATTCTCTCTCTGTGTTTTTCATGAATAAATAAATAAAAATCTTAAAAAAAAAACTACTTAAGAAACTCTACAATTAGAAAAAAAGAAAAGAAATGATCCAACTGTCCATAAACAGTAGAATAGATGAGTACATTGTGATGTATTCACAGAATGAAATATTGCACCGCAGTGAAAGCAAATGAATTATAATTACACATAATAATATAGTTGAACCTCACAAGTAATGCTGAGCCAAAGAAGTTACATAAAAAGACCACAAACTGTATGTCTGCATTTATATAAAGTACGAAAAAGAAAAATTAATCTGTGCTGTTAAAAGTTAAGATATTAGTTAATCCGGAGAGGGTTGTAACTAGAAGAGAGGGTTCTGGGAAGCTGGATATATGCTATTTCTTGATCTAGGTACAGGTCACACAGGTTTGTTCAATTGTGGCTGATTATGAGTGTGTTCAGTTTGTAAGAAGTCATTGAGCTTTATGGCTACAGTGCATGTGCACTTTTCTCTATGTACATTAATTATCCTTCAATAAAATATCTTAAAAGTGTTACGGGATCAGGTCAAAAGTGTACTCAGGAAAATGCAGAGCATTTTATGCTTAACAAAAGAATAGCACTCAAGAAGCTATAAAAATAACAACAAAATGAAACTAAGAAATAGAAGCAGAAAAAGGGAATTAATAGAGATTAAAAACCATAATTAAATTAATTATAAAGTATTAAAAGGTGAAATGGATAAATAAATCCAAGCACTCTTCCTATGAAAAAAGCAAAAAGATAAACAAAGTTCTGGAAATACTAAATGAGAAAAAAATTTAAAAAGGAGAAAGGAGGCAAAACCTAAATTTGAAACAAACCAAGGGAGACAGGGTATATTATTATAGAACAGTTTTTCTCAACCTTGGCACTATTTACATTTGGGCCAGGCAATTCCTTGTTTATAAAGGTGGCCATCTTCTGCATCGTGGGATGTTTAGCAGCTTCCCTGGAGTCTACCACCTAGATGCCTGTAGCATGACTATCTCCAGAGATGACACTCAAAAATGCCTCCGTACATTACCAAATGTCCCCTGGAGAAGCAGGTCACCTCTCGTTGAGAAGCACTGCCCATGAATCTCATTGCTACAGAATGTATAACTCTATGTTAAAAACATTGAACATCTGCATCAAAAAACTATTTTCTGGGAAAATAGGCATTATGAAAAATTGAAAATGTGCTAGAAAAGCTCAATCAACAAACACCAAAGACATTGAAATTTATATTAAAGTCTCACTATCAAAAAAAGTGCAAATTCTGCACTTTCTACCCTGTGACATTAATTCGTCTGTCTGTTCATTCCCCAGTAATTATTGTAACAGACGATTCCATCTAAACTTCTAAGAACTAGACCATTCATCTCCTGTTTAGAATGTTATAAAGAGGAGACATACAATAGAAATATAATGAAAGATACATATAGGATACTCCTTTCTTCTAGGTATAGATAGGGCCTCTCTCAAATAGAGTTTATGGCCTGTGTCAGGAGAGAAGGGCAGGATTGTGGGAGGTCACCACGACCTTCCTGCTCCTGCCATTTTTCTCAAACTCGTTAAGCTCAAAAAATTCAATATGCTAAGGGGCCATATTTTGGGGCAGTATGTCCTGAACTCCATCAAAACCATTTCGATCAAACTTCTAAACAGCCTACCCATCTAAACTTTGAGCTAAGGGAGTAAATGATCAAAGAGAGAGAGAGAAAAAAAAAAAAAAAAAGACCATCTGGATATCCTGAAGATAAAAGTAAATCCTTGCAAAGGTGGAAGTGTATAATCAAATTTACACACACACACAAAGAGTGACCTTACTTCTTTCTCTCCCAATAAACTTCTGTGTATTACATCCCAGCAAACATGTGTGTATGGACTTGTTCTTTAAAATCAGGAAATCTAATTCTCCACAAATATTGGTTTGTAGATTCATTTTCTTCACTAAAAAGTCAGCTCTATAAGTTGTTGTGGGATCTTAATAAACAAGTTCTAAGTGTGAGCTCCCTGGGGACAACTGTCTTCAGTGATATAAATATTCAGTGATATTTTCCAGGAAGTTCAGGAAGAGTAGGCAGGCAAGATTGCCGACATTTAATTGAGAATATATTCTTTTAAGACCAATGGGCACATGGTCTCTCAGTGTCCGTCCATGTGGCAAAACTGTGGAAAGAATAGCAGGCATCTCAGAATTGCTCATTTGATGGTTTTCTTGGTATATGAAAGGACAAGAGCCTAAAAATACACTCTCTCCTCTGAATGCTATTTGCCTCGGGTCAATAATATGCAGAAAATACAATCACAGGACAAATGAATATCAGCTTGCCTCCAACCACAGCACAAAAGAAAAAGAGCACTATATGACTTTTGTCAAAAAAGCATTTGGGGTTAAGATGCATTTCTTCTAGGAGGCTTTCTTTGGTGCCTCCAGCACCAGGTTCCTATTATGTTCTAGCAACTGCTAAGATTAGGATGTTCTAGAGTGAGAGGGAATGCTTAAGAAACATGGGCCTTAAGATTTGTTAACTTACTAAAAGTCACTGTAGTTCCTAGACAAACAAAATGAGTACTCTGACATGCTGCCAGTATTTGTTTTTCAATTTTATTTATTTATTTCAGACAAAGGGAGAGAGAGAGATTGAGCTCAAGGTGGGAAGAGGGGCAGAGTGAGAAGCAGATTCCCTGCTAAGCAGGGAGCCTAATGTGGGGCTCAATCCCAGGACCCCGGGATCATGACTCGAGCTGAAGGCAGACACTTAACTGACTGAGCCACGTAGGTGCCCCATGACATGCTCCCAATATTTTTAATATTCTGCAGTTGATTTTTCAAATTGTGGAATATACCAAACTCAGAGCCTCCCTCACTTCTTCCTTTCTTAGCCCAGCTGGGCCTGACTTTAATCTCAGATCTAGTTTAAATGTTTCATTGCCTTAAAGCCCAGTACATTAGTTTCAATGTTTATTAAACACTAAATAAAAGTGAATCACTCTGCTAGATGTTTTACATATTATCCCCAATTAAACCTTTAGATAATCCTTCTGAGGCTTATGTTTTTATTCCTATTTGTATTGAGGAAGTTAAGAGACCAACTGACCACTCCCACCCACCATTAGCCAAACAAATCTAAAGTTGCACAGTGGAAGCCTCGCCAGAGTTCATGATCTCTCCATTATACCAGACCTATCTTTGTGTTAATCCAACCCATGGCAGTTTCCAATGGCATCCTCATTATAAAACATGGTCAAACCAGGTATTGTTCCTCCTGTAACCACACCTCACCCACTCCCATCCCCAATGAGAATTTCAAAGTCTGAAAGCGTTTTGCTGTATTTCTTCAAGGTCCCGGGTGACCCAACCTGAAACAAGTCTAACCAAGAGCAGCTTCGTACAGTAAAAATCTCTGTGCCAGCTGAGGAATTATAGGATCTGGGTTCCAGCCACCCCAGATTCAGAACTGGCTGTGTAAACTGTGCCTAATTGCTCAATATTCTCAGCCTCACATTTCTCACCTATAAATGAGAAGGTTAACCATCCAGTTCCATAAGATGCTTATACTTTGATTTATAATTGAATTTCTATGTGAGTAGGTATACTTTGGAGTTTCTTTAAATTAGCATTTAATCAGCAAATTGCAAAGTAGGGACATTGCCCACAACCTTAAAAAAAAGAAATCGTAGTCTCTCAACTACACTATAATGGCATTTGGATTGTGTTCCCAAAAATCCCCCCACTTTTTTTTAAGGAATGCCATTATTTTTTTTAAAGACCTCATTAACATGTTTTTGTTTATTATCTGGCATTTAAAATATGCTGTTCCTATATTGAAATTCCTATACTCAAAGCCTACCAAAAGAGAGTGGATTCCTTAAGATGTTCCAAGTATAGCAGCACTTTAGCTATCAGACAATAAATCGGGAATGACAGAGAGTGCTGACCATGGTGGATTTCATGGTGAGAATGGTAAGGACTTAGCAGCTGCCCATTAAATTAATGAGAAACCCCAGACTTTTTGGCCAGCGGGAGTGAGCAAGATAATGGAGACATCTGAACACCTTTCTACCACCCTGGGAATGAAAAGACAACCAATTCAGTTAAGTGTTTGACTTTCCACACAGTTTATCCCCCAGATCGGGCTGCTACTCCATTATCCCCTCAGTTTAGTCTTCAAAATCAGTAGCCACTGAAATAGCCTTTTATTTTATTTTATTTTATTTTATTTTATTTTATTTTATTTTATTTTATTTTATTTTATTTTTTGAAATAGCCTTTTAAAGGTATTTTAGGTAGCTTGCACCTTTGTCTCCTGAATAAATAAGAAATGAAAAGAGCAGAAATCCCTCTGGATCCCTGACACTGTCCAATGAAAGTATCCTTTTAACTTGGATTCATAAAGCAGGACTTTCATTTTCCAGTCAGCTTGCTTTTGCCATCTGCAACTCTTCAGTCTGCCATATAAATGAAGGCATTGAAATTACTTAAAGATAAACAAACAAACAAACAAACTGTAATCTAATTGTGGGTTTTTCTTGAGGTAGAATGCAAAAATCGAAGAAATAGTGGATTAGGAATTAGGTGAGTTTTGCTCTTAACAGCTTGTACAGCAGCCAAGAAGGGATCATTCAATCTTCCAAGGCCTCAGTCTTGTCATTGGTAAAAGAACTGGCTTGACAATGTGATGGGTAGGTTTTTGAAACACATTGCCTCTTTGAAGATGAAGAGACAGGTGGCAGAGGAGTCGGTACCTCCTACTGTTGCTGTAAACAAATACTCCATGATCGACCTTTTTGGGGGACACAGATCCTCTTCTATAAATGGAAATAGTAGTCTACACTCTCTATTTGCCTATTGAACACAAATTCTAATCCATAACAGTTCCATTGGTGTGCTGAAAAGTAGGCACAAAGCCTTCTTCACGTTGCCAGTACTAACTAGTATTTTTTTTGCCATGACTTGTGTCACTTGTTTAGTCAACATTGATCAACTAGACTGGATATAACTTATTCATCGTTTGACTTACTTTAGTCCATAATTCTCTTGACCCCCATAAAAAAAAATCCTTACACATCACCTTGGAAGAGTTCATTTCTTATAAACTTTTTCAACATAATTCACATAGTGACTATACTTCCATTTAGTAGATTAACCCTCTATGTGTTTCCTAATTCCTTAGACTGCTTTGTCTCTTCATGTCAATATCCATGAACAATTTATGGAAGGAGATTTTGACAGAGCTGTTAAATATTGAAGATAGCCTATAGATTTGGATAAAAGTTTTAAATTATGAAAACCTGCAACATTAACATTTCCATGAGGAAACATACCACGGCTTGCTGGACCTGTATGTTCTATAGACTTTTTAGAGATCTCAGCCCTGGGAAAATAAATCAAACTTTAATATGCAAAGTTTCTTTGTAGGTTTTTATAAAGGTCTGCAAAGAAGAAATATAGCAACCTTGAATCCCTATTATTTGTCAAGCATTTTACGTGCACTAGCTTCTTTTATCTCATATTAGCCTTAAAAGTGTTATAGTTCTGATTTACAAATAAAGAAACTGAGACTAAGTAAGGCTAAGTAATGCATGGTCTTATAGCTCATAAACAGCAGAATCAGTGTTCCAACTCTGGTCTTTATGGCTCTGAAAATGATGTTCTTTCACCGTATATCACAGCTTCTCACGCAAAAACCTGTCTGATATTCCCCTTCTCTCTGTCCTTTGAAGTTGTCTTTCTCTCTCCCTCTTTAAGCTCATGGTGAAGGCTTTTTAGTTCAACTCTTTTCCACCTACAGAGATTCTGAATCTAACAATAAAACATTTTATTATTAAACCTAGCATTTATTAAGAACTATGTGGCCTACGCCCTTTACAAACATCCCCCTTTTTAAAACATGATAGGGGCAGATGCTTTAATAGGTGTTTACAGATTTGCAAACAAAAGTTTAAGGAGATGTAGCAATTTGCCTAGAATAAAATTGCTGCTTGTTTCTAAAGAAGAACATAAATTTCTATCTGTCTAATTATAAAGCTTATTTTCTTGGTCACTAAGAAGAAATCTTAGGACCGAGGAAGAAAATATATGGTAAAATTTCTTTTATTTCAATTAGGAAGGATTTAATTATATTCAATTCATACCTTTAAGAAAAAGATTTGGTTGTTGATCTTTACTCTAAGAAAGTCCCTTTAACTTCATGCTTTTCAAAAAACCTACTTGTTCTGCACCTGGGAAAAACAAAAACAAAAGAACTGAACAAAATGCTACTGAAATTATGATAGACTGCTGCCATCCAGTGGCCATCGAGGGAAACACATTGCAAATATTTCATGGCTGCAAATGACCATTAGCGCCATTATTTAAATATGAAATGAAATGTTGAGATTGAAGGGAAATGTTTAGTAGTAGACATTTTTATGATTTTATTACTTATCATGGACCTGAGCCATCTCAAAGTGAATAAACTGACCCTGTGTGTGTTATGATATAAATGTTAGTGTCAGAGGCCTTGAAACAATTTAAAAACATGAATAAAAGAAAATGAACACAGCTATGCAGATGTGAATTTCTCTTTGAATTTTGTAAACTTTGTGGTTCAACACAATTTTTGTTAGCATATATGTTTCAAAATTATTTTTGAATTCACCTGTGTGAGTGCAATGCTGGACTTGACAATTAACGTACACACTGAGCAAAACCAGCTGGTTTATTGATTCTTGGAGCATAGATGCTATGTTGAACACAGCCTCTCGAATTTTTTATTACATGTAGATTCCTGTGCACACTTCATTTTTCATTTTTTGTTGGCTTTGTTTTGTTTGCATGTTTGTTCACACTTTTATTTGTTGGTTTATTTAAACCAGTCAGTGCCAAAGACAACCTACCCATAATGAAAGGCAAGAACCAGAGCTTTTGGATTCAAATGTGCTTAAAATCATGAGTTGGAAGAACATTTTATTACTCATTTAGCAAATATTTATTGAGTTGTAATGAGGTGCTGCATATATAGTAAATGTGGCATATTCTTGTCTTCAAAGTAATTACTGTTCACTGCAGAAAACAGAGACAGATAGAGTGCAATGGTTGTAACGTGAGGAACAGGCATGTCACAGTGTCTCCCGATTCACTGGTGTGTTTCAAGAGGACAGCAAGTACTTCACAGGTAGTAAAGACTTGGTTAGTGCCAGATGAATAATTGGAGTGGTATAATCAAAAAGTACAAGTTGTCACAAGACACTTCACTACAAATTGAGAGGTCAGGGAAGGCAGTCTGGAGAAAGATACTGGGCTACAGCAGCAGTGCCCAGAGTGGGGTAGAGCCATGTGCTTCAGATGGAGATCGGTGGGTGGAAAGGTCTGGAGAGGACTGAAGTCATTGGATTCAAATCATTTGAAAGGTGGGACACCTGGGTGGCTCAGCGGTTGAGCAACTGCCTTCGGCTCAGGGTGTGATCCCGGAGTCCTGGGATCGAGTCCCACATTGGGCTCCCTGCATGGAGACTGCTTCTCCCTCTGCCTGTGTCTCTGCCTCTTTCTGTGTGTCTCTCATGAATAAATAAATAAAATCTTTTTAAAAAAATCATTTGAAAAGGAAACTCCAGGTAAGTAACTCATGAAAATCATACAATGGGCAGTGTCACAACCAAGTTCACGCTGGTCTTTGGGTTTCCCCTCTAATTTACTTTGGTACATACCAATGCAACCAGGAATGCACTTTTCTGGGGGAAGAAAAGGAATGAGCTTCATATGGGATGGTAGTGAAAAAGGAAGTAAGGGAGCTCATGAGAAAGATATCTTGAAAGAAGAATCTGGAGCACTTAACTAATAATGGGACACAGGTGGACACTGACTGAGGCTGTTCACCTGACAAGAGATAAATCAGGAGAGGCAAAAGTGAACCATCTGCTGAACCTTAAAAGCATTTTGCCTGTGAGCTATACACCAATTCACTAATGCTACTCTTGTAATTAAGAATGAGAACCATGCAGGAGGGCAGCAGACCTGGGGGGCAATGTTGCCAAACGGTTGAGGAAGAGCCTCTGAGGCTTGTAGGCAGAGTTTATGCAAGACACACTTACTGAGAGCCTACACACAAGGCCACTATCAGAGAGCCAAAGAAAATGGAAGAAATGATTCCTTCCTTCAAGTAACATTCAGTATGAAGATTTTTTTAAATGCAGAAATAGGCTATTTTTAAAAAAAGCAATGTCACAATAGGGAGACACCGTGGCACACATGCCCTGGCCGTAATCTAAAGAAGCCCGTGTTCTAGTTCTAGTTCTGCTGCCAACAAAGCTGCCAACCCGGCCGCTGCAGACGCTGCTGGTTGAGTTTGTGGTCTTACATTTGGATAGTTGTCGTGAACATTTCTGGCTGAGGAAAGTAAAGGATACTGAGTAAAATATGTCTTTTTAAAATTCTCATAAAATAGCCAAGTTGGCAAATGGGAGGACTGCCATCACTTGATCTCTCTGAGCTTCGTGTTCCTTGCCCTTAAAATAAGTGGGCTGGTCTTTCAATGACCCCTGTCAGCCCTCTTCCTACTTAATATGTTAATACTGTGCAGATGGTTTCCCTAGCTGTTGGGACGACGTAAATGGAGAAAAAGATCAACACACTTTTTGCAGCCCCACTGATCAGGCTAAATGTGGGTCTGTTGGTCACTTAAGCAAAGCACTGCTGAGGTTGGTCCTCCCTTTAGCTCCTCTGCCCTAATGGGGCCTTATAATTAGCATCCATAGCCTAATGGGTGGCTTGGCTTTTACTCTGACGTTGCTGGAAACTGCTATTCCCAAAAAAAAGTATACTAGGAGGGCGCTACCGTTCTTTGCAAACTTGAAGTTAGAGAACATGGAAAGTGAGTGGAGTTAGACCTTGTAGAAACTATTGGATTCAGACTGGTTGAGAGAACTTGTTCACAGATGGCATTGGAAGCTCTTCTTGGCTGAAGGTAGAGAACTTTTAGGAAAAAAAACAATGAGGGGGAGCCTGACTGACTCAGGTGCTTAAGCATCCAACTCTTGGTTTCAGCTGAGGTCATGATATCCTGGGTGGTGATCGAGCCCTGCAGCAGGCTCCATGCTCAGTGCAAAATCTGCTTGAAGATTCTTGCCCTCTGCCCCTTCCCCCACTCACATGTGCTCCCACTGTTACATAAATCTTTTTTTAAAAAAAAAAAGAAGTTTAAAAACTAATAGAGATATTAGGGATAGACTAATGAGTTAAGTTTAATTTAATGTACAGTATAGACCCTCAGTAGATATTTTTAGTAAAGGCTAAGGGATTTTGTGATGATCACATACCCTTATGTAAGGCGAGGTGATGCAAGATGCACTAAAATGTAAAGATGCTAACGACCAGCAGGAAGTGTTTTGCTCTGAAGTAGTTTTAAAATAAAACAGTGACACGGCTGAAAATTAAAAGGGCTCCACACAATAAGTAGTAAGCCAGGCTGATGAGTTCATAACATCAAGAAGAATTCAGAACAATTGCAAGATTATAACTCTGACCACCTATAAATGAAGGTCTAAGTAACAGAAGTAAGGAGATTCTTTTAAAAATGCTGGTGAACACTTTCTAAGTCTGGAACTGAGCTCAGACAGGGGTTAGGCATCAACTATAGGAGAAGCTAGAAGGTTTAAGACAAGAAATAGATCTATTTTTCCCATATAACTTTGGGGAAAATGTCTGTCATTGGTGACGATGGAAAGTAAATCTTTTATATGGTGGAACATTCTAGAGACTGACTCAAGACTAAACCAATCGCAAGAAAGTTCACATGGGAGGAGTTGAAGAGTAAAAAAACAGTGAGATTAGACTGAAGGGTAGAAAACACTACCATATCACCAAATAATTAAGGAGCATCCACTGTGTGCTGGACAATATAGTAAACCCCGGGAGAAGAAAAAAAGATGGACTATGACCACCTTGACTGTCAACATCTGGTTCCAGTGGCTGGATGTGTTCTTCAACACAAATTATCCTAACCTTAGTTAATGTTAGTTAAGGGATCATGCTGAGTCAGCCAGAGCTCTACATAATTATATATATATAATTTAATCATTATGTCATTTTATAGATACAGGTAAGAGAAAGGAATTGTACCGAAAACAGTTGACATAACAGGCCTGACTGCTATCCTTTGAATAGTCTGCTTACATAGTTGGTCCTTGGCTGGCATCTGAAAGCTGGACTTTGAAGCTCTCACCATGCCCAGAGCTGGTAAGAGTGGCTCACTATGCCTAACTGCTTACACAGTCTGGCTTATGATGAACACCTGCTTTCCTTCTGGGAGTCTGGAATTTTAGTAGACATTAGGGAAAAGGTGAGACTACATGATCAGCCCACATCAAAAGCCCTGACCAAGGGGTCTCTAATGAGCTTCCCTGTTTGGCAAGATTTTACATGTGTTGTCTTGGCTAGTTGTCGCAGGAATTAAGTGCATCCCTTGTGACTCCCCTGGGAGAGGACCTCTGGAAGTCTGCACCTGGTTTCCTCCAGACTTTGTCCCAGATGCCTTTTCTCTTTGCTGATTATGCTTTGCTTTTTTTCACTGCACTAAAACATACCTGTGAATACAGTTATATGCTGAGTCCTATAAGCCCTTCAGGAGAAATGACATCACAATAGTTTGGTTGGGAGAGAGAAGGGCCAAGAGGTGAGTGATAAGTTGAAAATGTATAACCTAACCCCTCGCTAAAAAGCAACCTTCTTTCCCTTACAAACTCTGTTTTGTGGAGTTTTACCTTATGAGAGGAGAATGGGAAAGTGGTTTCTGGGGGGTGTTGGTCTTACAAAGAAAAAGCATCACCTAATGCATTAATTCTCAAATGATAGCACGCATCAGAATCACCTGGAGGGCTTGTTAAGACACTCTGGGCCCCACCCCCACAGCTTCCCATTTAGCTGGATTCAGGTGGGACCAAGAATTTGCAGATTTAACTTGGTGATGCTGCTGGTCAGTAGAGCACACGTGGAGATTCAGAGATCTGCTAATTCACTACCATCTCTGAGGGTATGTTGGCAAGGAGATGACACTCTGCTTTGGGAGAAGAGATGTTTATATCACAGGGTGCTTCTTGAAAAACAAATAGCACAATTGATTGTATCCATAGTTAAATAGGTATTTGTTTGTTTTTCTAAATCAGACTTTTAGCTCTTTGAACTCAGAAATGTTTTCCTGAATTCCTTCCAGTTTGGAATATTTGTACATTGGGAGAACATCTAGAAATAAGCATAGCTCAAGAAAATACTGGTATTCGTTATTTGACGTGGATTTTACACATTTTGTAAGTTAAATTTGGGCTATGTAATCGTTTGAGCCTCAAACATCAATAGAACTGGTTCTTAAATCTGTGACATTCCTTATTATCTTTACTATTTAATGATTTATTTATTTATTTTTAAAGATTTTATTTATTTATTCATGAGAGACACAAAAAGAGACAGAGGGAGACAGAGACACAGGCAGAGGGAGAAACAGGCTCCATACAGGGATCCTGAGTGGGACTCAATCCCGGGCCTCCGGGATCACACCCTGGGCTGCAGGCGGCGCTAAACCGCTGAGCCACCGGGGCAGTCCTATATAATGATTTAGAGTTTGAACAAAGGCACTTTAAAGTGAAATATTTAAAACTAGCACAGTTTTTCCCAGGTTTTGGTTTTGATAATTTAAAATTTATAACTAAAAGCAAACTTTGTTTTGTGTCTGTTTTCTTAATAGTAAGATGAGAGGCCATGAGAACTGCCTTGCCTACTTCAAAGGTGCCACTAAGGCCCACCCTCAGGCTCCATGAACAGACCTGGATCTTGTCTGGCTGAATCAGGGAGGGGAGGGGTTAGGGGGATGATATGTTAAGCCACACCCACAGTGACTAGGTTGGTTTCTCATAAAGAGTTGTTTAATTGTAAAGCTTTGGTTTATACTGTGAGTTGAACTAACCCACATCCTTCTAATAGTGGATTCCTGTCTCTGGTCTGAGGGTAAGACTTCAAAGCATTGATGTGATGTAGTTTATCACTTACTGCTGGCTGAGTAAATGTCTTCAGATCTACCTCTTTTCTTCTTTTTGTCCTCTAGAAACAGAAAGTTGCTCTTACATTGCTCAGTCCATGGCACATTTTATTCTTGCAAAATCCCTCTTGGTTTTTTGTTTTTGTTCGTTTGTTTTCATTCTTTTTCCCTTCCTTCCCATCACTACACTCCTTTCTACTATGGAAACAAGCAAATACTACAAACCAAGACTTTTTTCCTCTCTTTTTTTTTTTTTTTTCTCTTGCTGATCCGATTTCAAACATTTTCAGGTGGTTCGAATCTTACATGTCATTACTTGTATCTTGAGAAAATCTCTACATTTCACTAGGCCTCAGATCTTCATTGAAGAATGAGGAATGTGATGATTAATTTTTGTGTCAGCTTGCCTGGGTTTCAGGGATACCCAGATATTTGGTCAAATGTTATACTAGTTGTTTCTGTGAGGGAGTTTTTGAATGAGATTAACATTTAAGTTGGCAGACTGGGTAAAGCAGATTGTCCTTCCTAATGTGGGTGGGACTTGCGTGTGCAGTTAAGTGGAAGGCCCGAATTAAAACTTTGACTCTTCCCCAAGTGAGAGAGAATTCTCCTGCCTACAAGCTTTCAAACTGGCACATCAGCTTTTTCTACCTGATGATCTTCAAACTGGGACATCAGCTCTGCAGATTTTGGACTTGTCTGTCTCCATAATTGTGTGAACCAAGTCCTTATAATAAACCCGTTTATTGGTTCTATTTCTCTGGAGAATCTGACTCCCACAAGGAGGTTGAGCTTTAGTGATCCAAAATCTTTGAATTGTGAGGTTCTAAATAATGCTGACCAAATAACAATATACAAAATGTGTTCCAAGATTCCTTTCAGTCTTGAAGTTCTAGTTTATATTGATGTTCATGTTTGCAGTCTTGAAATGCAACATGCATCTAACATAATTTCAGTTCTTTGGAACCCAAGATGATCTTGGAAAGATATATCTACAGTTAAATAAAAAGATAAAAACAGGAGAAATTCTTTAAAAATTAAAAGAAGGATAATCATGTTGGGATTACTATCTTGTCTAACCTAGCTCCAAACCTAGGAAAATACTGGAAAAAATGTGACCAATTTAACAATTTCAATAAACTGAGTACTACAGAGCAAGTGAACCTGACTTAACAGGGTAAAATGGGGATGTGGCTGTAGTCAAAGTCAAGTGATTTTGGAAGAAGAGAGTTCAGGTCCCTTTACTGTCATTGTGTTTTGAGACATGCTACGCACTGAATGTTCCTGTCTTTCCCCAAATTCATATGTTGAAATTCTAATCTCCAAAGTAGTGAGGGGCCTTTGAGAAGTAACTAGGTCATGTGGGGGGACGCTCCATGAATGAAATTGGCGCTCTTATAAAGGGGAACCCAGGAGTTCTCTTGCCCCTTCACCACTATCTGAGGACACAGAGAGAGGACAGCAGAATACAACCAGAAAGAAGGGTTCTCACCAGAACCTGATCTCAGACTTCCAACCTCCAGAACTGTGAGAAGTAAATTTCTGTTGTGTATAAGCCACCCAGTCTGTAGAATTTTGTTACAGCAGCCCACATGGACTAAGATAGGGTGGTTGGAGAAGTATATTACCCAGTCAAGAAGGAGTACCGGTAGGCATTCAGTGTCTAAGAAACAACAAGCTGCCTTGGAGGAAGTAACTATCATCTTTTATATAGTTTCTTAAGTTTCTTTTTAAAAAAAAACATGTTATCCTGATTTTATAGAGGAGGAAACTGAGGCTCATAGATAAAGCAGCTCCCCCAATGCATGGAGACAATAGTGAAGCCAGCACACAAATCAGATCTATCTGGCTCCAAACTCAATCCTCCTCCTTTTCCACAGCGTTCTGAATAATGAATGTGATACCTCTGAGGAAACAGTTCTAGATAAAGAGAGAAATAACAGTTCAGATCTCCTTTAGAAATGGAAGGGTTACTGACCAATCATAGCTGGAGTTCCAACTTTTAAGCAATTAACAAGATTAATGAACATTTTAAAACTGATTTTGTCTGGATTGCCTACCTCCTTTTGATTATCTCTTTTGTACCTCATTCATCTGTCCCTACCTTGTCACTGCTTTAAAATTCTGGGGCAGCCCAGGTGGCTCGGCAGTTTAGCACTGCCTTCAGCCCAGGGCCTGATCCTGGAGTCCCACATCGGGCTCCCTGCATGGAGTCTGCTTCTCCCTCTGCCTGTGGCTCTGCCTCTTTCTCTCTCTCATGAATAAATTAAATCTTTAAAAAAATAAAATTCTGCAGTCATGGTAAAGAAAGGTATTTGGAAGAGAATTCTATAGGGAAGAAAACTGGAAGAAATAGACTCTGAAGTCTAATCTGTTTTTCTCCCACACTCTGAAGTTGATTCTGAAGCAGGTGATATTATATAATACAAATTGAAAGATTGCAGACAATAGCTAGTAAACCACAGAAATCAGTGTTTCTCAAATTTTAGTCATTCTCTATATTCATTGTCTATTGTCTCTCATCCAAGTACTAACCAGGCCTGACCCTGCTTAGCTTCCAAGATCAGATGAGATCGGGTGCGTTCAGGGTGGTATGGCCGTAGATTATTGTCACAGTACTAGTATTTAATAAAACTTCAGCAGGATATGATAATAAATATTTGTTTTTGCTCCTGAGTCTGTGGGTCAGCTGGATGGTTTTGTTGATTTGAACCGAGTCCCAGCTGATCTTGGCTGGGCTCACTTATGCATTTGCAGCTGTCAGGGGGCTGCTGCAGGGAGGATGCCTGAGAGCTGGCTGATGCAGCTTGTCCACAGCTCAGAAGACCCAGCTCAGCTTCATTTGGTCTCATAATCCAGCAAACTAGCCTCTGCTTGTTCTAATTTCTTGGCAAGTTTTCAAGGAAGCAAAAATGTGCAAGTCTTCTGAAGCCTTGGCTTATAAATAGCATCTTGTCATTCCCACCACATTCTGTAAGCCAAAACAAGTTAGAAGACTAGCCTAGATTCAAAGGTTGGGAAATGGATAGGAGGAGTGATAAAGTCACATTGTCAGCAAATGGGAACTCTTTTTACAATCAGCCTACCACATTTATCTACCACCCGTGTGAATTTTGAAAAATCCCTTTTTCTTCTCATTAAATGCCTATTATTCATGCTGGGCATATTATCATAACCATATTTGTGAAATCATGGGTTTCAAGTTATTTTTTATATGCACTGAAAGTCATAACTATTAAAAATGGAGGGAAAAAATGCACGTACCACATACCAGTTAAAATTCTCTCAGAGAAATACATTGAATTAAGGTAATGGTCAGAATTTTCTATGGGATCCAGAGAGCAATGGGAAATCTCTAACCTGTAATGGGATATTCAAAGTGATGTCTCTAACAAATTTAGACTCCCTATTTTGTCTAAAGCATCCAAATAAATTCAGAGGAAGACACTAAGAGCTTAAACCCTGTCTTAGGAGAGTTTGCAATCCAGGGTTGCAAACAAAATCATCTTGTTCACCACACTTGCCAACTCTTAATGAGTAAAAACACGATGTATTTGTATCACCCAGAGAATAAGTAAAATGGTATTTCAGAATAGGGAGAGATCAAATAAAATTGAGAGGTAGAAGAAGTCATGGATGGAGTTGGCCCTGAGCCAAACCTTTCTGCTATGGGTAGGAGAGAATAGGCAACCTTCAGGTAGGGAGGCTTTTTAAACTGAAAGAAAACTCCAGCCAAGGCTCCAAGGCAATCAATAAACAAGCACAATTCCAGCTCAGCAAAATGAGATTAATGATGTTCAAAACACTTTCCACATTATAGTATGTAGATTAGATTTCATAAAACTTGGCTTTCGTCTTCAATATGGTGGTCATTGTGCACATCCAAATTTAAGAGAGTCAGGAAGAATATAAGGGAGTTAAGAAATAGTGATGCACTCTACTTCTGGTAAGGTAGGACTACGTATTTTGAACCAACATTGCTACTAACAGAAAATCTAGACATGATATAAAAGTCATTAGCCAGACAGCACCAGAAAGCTCACAAAATACATAGTTCTCTTTTAAACTTGGTTTTGCTTTTCATGGTGTCAGTTACCTGAGATCAACCTTGGTCTGGAAGCAGATGATCCTCCTTCTGACATGCCATCAGAAGGTCAATAGTAGCCTAACCCTATGTCACGATGCCTACGTCATTCACCTCCCTTCATCTTATCACATAGGCATTTTATCATCTCGCATCTTCACAAGAAGGTAAGTACAGTACAATAGAATACTTTGAGAGAGAAACCACATTCACATAACTTTTATTATGTATATATTGCTATAATTGTTCTATTTTGTTATTAGTTGTTAATCTCTTATGTGCCTAATTTATAAATTCAACCTTATCATTGATATCATAAACAAAAAAAATAATATACAGAGTTCAGAGCTATTTGCATTTTCAGGCATCCCCTGGAGGTCTTGGAACATACCTCCTACATACCCCTTTACTTTAGTAAAGAATTATCAGGTCAATATTCAAAAGAAGATAAAAGTCCACAAAGATGATCCTAGCTTTGGGGACAATTTTTCCTCTGGATACCTTAGCTAGTAAGAGCCTGACCAGCAGTTTTGAGAACCTCCCAGAGATAAAGTCACCAAAGGTGGTGTGAATCCAGGCCCACATTTTAGTTTGGGGCCTAACAGCTACATCCTGAATCAGGTTCACCTAAAACTACCCATCCACAGACTATAGCCTAGGTTCAGAGCAGCTGTCTCTGAAATAGAGTTGTGTCTCAGGGCTGCTAGCATTTTAGAAATTTTGTTTTAAGTCTATTTTATTTTATTTTTAGCTAAGTGCTCCTTCTACTGGACACAGATGGAATCTCAGCGAGAAAAGACATTCATGAAACTACCAAGGTAATATAAAATTACTTACAATGTGTGCTGCAGAAGGGAATTTTAGCTATCACACGAAAGAATTCAGAGCAAAATATTGCATCTTTGTTCATTATAAAAACAAAAACAAACAAAAATAAAGCCTCCTTATAGGAGCCAAAACATGAGTCATTCAGATATTTGGCTTTCTTTTGTTATCTTCTTTACTTGACAATCTGTTGAAATGACTTTCCTAATGTGTTGTGTGTGGGAATTGATTGCAAGATGTAGAACAAAAATAATTCTGAGTAGCACATAAATTATCAAGTCATATCAGAGAGCAGCGATCCAGTTTCTAAAGAAACAATACAGCTAGCCTTGTGCCATTAGTGTTGGTGGAATTTGATTTTTTAAAAGATCAGTATGTTTTCAGAAGTTCTTGATACCCAGTCTCCAGATATAACTAAGAGTAGGCTCTTCTAAGCAACAGAAGTGACTTGTAACACATGACAGTTACTATGTAGGTTTATAATCTGCTACCTACTTAAAATATCCTGGTATGTCTTCCTGTTTAATTCATTTATCTGAGTCTCAATATGTCAGAACAAAATGTTCTCATTCTTTCATCTTTGGGGACACAATTCTTATTTGTATAATTTTAATTAGTACTTGTCTACTCTGTTCTTTACACTATTTTCTATGTGGGCTGCTGTGTTAAGTGATTGGGCAAAGCATGAGCCACCAGATGCTCACTTGCAGAAAAGAATGGACCTAATGTATTCAAGTATATTGGGTGGGAAAATTTGCCATGGTTGAATATTATAGTAAAATGTACTAAATGTGACTCTATATGTAACATATTCACCATAGTTTCAAATATTCAGTAAAGTCAATTGAGCATAGTGACCACAAAGGAAAAGACCACAAGCAACTATAACCAGATTAGATACAAAATGTTCTTTCCCTCCAAACCTTCTGTGACGATTAATTCTAAGTGTCAATTTGGCAGACTATGATGCCTAATCTTTTAGTCAAACAATCTAGATGTTGCTATAAAGGTATTTTTTGAATGTAGTTAACATGTGAGAGTAGATTTTGAGTAAAGCAGATTATTCTCCAGAAGGTAGGTGAGCCTCATCCAAACAATTGAAGGCCTTAAGAGCAAAGACTAAGATTTCCCAAAGTGGAAGGAATTTTGTCTTCAAACAGCTGTATGGAATTTTTACTTGAATTTGGACTCAAGACAGCAACATCAACTCTTAGTTAAATTTCCAGCTTTTTTCTGCTCTGTGAATGTTATACTTACTTGCCCCCAAAATCATGTGAGTCGATTCCTGAAACTTATTTTTCCCTCTACATACTATGTATATATACTATTGATTCCATTTCTCTGGAGAACTCACTAATACACCTTCCTAGTTATAGAATGAGGATGCATGCAATAAATTTCCAATAGCATTGGGACACCTGGGTGGCTCAGCGGTTGAGCATCTGCCTTCCGCTCAGGACATGATCCCGGGGTCCTGGGATCGAGTCCCACATCAGGCTCCCTGCATGGAGCCTGCTTTTCCCTCTGCCTGTGTCTCTGCCTCTCTCTGTGTGTCTCTCATGAATAAATAAATTAAATCTTTTAAAAATTTTTTCAATAGCATTTGTAATTCAATGTGTAAATTTATATGATGTATCTAGCATGCATTCTTAGAGTGATAGGATAATATTGTCTTTGTATTTTTTAAAACAAGTCCATAGTATCACATACAACAACCTACTTATATATATAATTGTTTTGAATTCTCCAAGAGGATATGTCATTTTGACCTTCCTAGATTTCTTCTGTCTTATCTCACTGTTGCCTTCATACTAAATTTTAAGACCTTATTTATTTATTCATAAGAGACACAGAGAGAGGCAGAGAGATAGGCAGAGGGAGAAGTAGGCTCCCTGCGGGAGCTCAATGCAGGATTGGATCCCAGGGCCCTGGGATCATGACCCGAGCCAAAGGCAGATGCTCAAGTGCTGAGCCACCCAGGTGTCCCACTTTCATACTAATTCTTAAAGAGAATAAAGGCTATTCCTTTCCTGAGAACATGAAAGAATTATAACTATATATCTTTTTTTAATATTTTATTTATTCATGAGAGACACACAGAAAGAGAGGCAGAGACCTAGGCAGAGGGAGAAGCAGGCTCCACGCAGGGCGTCCGATGTGGGATTCGATCTCGAGACCCCAGGATCACGCCCTGAGCTGAAGGCAGACACTTAACCGCTGAGCCACACAGGTGGCTATGTATCTCATGGTGCTTTGTAGAGTTCAGGCCAATGGTTTTTCTTTTCTTTCATAAAAATAACTACTGCCATTATTTTTTTTTTCTATTTTGAAAAGCATTAAATTGCAATTTGCTTAAATCTGTGGAAAGAAAGACTGCCCATCCTCTAAAAACAGTTCCCAGAGAATTACTATCAAGGACAATTTAGCAAAGGCTTGAGCATTAGGGCCATCACTAGGCCACTGTCTGATGGTGAAATAAAACAAAACTAATTTTGTTAGGGCCATCACAAGGGCAATGTCTGATGGTGAAAGAAAACAAAGAAAAGTGAGTTAGAAATGAAGAAATCTAGAAGAGAAGTGTCCAGTGAGTGTATGAAGACAGGCTTTAATATTTTCGTACTCAACTCTCTCTTTCTGTGTGGCCAGATGGAAGGAAAGACTTGAGTTTCAGACAATAGGATGAAAGAATTCTAAAAGGTACACACAGCCATTCCTTAATTCTTCCCTGTAGCCTAATAAGACTGAATATATCCACTGGTAGTTGTGATGGAAAATAAACCAAGTGTAGGCAGCTAAGGGGAGGAAACAGCAGAATTGAAAGAGAACAGTTGATAAAATGTTCAAAATCGCACAACCCATTAAACTTGCAATTTTTCAAATGTGTTTCTTTATATAGTCACTTGGAGATGGTGATTAACTCTATTAGTTTCTTCACATACACATGAGAAAGTTTTAAAAAGTGTTATAAATACCAACATTCATAGTGTGGTGAGAGAGAGTTTTATCTAAGCGACTGGTATTGGTGATCTCAAAATGGCTCGGCCTTGGATGAGCACCCTAAAATCTGTTCTTATACATATCTTCCAGACTTTTTCCAATACAAATCAGTAACTCTCTGATTCTTCTTCATGAATATGACATCAATCCAACTTGTAAGGTTTTATTTGTAGTTCGTGTCCTTTGCTATATTGACACCTAGCTCTAGGAACAGGTCTGGATAAAGTAGCCATGGGGAGTGATATATGGGTGACGGGCTTCCTCTTGAAGGAATTCACTTGAGTAAGATTGTAACAGAATAATCTTTGAGCAACTGAGAAAGAACTACCAGGCAAGAAAGGGGAATCTACTTCAGAGGACAATAGATGTTTAATGGAAAATGGGCAAAAACCACCTAAATATCCTATTTTAAGATCTCCAATTCAGATATTTGGAATTTCCAATTCCCTTTTTCTAAACTATCTAATTCTATGAGAAGGAACCATGCTACCATGCAGTCTTTGAATTCCTGCTATCACACTTGGGTAGCAACAGTGTTGTCTCCTAGAGCTTGTTCCCAAATGAACACAGGATGATTGAATTAGAAGCTTCACACTCTTGCCCGTGGATCAGTAAACTCCCCTACTAGGTTATTATAGGATTTGTAACTATATGCCCCCCCAGAATAGATAATCCCATTTTCTCCATATTTGCCCAGGGATACTTTGCTTGTATTGGTCTATGTTCTGTATCGATTAGGATGTTGTCTTATAATAACTAGCAGAAATATACTGTGGTTAGCTTAAGGCAATAGGTAGGTGGGTAGGTAGGTCAGTAGGTAGATTTGAGACTATATATAAATATATATACACACATTTAAGGAGATATACATTCAAGCATGTACATATGCATACACACACACACACACACACACACACACACACACGTAATTACCTAGGTGCTATCAGGAGCTAACTGTATTGATGGAAGGCTCATCTGAAGGGGCATCTCTTAACATCTCATCTAACCCAGATGTGGCACTGCTGCTCAAAATGAATTGTTTCTATCCTTGTATATATCACAGAGTAAATATTCCAAGTCATGTGTGGAAATATCCAATTGAAGAGATTAAATCATTATCACTACCTGAGTACCAGGGTGTATCCTGTTCTCTTTGCCCTATGTAGCAGGAAATAAGATACTGCCTCCCAACGAGATTGCACACCATAGGAAATTACTGCCAAATAAGATACTGGATAGCCTCAAAATGCAACTGAGTACTAAAACTTTAGGTATCTTTATGCCAGCATAATCTCCACGTTGACTAAAATACCCTCTAGCGTAGCTAACTTTTACATGCCTTTGAGAGGACTCTGAATTACTTCCATCCTGGACATGTCTTGGCCTTTTTCTTCCCCTAGCAAAAATCAAGAGCAAGTTTAGGTTTTTTTCATTGTAACTGTGCATCATCACGAACATATCAATTTGTGTTGATTTGCAAGGCAGCAGTCAAATGGCTGTCACAACAGCAAAAGCTAAGCCTCCTTTGATCACAGAATCATCAATAATATTCATTCACTGTCCTCTGGCATGCAGCAATTACTTTTCTACTACAGAAAGGCCAACTTAACTGAACTCCTATTTCCTGTTTCCCAGGCATTTTGAGTAGGAGGAAAGCAGACCTTCTCCATCATCTAACGCAATGGTTTGCATCATCTTAATTTGGCTGGAGCCTTACACCCCCTAAATCCTGATTGTCTACATTCCAAACTGTGGGGTGTGGCGAACAGCCCAGTTGTTTTAATTCCAGAAACTACCCGATGAAATTTCGTTAAGCCTCTTTTATTTATACACCCTCATGAAAGGTGGGAAAATTTCAAACTCTATGCTGTAGTTCATGTTATATTTATTGAATGTGTAAGTGATCAAAGCACATTTGCTTACCTGGTTTTGACATTTCCAGACACTTAGTGATAGTTTTCTGAACACGTGTAGGTAGAATACTAAGTGAATCTTATTTATCTCTTGTTCCCAATAAAGTTAAAGAAACAAATGTTTGAGATATTGAGATATCAAGGGATAGAAGAGCATATAGTAAGTACCAAATGAATATACAGGTAGCAAGAGGAGTTAGAATTTTCTTGTTGGTAGCAATAGTGGTAATAATAATAATAATAGCTTCCTCCTCCAAGTTCTGCTTCAGAGAGAACAGGGTTATTGTTTTATTTTATGTTTCTTTTTCTTATTTTAATTTGTAATACTGCTAAATGTTTCTGCCTTCATTAACATAGGGGAATGATACCTACAGATGTTTTCTGCCACTACCAGAAATATCTGTTTAAGCCCAGACAGCCCCAAAGCTGAATTTGTTGCATGTGATCCCTCAGAAGTTAATTATGTACAACTTGGCATTACACTCCAGTTTAAGACATTGGGGGGAAAGTCCTCAAATTGCTATATTCAGGTAAAAAGTTCTGGAAATGTGATACGGGGCATTGGGGGCATTGGGATTTTTTTTTTTTTTCACAAAGCCTGAGAGGAACTACACTTGTTTTCAGAATATGCCTCCATCTAGAAGTTAAAAATCTAAATAAAATGGTTGATTTTGTGGGACTGTGTTCATAGCCTAAGCAGAACTGTGGAATTATACAAATAAAGAAACATCTTTTTAATAAACTGGTGTTGCAGGATTTTCCAGTATGATCTCCAGGGTACTCTCCCTATCTCCCTCTGGGGTAGTATTATGAGTCTAAAAGAATGAGCAATGAAGTCTTGTTGGACGCATTCATGCTCATTTTCCAGCACCTAATATGTTGTTTACACGTAGCGATACACACTAACACTTGAGGATTCCTAAGTGTCCAGCAGATGATGGGCACATGGGTGTGGAAAGGAAGGAAATTCTTCAGAATATTTTTGCAAATGCTAAATGCTTTTAAGGGGGCTGAAATTTCATTCTTAAATCACAACTTACAAAAAGTTTCTGGAATCCAATAATATAGTTTCAGCACTACATTTTTTTCTTTGATATCCATAATATAGTAAAGTCTTGCCCTTAAGCCAAAAACACCAGGTAAGCAACAAAGTGGAGAAAAATAAATTCCCCAGAATTTTTGGTGCTCTTGATTAATGGAGGAAGCAGTAAGAGGAGGAGCCTACATTATAATTGCATTGTTCTTGATTGTCTTGGAGGGTTGTCAAGGAGTAGTGTGATCATTTGGAGAATATAAAGGGAGGAATCAGTAAAAACAATAAAGGAGATATGGTTTATGATGTGATCTCACCCTTCTCAAATAGTAATTTGAAGGGGCTTGCAAATGTCAAATGACGTCAAATCATACAGATCTTTCTAGTTATCCTAAGACATTGCTTAATAAAATTTATTGAGAAAAAAAAAACCCTATTGTCAGAGACTTGTGGTTTCTGGTTCAACATATAAGCTTAGAAGTTGCCACTCTATCAAAAAGAAAACAAGAAAAGCTGAGCAAACTGAAAAATCAACAGCCCTTCTTAGATTCCTAAGGGAAGTCAGAGCAAACTCCCTGTCTTTAAAACTGGAGAGACAAAGTGAGAGAAAAACCTCCATGGGAAGCAGTCCTGTGTTGTACCTGAACTGCAAGTGGTGAACTGCTGGAAGTTTAGTGTGGACGATTCTGAGAGATAAAAACTCCAGAGGAACCCAGTCATCAGTGGGCCCTACAATTTTATGAGTTTTACCTCCTGGAGCTCTACCAAACTCTCACAATAAATAGAGGACAAAAATCTCCTGTGCTTTCTAGTAAGGGGGTGTGTGTGTCATGAAACAATCACATCATGCCTTTCTTCCTAATAAGTTCTGCCCTCAGGAGAAACTATTTAACCAGAGCCTACCTGCCTTGGTTTTATCAGAGCCTAACTCACCTGCGGGAAGGGAAATAACCCACTCCAGTCCTCTCTAGCCATTCTGTCTCACATAAGGGGTGAAGTTCATAGTCCAATGCCTAGGCTCACTGAAAGACTGAGATCTAATAATCACATAGAACATTTCCATCTCTCCCCCATTCACTTTCCCACCACATTACTAAAGGCTAGTTCACAGAAGTTTCTTTCACCCTATATATCATCTCCTGCTAATGAGAAAAATATTAAGGCATGCCAAAGACAACACCTTGAAGAGACAGAGCAAGCATCAGGACTAGACTCAGATATAGCAGGGGTGTTGGAATGATTAGAGCAGGAATTTAAAACAGCTATGGTTAATTTGCTAAAGGTTCTAATGGGTAGACAGTATTCAAGGATAGGCAATGTAAGCAGATAAAAGGAAAATACTAGAAAGGACCTGAGAAAGAAGTGCTAGAGGTCAAAAACAGCGTAACAGAAACAAAAAACACCTTTGATTGGCTTATTCACAGATTGAACATGGCTGAGGAAAGAATCTCTGAGCATGAGGGCATCTCCCTAGAAACTTCCAAAACTAAAAAGCAGAGAAAAGAAGACTGAAGGAAACAAGAAAAGACTAGGAACTGTAAAAAAAAAAAAAAAAAAAAAGTGTAATATATGTGAATTGGAATACCAAACAAAAAAGAAAGAAGAGAAAGAGTAAGCATTTGAAGAAAAAATACAGAGAATTTCCCCAAATTAATGCTAGATACCAAACTATAGCTCCAGGAAACTCAGAGAAGACCAAGTAATTAAATGCAAAACAAACAAACTCAAAAAAACAAAAACAAATAAAGCTCTAACTAGGCATATCTTATTCAAACAAATAAAACTATATCTAAGCATATAATATTCATGTCATATTCAAACTATATCTAGGCATATCATATTCATACAGAAAAATCAAAGATAAAAGATGCTGATGGAAGCCAGAGTTTAAAAACACCAAACCAATAGAGGAACTAAATTAAGAATTACATCTGACTTCTTAGAAATCATGCAATCAAGAAGAGTGGGCTGCAATATTCTTTTTGTTTTTTTGAATATTTATTTATTTTAGAGACAGCACACACATGCAAGTGGGGGGAGGGGCAGAGGGAAGGGATCTCAAGCAGACTCCCCACTGAGCATGGAGACTGACTTGGGCTCCATCTTACAACCCACGAGATCATGACTGAGCAGTAACCAACTGTGCCCCCAGGTGCCCCATAGATTGCCATGCTCTTAAGTGTTGAAAATTCAAAGCACACCAACCTAGGAATCTGTAATCTTTGAAATTATGCTTCAAAAATGGAGGAGAAATAAAGACTTTCTCAGATAAACAAAAACTGAGGAAATTTGTTGTCAGTTTACCTGCCATGCAAGAAATATTAAAAGCTGTTCTTTAGAGAGAAGGAAAATGATATAGATCAGAAACTCAGATCTGTATTATAAAAGGAAGAGCATCGGAGAATAAAAACTTACATTGTTCTTATTCTTAGTTTTTGTGGTAGGTCCTAATTTGTCCAAAATAAAAACAATGAATTCCATTATATATATGCTTATTTATGTTTATATATATGTGGAATGAATGACAGCAATGATATAAAGGATAAGAGAGAAGAGTTAGGTTATTTTGTTATTATGGGGTACTTACACAACCCATGAAGCAGAACAGTGTTATTTGTAAGTGGACTTGGATTACTTATATGTATATTGCAAACCATAGAGCAACAACTAAAAATAAAAAAAGAAATGTAACCAATATGTTAAGAAAGGAAAGAAAATGGATGTATATAAAGTGCTCAACTGAAACCACAAAAGGCAGAAAAAAGATTGGAAGACAAAAATAGGAATAAACACTAAGACGGCAATAGAAAACAGTAATAAATATGCTGGATATTAATCCAGCTGTATCTAGAATCCCTTTGAATATCAATGGTCTAAGTGCATTAATTACAAGACAGAGATTGTAGAGGGGATCAAAAAACAAGACCCAACTATACATTGTCTCCAAAAAATCCATATCAGTGCAAAGCCACATAGAGAATAAAAGTAAATGGAGAGAGCTATAGCATGCTAACACTAACCAAAAGAAAGGAAATAGCTATATTAATTTTAGGCAGCAGACATTGGAACAAGGAAATTTATTAAGGATAAAGAAGGACATGGCATAATGATTAATGTGTCATTTCCCCAGGAAGACACAGCAATCCTTAACATGCATGCATCTAACAACAGAGCATCAAAATATGTGGGGAAAACTTATAAAACTGCATGAAGAAATAAATGATCCACTATTATAGTTGGATGCTTTAATATCCCTCCATCAGAAATGCAGAACCAGCATACAGAAAATCAGTAAGGACATAGTTGAACTCAACAACACCATCAATCAACTGGATATAATTGACATCTGTACACTACTTCATCCAACATCAACAGAATGCTCATTCTTCTCAGGCTCACATGGAATATTCACCAAAATAGACTACATGCTGTGTTATAAAACATACCTTAATAAATTTATAATAACATAAATAATATAGTATCTGCTCTCAGACCATAATGGAATTAAACCAGAATCAATAACAGAAAGATAGCTGGAAATTTCCAAAATATTTGGAGATTAAAAGAACATACTTCTAAATAACACATGGATCAAAGAAGAAATCTCAGGAGAAATTTTAAAATATTTTGAACTAACTAAAAATTAAAATGCAGCTTATCACAATTTGTGGGATGAGTGAAAGTGATGATTAGAGAGAAATTTATAGCATTGAATGCACATATTAGAAAAGAAGACCCAAAACCAGTAATCTAAGCATTTGTTTTATAAAATAAGAAAAGAGAAAATGAATTAAATCCAAAGTAAAAAGCAGAAAAGAAATAATAAGAATCAAAGCATAAATCAACAAAATGAAACTAAGAAACCAAAAAAGAAAATAACCTAAACCAAAAACTGGTCGTTTGAAACTATCAATAAAATTAATAAGCCTCTCTCTAAAAAAAGAGAGCACAAATTACTAGTAGCAGAAGCGAGAGGGGTACATTACTACAGATCCTTCGAATATTAAAGTGATAATAAAGGAATACCATGAACAACTCTACAGATTTGACAACCTAGATAAAATGGACCAATTCCTTAAAAGATACAATCTGCTAAAATTCACAAAAGAAAAAAAATAATTTGAATAAAGCTATATCTATTAAAGGAATTAAAACAATACCTAACAAGAGAAAGCTCCAGGCTTTGCTGTGCTCACTTCTGAATTCGAACAATCATTTGAGGAAAAATTTATACCAATTCTCTACAATATCCTTCAGAAGACAGAAGTAGAGAAAATTCTCCCTAATTCATTCTATTAGGCCAAAATTATCCAAAACCAGACAGTGACAATTACAAGAAAAGAAAAGAAACCAAAGACCAATATCTCTCATGAATACAGATGCAAAAATCTGTATTCAGATTTTTTATCATAACAAGATATTAGCAAACCAAACCCAACTCTGCTCAATTTTTTTGTAAATCTAAAACTGCTCCAAAAAAGAATACTAGTAATGCAAATTTTTAAAATAATTGATTAAAGTTAAAAAAGTAAAAGATAATTGCTGCTCTGTCAGAGTTGTGGAAACTAGCTCATTGACATGATATTATTGCCATGTTCTCATAAGACCAACCTGTCACAAGTGCTCTTCTTGGACCTTAAAAAAAAGTTTTTAATGAGAAGAATTCCCTTATGTGCCATTAGGTTGGTATTGGGCTAGTGGTAGTCAACAGAGTATCCAAAGACTTCTGTGCAAGTTTCTCTTGCTTAGTTGCACTAGGAGGTGCAGGGTGAGAAGACACTGTCCATGATGCTGGAGCAATGCGTATGGATGAAGAAGTGGGGAACAAAGCTGAGACAGTGGTTGGGGCTTGAGCTATAGTTACTGCTATGGATGAATCAACTGGAACAGTCATTGCAGGATTTGATGCTTGGGTTGTAACTGGGGCTGCTGCTGTCACTGCTTTGGGATTTGTCATTATAATCCCTGCAAACTTTTCTTTATTATGATTACATTCTTTGAGGGCAGCATAATCATTAAGGATATTATCATCATTAAGGGTTTTGTCTGCAGAAATTAGTATTTGTCCCACTATCCAAAATGCATCATTCAACTTCAGTGTTATTACTACAAAGCTATAACCCACTCCAAAAGGCCTTGTTACCTACACTAAGCTGAATTCTACTATTGTAGTATATCTGGACAATGGAATATTATTCCGCACTAAAAATAAATGAGCTATCAAGATGAAAGACCTGGCAGAGAAAACTATTGACCATCTCTCCAAAGATGCACTTGCATACTTCATATACTCATGGAAATCTACCAAGGGACAGTTAAGAATCCTGATCCAAGAGGTGCCTGGGTGGCTCAGTTGGTTAAGTGTGCAACTATTGATTTTGTCTCAGGTCAGGATCTCAGGGTCATGGGATTAAGCCTAATGTTGGGCTCCATGGGGGGCCTGCTTGAGATTCCCTCTCTCTTGCCCTCTCCCCATTTGCACATGTTCTCTCTCTCCAATAAATAAATAAATCTTTTTAAAAGGGGGGAAGGGTGCTGGGTGGCTCAGTTGGTTAAGTGTCTGCCTTCAACTTAAGTCATAATCTCCGGGTCCTAGGATAGAGCTCTGAGTTGGGCTCTCTGCTCAGTGAGGTGTCTGCTTCTCCCTCTGCCCCTACTGCCTGCTTATGCGCACTCTCGCTCTCACTCTCTCTCTCAGATAAATAAATAAAAATATATTTTAAAAAATCCTGATCCAGAGTTTTAAAGAGTGTGTCTCAACCCTTTTTCACATCATGACATCGATAGAAATGATATCTTTAGGGCACACTGGAATACATTAAAGGAGATTTGGAGGCAACCACATGGGGCTTAGTGAAAAAGTTTGTGTTTTTAAAAAATATGATATCATTGTGATAAGAAAAATAAAACAATTGTATTAAAGGCTATATGAAATATTTAGTTTGTATATGCTTCCAAATAAAATCTTTTCAAAATTTAAAAAAAAAGGGAGAGAAACACAGAGAAAACTTAAATGCGTATACTAAGAAGCCAATGTAAAAAGGCTACATAGAATATGATTCCAACTCTATGACATTCTGCAAAAGACAAAACTATAGGGACAGTAAAAAGATGAGTGCTTGTCTGAAGGGATGAGAAGCCTCATCACACAGGCACAGCAGATGCAGGGACAGTGAAACTACTCTCTATGATACAGTAATGAAGAACATATGCCATTGTACATTGGTCCAACCCATAGCATGTACAACACCATGAGTGAACCCTAAGGTAAACTAAAGACTTCGGTTGACAATGATGTGTCTATGAGCTTCACCAATGGTAGCAAACATACCAGTGTGTGGGGGATGTTGATAAAGAGGGAGGCTCTGCATGCATGGGAGCAGGACACATATGGGAAATCTCTGTACCTTCAGCTCAGTTTTACTGTGAACCTAAAACTGCCCTAAAAAATAAAGTCTCATAAAAAAATTAAAAATCTGTCTACTATGAACCATAGACCTGGGCCCTGGGGACCACGGAGAAAGATTTCTATAAGTGAACTCTGCACTGATATACCAGCTGTGTGATAAAACCCAATGACTTGGACTACTTTTCCTACTTCCTTATATCTCCCCTTCTTCTTACATGAATATTTCTAAATTTTCATTCAATAAGTGAAATGTGAAGTGAACAAAAAGCAGGATACATATACACATATATACATATATTTTTTTTAAAGATATGAGTTAAAGTTTGAGTAGCATAAAATGTATGGAGAAGTAGAGAAGGACCCTCCCCACTTCTAAGTGAGTTCTCCGTCGAAGGACCAAGGACTGAGCAGAACATACAGTGTTGCCTCTGAGGGTTAAGCTTCTTAAAAGGATTTCGCTATATGAATATTTATAGTCCTGGGCTAGAAACAGAAGTTCGTGGAGGTTTGTACTGGTGACATTGTCTCAAAAGTTTAGTTCTTGAACTTGTCGTACACTTGAGATAGCATCTCAGGCATGCTAATGAACCACAGTGGTGACTGGATTCTCAAAATAGTAGTATCTGCATTCTTGAGAAACTTGTGGGCTCCTCAGAGATCTACTGGGGCACTGCAAGTATTAGGAGGTTTGGCAGGTAAGAGGAATAAAGATGGGAACAGAGAACTACTAAAATCACATTTGCTGTTATTGTACCTTCTGACAAAAGAGAACCCAAAGATGAAACAGGCTTAGTCTCTACCTCAATTGTATCTCATGATTTTTGCCTGAAGGTTTTGAAAAGGTCTCTAGTCTTTTCCATTTCTGGTCTGTCTTCTATATTGTTGTCTGAAATCATTCTAATTTATGAATAGGATTAGTGCCTGGAAATAATAAGCATTCAAGTATTTGTTGAGTGTCAAAGGTTCCTCCAATGATGAAAACCCTTCTATAGCTCTCCGTGGTATAGAATCCAAATTCCTAAGCAAGTGTCTAAGACTTTAGGACTTCATGTATCCTTCTTTTCTAGGTTCTTATCACTTGTACCTCTTCATGATTTCTTAACATTGGAATGTTCTTTTATATTTCAAATGGTTCCCATGTGCTATTTCCTCTTGCTGATACGTTCTCCTTCGTATTCTGGTCTTAAATGCTTTTGCTCCTCCTCAGGCCTGTTTCTCAATGAAATTTTGTGTGGTCTCAAGACACACTAAGTTGGACCATCAAAAATTCCCATGTTTCAAACTTACAGTCAGAAGATAAATAAGTCCTAGAGATCTAATGCACAGCATAGTGATTATAGTCAATGATATAATATTATTTACTTCAAAGTTGCTAGGAGACTAGATCTTAAATGTTCTCACCACAAAAAAAGAAATGATAATTGTGTGATGTAATCGAAGTATGACTTAATGCTACAGAGGTGATACTGCAATATACAAATATATCAATTAACATATTACACATCTTAAACTTACATAATGTTATATGCCAATTATATCTCAATAAAAATTAATAAAACAAATTTTTTAAAAGTTCCCATGAAACTAGTAAAACTTATCCCGCTTTTTAAGTGTATGATAAATGCCTGTTCAGTTATTTGTCTCTCCCTTTAGATAACATCTTTTGAAGGCCAAGATCTCAGCTTAATTGTTGATTTCAAGGCATAGAACAAAGTAGAACCAAAAAAAAAAAAAGCACTAATATTAGACAAGCCTAGATTAGTCTTCCAGTTTCCCCTGCTTAGTTCTGTGATCTTAGAAAAAAATAATTAATTTCTCAGAAGTTCAGTTTTCTTCTTTACAAATACAAAAGGAAACTATCTTGACTGGGTCAGCATCTGACAGATAAAACATCTATTTCTCGATAAAATGTAGTGAGAGAGAAGCAGAGAGAGAGAGAGAGTATTATTAACAGATTTCCAATGGAGATTTTAGTATTTAATTTTAATATTTAATGATTTTTAGATTTTTAATGTCAAAGCTCTTGTCTCTGCCCTGACAAAGTCTACTGTAAATAGGGACTTTTGAAGTACCTGTAATTTTTAATGAAAATGAAAAACTGACTTATGAAGTATGTTTGTAGTTTTCTTTCAAAACAGAAAGTCTGAAATGTTTCCTTTTATCATCTGACTCAAGCCATTTGCTTAACTAGAATTTTAGGACCAATGGTGACCATTCAGAAAACCCACTTATCATATCATAGCATATCATAGCATGTCATAGCATCACAGTAAGTGAATATACAAAGATAGTAACAGGAATGAATTAACCAAATCAAAGTCAAAATATGGAACTACAGTCAATTCATAAGTCAGAATAGCAGCTCTTACATGTAAGCCAAACTTGTGCCTGACCTATATGGAAAAATCGATTAAAAGCTAATCTAGTGGGACACCTGGGTGATTCAATGGTTGGGCAGCTGCCTTCAGTTCAGGTTGTGATCCTGGGGCCCGGGATTGAGTACCACATCTGGCTCCTGTGAAGAGCCTGCTTCTCCCTCTCCCTATGTCTCTGCCCCTCTGTCTCTCTCTGCGTCTCACATGAATAAATAAATCTTAAAAAAAAAAAAAGATAATCTATTTCCCAGGATTCCTGTTCATTCTAAGTCATTCTGGTATATTCACATTTGCTTTTTTGACTCTTACATTAGGAAACCAGGATAACTGGAGAAAAACTAAGGTGAACAGGCTATTGTGATCAAAGATTTAAAACTAAGAATTGCACAAAAGGCCATGGAAATCCAAAGCCATTCTCAAGGCAGAAATTTGTTACTAGGCCCATGAAAAAGGATATTTCAGTTTAAAGTCAATATTCAGTATCTCTTTGTTATAAAGTAACTGAAATCAATGTACTTTGAGTACTACCTATTAAAAATATAACAGATCAAAATATAAAATTTATAAATATAAAATCCTCATTATATATATTTTTTTATATATTATATATATATAAATTTTATATATAAATATAAAATCCAAAATATAAAATCCTCATTAAATTCTTTACCTTTAGGGACTTGAATTTCCTTTTGTTCTATGCATAAGGAAAAAAAAAAAGAATGAAAACCAAAACTCCCATTTAAAAAAAAAACACCTCCACAATATGAAATTTGGTTGTTCTCAAAGGGTAAAATTTTTGCCAAATGGGTGACAAGCTGTTGTCAAGGCATAATGGGAATCTTCCGTGGGAGTGTGTAAGGGATTTATGCACAAGAGTTACATCACATTTTGAGTGCACATACTCTTTGAAACAGAAAGAGTCCAAATCTCAAAGTGTTTACTAATGTTTCTCAGTAAATGTGGCATTTATTCAGAGATGTCCAATATAAACCTGTAGCATTAACTCTAGAAATAAAAATATTAACTTTTTAAAGAAATATTAAAATCATCTTCAGTGCCCTTTTACCATATTACTTTCTTGGAAATCTAAAATAACTCAGTATGTCAAAGAAATAAAACCATGTCTATCTTGGTAAATTATTAATATTTTCATATTAATACAAAGAGTTCTCAAATACTAAGATATAGGAATAGTAGGGCACAAGACCTACTGATTATACTGGGACCAATAATGAAGATTCTTGCTTGACCAAACTTTAGTTAGGCTCCCAAACCTTCTCCTAGGCCCATCTATGTAGCTCCTCATAAAAATCCAGTTTCAGCAAGAACCCTGCTAGACCAGTTTAGCAAGAGTCCTCCCCATCTTTTCTACATGTTCAGCCTCAATATTTCCACAGGGTTCTTATCCTCCAGCATCACCTAAGTGATGTCCAGTCACCCTGGTGTGTCTTCAGCAAAGATCCTGTTAGGTCAGCTTAGTTAGAATCTCCCTTATCTCTGATGTTTTCTCTTAGTAAATCTGCATCTTGGCTAAAGATTCTCACTTGCCCACACTGTATTCGGAGTTGAGTTCTACAGAGGGATCTTTCTTCCCCTATGGCAATAGTTAATAAAATCTGTTTTTACTGCTTTAACTACTACCCAACTCTGTTTTTGTTTTTTGTTTTGACATCAAGGATCGGTAAATCCATGGCAAATATTTTTTTAAGATTTTATTTATTTATTCATCACACACACACACACACACACACACACACACACACACACAGAGGCAGAGACACAGACAGAGGGAGAAGCTGGCTCCATGCAGGGAGCCGGCCGTGGGACTCGATCCTGAGTCCCCAGGATCAGTCCCTGGGCTGAAGGTGGCGCTAAACCGCTGAGCCACCTGGGCTGCCCTCCTTTGCATATTTTATTATTGAATTCCTACAGCAACTGATAAGTATGCTTTATTATCCTCATTTCAAGTTTAGAGATTAAAAGAAAGATTATGCTTTACCGGAAATCAAGTAACTAGTTAGCCGTGGAGTGGTGAAGATAGAACTGAAACCCAGGGTTTTTGTGGATTTTTTATAAGTTCCTACTTATTCCAAAAGTTGTGTCATTTCTAATTTTTACCTGATGTTTCAAATTTTTTCTCAAATATAGAAAACAGAGGAGCAGTTAGGTTCAAAGGGCAATTTTTACAATATGGGAGATGTAAATAGCTTCCCATCCTAAGATATAGTAACTTTTATCTTAGCATAAACATGTTTTGGAAAGAAGCCATCACCATTATATAAGGGAGTTCCCAGAACCAAGCTAAAGCAGAATCCTTGAAAACAGAATCACATAAACCTTTCATTTGATATCGTCTAGGGAAATAAGTGAAGAATCTTCATCCCACATGGTAATGCACCCTGCTGACCATCCCATCTTTGGGAAGGGTCATGCTGCATTCCTGGAGTGTTTGAGGTCCTTCTGAAAGATTGGCTACATTCCCATCCACACCCATAATTAAGGATAATAGTGTTCATATGCAGCTAGCTGGTGGTTACAAAGTAAGCCTTTATAACATAGAGCTCCATACTATCCCTGAACTTACAAAATAGTCTTCAGAGTAGCTTCATAGCAATAGCCTATATCACTGATTTCTAAGGAAACTTAATTTTGTTGTTGATAATGATGACTTATTGTCTGCTAACCTCATAATAGTCAGGTAAAATAATTTAAGAAATTATTTGACTCTCAAGCTTAAGAGTGAGGCATTTTACCTCCAATCTGAGAAAGGTATTCCTCATATGGAAGCATAGCACTGCAAAGTACATACTCAGCATAACTTACCTTGGGGCATACATGTCTTTCTGGTTTGTTGGGATTTGTGTTTGAGGAGGCAAGAGAACTCATTCCACGTACTTTATTAATTAGGGATAGTATGTGCAATAGCACAGTCTAGCTGTTCCTCCATCTAGGAGACCCTCAAGCATATCATTCTATTTCATATTCAAAAGGACAATGTAAGAGATTTGAACCATGGTCAATATAGTGGAGAAAAAAAAAGAATCTTCCTCTGTCCTCTTAGATTCTGTGGCTGATCTGAGATTAAGTGGACATAAGACAGACTAAGAGGTGAAAAGCACACACATTTTATTTAACATTTTTGTGTGCGCAGAGGAGCCTTCATCAAAATAGAAGAAAAACAAAGACTTCAAAAAATAGGACTGAAAGTTTATATATATTTTTTTTAACAAAGAATGATGAATTTGCAGAGAAATGACAAGACAAAGGAAAAGGCTTAAGTTTTTATAGGCAGTAAATTATGGGAAAGTGACTAAGAAATACACAGGGAAAACTAATGGAAGATTAGAGTGATTTTAGTAGACTTGTTTGTACAGGTCCATTTTGGCATAAACTCCTAGTCTCCAGTGATAAGAATGTTCTCTTCCTGGTATAGTCCAGGCCCCTTTCTCATGGAAAATATTATGACCTGCTTTTAAATAGAAAGGGGGGACATCAGAGAGCCCTTCCTGCATCTGTTTCTTAATATTCAACTCAAAATAATCAATATGTCAAAGGGCATATTGTGGGGTGTCATGTTTTGAACACCTTCACCATCATTAATAATAAAGGAAAAATGTACTCTAAGCTCTTAGAATGTCAGGAGTTATAGCATAGGAATTCTGTTAAGGCAACATTTAACTCATATTCACCATAAAGTAACATAGAAGTCACGAGAAGAAAAGCTAAAGAGAAGCATTAGCCTCCAATTTAAAAGTAGTTTTTGCTCTAATAATTGATCACCAGCCCAAGAGTTCAAACAGGTGAACTGCAGTGCATACAATTGACAAAGGAGAACTTTTCAGAGAGGAGACATGTCCAATAGCAAAAGGAAGAAAAAGTTTGTTTTCACAGCATGATTCCCCACACCCAGACTAACAATTTGATACCACAGCTCTCAATTTTTCTGAATTAACTAGGCAATTGCTGCATTCTAGAATGATTTGCTGACTTGAGAGCATGTGAGTAACCAAGGAAGGAATAAATTAATATAAAAAGCCTGGCTCTATCATACCTACCCTAGGAAGACCAATACAGAGCAGTAATGAGCATCTATTTGGTCAAAGGTCCAGTGAGGAAATGCAAAGATGACAAAGATAATCTGAAGAACTATATTTCATACGGAAAAAAATGAGCACAATTGAAAGAATGAATATAGCAAATGCTGTAATGAGTACAGTTGGGGTTTTATAGTGATTCTAACAATCAGGATTGGGGAAGACACTTGGGAGCAGACCACTCTACCATGAAGTCTTCTTGAATCCCAATTCCAAACTGAGACCACAAATGTGAACCTTGGGTAGTTGCCAATACATCATCTGTTGGACGGTCAAAGCACATAATTTTCTACATGATAAATGCAAAGTTCTTTTTTCCCTTGGCAGTATTTCATTTTAGAAATGCCAGGAATTCATTTTAAGGAAAAGAAGTTTGACAAGCAAATAGGGCACTTGAATACTTAATGGAATACTGTAAAGAAGACATTATTAAATGAGTTGTTCACAAAATATGCTATACAACTCTGAAAAAATAAAACCAAAAAAGGGCTGGAGTCAGAGGCTACTTGCAGGACATTTAATTCAAATACAGATGTTTTTCAATCAATTCAATTGTGAATAATACTTGAAGCTCAGATAATTGTCTAATAATTGATTCATATAAACATTACTGAGAATCATTTGTTTGGTTATTTTCAAGGGAGCATGGGACCAAACAGAAGTTTCCTGAGGGATGTCAGAAAATTTTTTTTCACATCGCAGTACTCTTAGGAAAACAGAGGTATTCCCCATCTCATCCCTTGTACTTCAAGTTTCTCCATTTTAATAGATTGCCAAATAAAAACTGTGAATGAACTTTTAATGTGATGTTGTTTTAAACCTCTAAATCTTTAATTGACCCCATTAGGATTGGTGTAAAGGGGTGTCTGTGTGATCATATAGAGCCAAGGTCAGGCCATGGCCCACCATCTGTCCATAAGAAATGGACTGGAAGGTTGTTCATCACTGACAGACGTGTCTTAGCCCAGAGATCAGAAATCGGTCATCTTCTGAATCAAAGCAGTTTATGTTGGACACAGGAGGTAATTTTCACATTAATGTATAATAGGTCATCTACAGGGGGCCATTTTGAATAGATATTGCCACTTCCTGATCATGTAGTGCTTATTACAGCCTCTGCAGGGTGATTGCCATGAAGTCAGCTATGCGTTTAAATTTATCTTAAGGAACTGAAGCTCATTTCTGTCTTTTTTTGCTGCAGGTCCTAGAGCCTCTCTACTCTATATGAAAAAGAAAGCTTTATAGAAATTAACCAAATTAAAAGAACTCTGGTTGTATTCTAGATGGCAATATTGTAAACTTGACTTTAGCAAGGGCTGTGTACCAACACCTCAGAAAATCTCTAGAAAAACACAGATAAATACATAGTTATTCAGTCTTAGCTTTCTCAGAAATATCATTTTTCTCAAAAATCATGTCATTTCTGCTTATTACAATATCTACTCTGTATTTAAGTTTGAACTCTCCCCTTGAGGGCCGTATTTTGTGAAACATCAACAATATTTGTCCCTCCTTGAAAGTTACTGCAAGAAGTAGAAAATAAGAAAGAAACAATAAAGTAGAGAGGAATACTGGGTGGTGACCTAGAATCACTCACAAAGTAAGGGACTGTCTCAGCTCACATTGTATGATCACATTTATGTCTCGGTCAAATTAAAGATGACTGCATTTAGGTATGTGTAGAACAGTCAAAATCATCTTAACTGCTGAGACTCTGCTTGACATTCATTCACACTGTAAAATAGAAAAGATATTCTTGTCTCCTTACATGCTGCTCTGAAATCAATATGAGGCGTTATCAAAGAGTATCTTCTGTGTTGTTTGACTCCTTCTTGTTCCATGTGATCTTTCTCTCACCACTGGCTAACCAACAACCACCTTGGTTCTACATCCTTGATCTGATATTCTCAAATTTACTGTCTTTATTTGGACTATCTCTACCAATGTAGGCCAGCAGTGCTTGTTGCTGTTTGGTTTTTGGTTGGTTGATTATTTGTTTTGTGTGCATTGTAACTCCCAATGCCCCAACATGAACGTCTACCTGCCTGTATATCACCCTGCTGCTGTTGTCTGTGGCCCTCCAAGATAAAAATGGATTGATTCAATAAGTCAATGAGGATATGGATTAGGGTTTATGAAAATTTCATTTCTTACTCATTAATAGTATGCCATGGGACAGATACTTAAACACTCTTGGCCTCCCTTAACTTAGTCATGGAAAAAACAAAAACATCAAATTATTAAGGACATAAAACTAGAAAAGGCTTAATCTACTCAAGAATGAAAACATTTTACTTAAGGCAACTGTTGAAAACTATGGTTCTAGGAATAGCAGCAGAAATGTTTGTCCTATTTGCTCTGGAGGAGAGAGAGGGGCAGGGTGGGATGATACTAATATTCACTAAAATCTGAGAGAAGGCATTTTTCAGGAAAAGGGGCCTTGGTTATATTCTCAGGTTAAACATCCATTCTTGGTATTTCCCATGTAGTGCAGCTAGCAGACTCCCTTGCTGGTATAAATGTATTAGGAAAGGTAATTGCTAAAGGAGCCCAATTTAAGAAAGAAGATGATAGTATTTAAAAAGATACTGCATTTACTTTAATAGAAATTAATTCAGAATCATTCTTTTGAATCAGTCACATTCATTCACACAAAACTAAACTAAGCCCTGACAAATTATCTTGATTTCACTTTCTCTATGTCCCCTGTTGGAAAAAAATTAATTTCCAATGCTATTCTTATAAACCCCAAACTTAGTCTGTTGGTATATTTTAATCAGAGAAATACCTGATTCACAACCACTCTTTCGTCTAATTTCCCACTTCCACTTCCACATCATTAATATGTTTTTGTTGGCTTCCAAAAGGGTTTAGCATTCCCTTATGTTCACTAAGGAACACATTAGTGTTCAGTATTTCGTCCAGATGAAAGAACAGGGCATGGGGAAAGAGGCTTTATTTGTGAACTTGCTGTTCTCTTTTGAATAACCAAAGCTCTTTATACTGATATCTTTGGAAAGAAAAATATTCTAAGCATAAAGGAGAATCTAAGTCCACAGTTATGCTCTTTGGTTGGTAGATTTGACTTGCAAAAGGACTTTATAAAACTCAGGTTAGAGCCTTTAGACAGAATTAAATCAAGAGTAGCCTGTCATAGTAGATATTCTCCCAAATTTTATGCCATTAATGTTGTCATTTTAGTGACTCCTATTATTTGTGTACTAGAAACCCAAAGTTGATTGACTCACCCTACGGGGAGGTTCTCAGATATTGGAAATTTCTAGGTAACATTTAGGGAAGTTTCTAGATGACAAATAGGGAGGCCCATAGACTTAAAACAATATCAGATAAGCTGGGTTTCAGATGGCTACCCCTGTGCCCTGCAAATGGCAGTAGTCCTGTGATAACCTTTTCTTCTCAGGTATTTTCCCATGTCAATCACCTTTTATTTTTGACAAAAGTCATTTTCCTATTTGTTTTGGGAGCACTAATATGAAACATAATATAATAATAATAACTTCCCCTTTTTTTGAATGCCTACTATGTGTCAGATGCTAAGTGTTTGTCTCTTTTTACTTTTATATCTGCTTGGCAAAGAAGGAACTATTATTCTTGTATTATAGACGAGAAGCCTAAAGATCAGAGAAATTAAAAGAAAGACTTAAGGTCTCAGAAGTCACAAAGGATAGAGATAGGATTTGAGCCCAAGTCAGAATCCAAGTCCCTTGTTTCTTCCCCTATGCTAGACTTTTTTTCCATATTGTTTTCTGTTATTTGTTGAAAACCAGTGTATACAATATCAATGTCAGTATTTCCCAAATAAATCATTTTAGCACTTATTTGTTAGATGTTGTTCAGCTAGCTTTACTGATCATTTATATATATGTGGTCAAATGGAAGGTTCTTCTTCCACTCACCCCTTACCTCATTCATTCCTCACTCTCACCTTCCACTGGCGTACTGAAGCAAATCCTGATGTTGTTAAAAAAAAAAAAAAAAAAAACTCAGATATTTAAGCAAGAGTTTCTATAATTAGTTCTCATTTATTCATTCTGTGACATTTCCTTGAGCCCCAAGACAGTTCTGCCCTTTCCAAAGGAATGAATCCTATCAAAATAATTTAATATTTTTTCTTAATATTTGCATGCCACAAGTTTGATATATATCCACACATTCCACATATAACCTATTCAGTGCTTTGGAAAAGATACTTGTATTTCTTCCTTTTCATTCCTTTGGCTGAACTGATAAATAGTTTCTGTTATTAACAAAGCCAAACTAAGTATTTCATGGAGGTGCAGACACTTAGAAACACATAATAATCTATCTGGAATGACCATGAAAACCACAGGAACTGTAATCTGGCATGTTTCCAAAGGAAAACATTAAAACTGATGGTTTTGAAGACATGAAATTATAGGGAACTACTTGATACTATGTTAAGATGAGAGGGAGCAAAAAAAAAAAAAAGATGAGAGGGAGCAGAAGGCACTTATACGTATTATAGGATTACTGATTTTTTTTTTTTTCCAAATAGCTCTACTTTAGAAAAACCCACAATGTGATCAACAAAAACAATGATGGGTTTTTTAAAGTAATGAATAATGGGTGATTTGTTTCTCTTCTTATATTTATCAATTTTATGAAAACATTAGAAGCAAGGAAAGATAGGTAGGTCTTCTGGAGGCATGAACAAAATGTTTAGCTAGAACATGGGATAGAGACCCTGCTGAAGGAAGTTAATGAAACATTACTAAGAGTGTTGAACTGGTATTTAAGGAGAAGCCATCCAGGAAAGTCCTTTCATTTCTCTTTGGCTGGCTGGTAAAAGCACCTGGTGTTTTCTGGAGCAATAGTAGTAAATCCTGTGCTTGGCCTAAGCATATGATAACTAAAATGCCTGAATAACTATTAGGTAATAATCAAAGCAAGGCTGTCTACATGTAGACCTTAAATAAGCAAATAGGAATTTAGGTAAAAATAGAAAGAACTTAATGAGATGTTACTATGTAGAAAACATGTCAAGTAGTTTCAGCAATTCTTTTTTTTAATTTTTTTAAAGATTTTTATTTATTCATTCATGAGAGACAGAGAAAGAGAGAGAGAGAGAGGCAGAGACACAGGCAGAGGGAGAAGCAGGCTCCATGCAGGGAACCTGACGTGGGACTCAATCCAGGGTCTCCAGGATCACGACCTGGGCTGAAGGTGGCACTAAACTACTGAGCCCCCCAGGCTGCCCAGTCAACAATTCTATTATGCTTCAATAACTAATCTCCTGTCATTCTCCTACTCGGATATTATAGGGTTACTTGTCATTTGAAAATACAGTAAAAAAGAATTATTGGCTTCTATCATCAACCCTTGTGATGTTGGAAAATTACCAAACAAAATGTTTATTTTCAAAAATGTATATATTTTATCTGGCTAACACTGGTGTTAATACAGCTTGAATGTGTGGAATGTTTCCATCTTTTCCCAAGATTTTTTTGAGTTGGAATTTCTTCTTAATAATTCATACAATGAAAGAGAGGAAATGTATTTTTTTAGGGGACAGAAGTTTTTTTTCCCCAATTCTAAATAATATTTGGATCCAGTTTTTAAAAGATGGTTAGACTAAAATCTTTTAGATATAATGTTAAATATAAATAAAACTAAAAATAAATTCTTTGTATTTAGCATATGTATAATCATAAAAATTTTTTCAAGTACAACCAAATGAAAAATTTTAAATATTCACATTCATAATAATGACAGATGATACTGAGTTTAATAGGAAGATGCAGCCTTAGATCTAGTTCTAAATGTGGTCTGTTTTTATATTTTTACATAAATCCTACAAGTGTAAGAATTGTCTATTCACATATTTTATGTAATAGAACAGTTTCAAGACTACTAGCTCAGAATAATGACAATTTACTCAACAAGCAATCTTCAAATGCCAATTAAACACATGAAAAATGAGCAAAGCTGTTATGTTTGCCTAAAATCCAGGTTAACATTGTAGTTTTGTTGAAATAGATATTAAATATTTTTCTATAGGCATATGTCAGAGATATTGCAGACTTGTTTCCACACCACCACAACAAAGTGAATATCACAATAAAGCAAGTCAAATTATTATTTTTGGTTTCCCAGGGCTTATAAAACTTATGTTGTATACTCTACTGTAGTCTATTAGGTGTTCACCAGCAGTACATCTAAAAAATGTACATACATTAATTTAAAAAAATACTGTTACTAAAAATGCCAACCATCATCCAAGCTTTCAGTGAGTCATAATCTTTTTGCTGGTGGAGGGTCTTGCCTCTGTTGAGGGCTGCTGACTGATCAGGGTGGTGGTTGCTGAAGGCTGGGTAGCTGTGACAATTTCTTAAAATAAGACAACAGTGAGGTTTCCCACATTGACTAACTCTTCCTTTCACAAATGATTTCTCTCTAGCATGAGATGCTGTTTGATAGCATTTTACCACAATAGACCCTCTTTGAAAATTTGAAATAATCCTCTCAAAACCTGTCACTGCTTTATCAACTAAGTTTCTGTAAAATTCTAAATCCTTTGTTGTCATTTCACTAATCTTTACAGGATCATCACCAGGAGTAGACTCCATCTCAAGAAATCACTTTCTTTGCTCATTCGTAAGTAGCAATTTTTCACCCACTCAGGTTTTATCATGAATGTCAGCAATTCACTCACATCTTCGGACTCTAATTCTCATTTTAGGTCTCTTTCTATTTCCACCACAACAGCAGTTACTTCTTCCACTGAAGGCTTGGATCCCTCAAAGTCATCCATTAGGGTTGAAATCAACTTCTCCCAAACTCCCGTTCATGTTGCTATTTTGACTTCTTCCCATAAATCCTAAGTGTTCAGAATGGCATCTAAATGGTGAATCCTTTCCAGAAATTTTCAATTTACTTTGCCCAGATTCCTCAGAGTAATCACTATGTATGGCAACTTATGAAATGTATTTCTTCAATAAGACTTGAAAGTCAAAATTACACTTTGATCCATAGACTGCGGAATGGATATTGTGTCAACAGGCATGAAAATGTTAATCTTGTCGTACATCTCCAACAGAGCTCTTGGGTGACCAGGTATATTGTCAACGGGCAGTAATATTTTAAAAGGAATCTTATTCTAAGCAGTAGGTCTCAACAGTGGGCTTAAGATATTCAGTAAACCATTTTGTAAACAGATGTGCTGTCATCCAGGCTTTGTTGTTCCATTTATAAAGCACAGTGTAGATTTAGCATAATTCTTAAAGGCCCTAGGATTTTCAGAATGATAAATGAGCTTTGGCTCCAACTTAAAGGCACCAGATGCACTAGCTCCTAACAAGAGAGTCTGTCCTTTGAAGCTTTGAAGCCAGGCATTGGCTTCTCCTCTCTATATATGAAGGTCCTAGATGACATTTTCTTCCAATCTAAAACTGTTTTGTCTGCATTGAAAATCTGTTTAGCATAGTCACCTTCTTTAAGTGTTTTAGCTAGATGTTCTGGATAACTTGCTGCAGCTTCTACATTAGCACTTGCTGCTTCACTTGGGACTCTTGTTAGGGAGATTGCTTCTTTCCTTAAACCTCAGGAACCAACCTCTGCTAGAGTCCAACTTCTGAACTTCCTCTCTCAGCCTTCATAAAATTGAGGAGAGTTAGGGCCTTACTCTGGATTAGGCTTTGGCTTAAGGATTTATTGTACCCAGTTTGATCTTTTCCTAGACAACTAAAACTTTCTCCATATCAGCAATGAGGCTATTCCACTTTCTTAACATTTGCATGTTCACTGAAGTAGCACTTTTAATTTCCTTCAAGAACTTCTTTGCATCCACGAACTGGCTTTTCGGCACAAGTGGCTTAGCTTTTGGCCTATCTCAATTTATGAAATGCCTTTCTCACTAAGCTTAATTGTTTCTAGTTTTTTACTTAAAATGAGAGATGTGTGTCTCTTCCATTCACTTGAACACTTAGGAGCCATTTTATGGTTATTAATTGGCCTAATTTCAGTATGGTTGTGTCTCAGGAAACAAGGAAGGAAGCCTGAAGGCAAGGAAAGAGATAGGGGAATGGTTGATAGGTGAAGCAGTCAGAACACACACAACAGTTATTAAGTTCACCAACTTACATGGTCAAGGGTCATGGTGCCACAAAACCATCACAATAGTAACATCAGAAATCACAGGTCACTGTAACAAACGTAATAATGACGGAAAAAGTTTGAGATATTGTGAGAGTTACCAAAATGTGACACAGAGACACAAAGTAAGCCAATGCTGTAGGAAAACTGGTGCTCATAGATACATTTACTTGACACAGGATTGCCACAAACTTTGAATTTGTAAAAATCTCAGTATCTGCAAAGCACAATAACGCAAAGTGCAATAACATGAGGCAAGTCGTATTTTATTGATTGCTAAAATTGAAAGTAGTATATTTTTTCATTTCTTACCTAGTGCCCACTGACTGTTGCTGAATTTCTGTAAGTCAGTATTAGAAACATTTACGTAAAGCAACTATTTGCCATGAGAATGTGGTGCGGATGTTCCAACGAACTCAGGTCTTGTCTATTTCAAGTGCTGTGAAACCTTCACTGCGCGGTGATTTAGCTTCTGCTTTGCACAAACACATTACCATATCCCAGTATAGACTTAGACAGTGATGTGACTGGGTGTTTTATTATTAGATGGGGATCTAGATGATGCAGAATTTGTTGGAAGCAGTTTGGGGGCCTTAAGAATACCATTTGCTGACCTCAGTCTAAGATACTGTGGTCTAAAGTAAATCTCAGTTGTCATGATTTATGAAAAAATATATATAGTTCCAAACTATAGTTCCCTTTTACTGTAAGATTAAAATTATGGCTAAGACAACAGAAGAAGAGAGTAATTGAGATTTATTTCCTTAGAGAATAAGAACACAGTTAATTAACCTAGACATAACTAGAGTAAGAGATAATAGCTGGTGAGCAGACAATATGCAATTTAGATAATATAAAGAAAACTGACATAGTGGTCTGTTGCTAGGACAACAGCTTTGTGGAGTTGAGGCAGAAAAGAAGCTCTAATGAGGTTAATGGAGAGGTTAAAAAAGTATGCACACATATGTTTTGTTACTCTCCATATTTGTTTTAACAGGTTATTGGGGGAAAAGACTACATAAAAAGGAAAATTTTTAAAAGTGCTTTCTTTCACCATACAATAAGTCGAACCCTGAGAATTGTCTCTCAGTTTACACAGAATAATGCAAGCATATAGACACATGTTCCCTTTAGAATATATCCTAATGAAAACTTAATGTGTGAAGTCTTCAGGAAAGCTCTATGTTTATATTGTCACAATAGTGACAGCAGTCATGACACCATTAATCACCCTTTGTTTACTATTTCGGTCCTAATGGCCTTTGAGAAATTGCTCAATAATGAGCAGACACTCTGTTTAGAACCACCTCTGATCCAAGTGATTATCCTGACTGGGAAAATGGAATGACCCCATGAATGAACTAGGGTCTCTTACATCATGTGTTTGTTTTTTAAATCACTTCTTGTCAACAAAAGATTATTATTTTGGAATTGTACGTTTTTCCCAGTGATTAAGTCAGTTGGTCAAGGACTAAGGTATATAACACTTATTCTTCAGTAAATTTGTCATTTTTTAAATCTCAGGTCTTGGGTTTTTAAAAATCAATGTAAAAAACATCAACTCTCTTGTCTGAGGTGATTGGTGATTTTCTTCTTGGAATGTCTTTTAATTTTACTTGTAATTTTTTGAATAACGATTATTTAGTAGTAACATCTTTTATGTTAGAAAGCCATTCCAACCGAGATACCTGAAAAATAATTATTGAAACTTTCTTATTCTGAAGTGTCTTTTTAAGCATTAACTCTAATTCGTCTAAATTTTCAGTTGTGTGAGGTGCAAATCCACATCCTGTTTTAACATGTCTCTCTTCCATCTTAGAACTTTTTTGACCATGTCCTCTGTTTTTCCACCAGAACTCACAGCTGCCATCTGGCTTACTTCAGCTGATAGTGGTATCTTCTCTTTGAGCTTTAGCTTTCAACAGGGGATGCTAGAAAACCTAGACAACTGGGAATATAAGAAAAGAATGTGTTTAAGTTACAAATGATAAGTAAATATCTCTGTTTTTTGTTTGTTTTTTCTGTTTTTTTTTTTCTAAACTGGACATCCTACCTAGAAATCTAAAATCCTACCAACTAGTACTCAACCAACTTGTAAACAAGCTATTTTTCTCTTATGTTGAATCTTCCAGAAAACATACATTTTTAAAACTCCTACATGTAACGTGTGAGCATTTGGAACCGACCCACAGCCTTAACTCTAATTTAGACAATGTCAAACATTAGGCATTTTAAATGTTAAAAGTGTTAGAAAGAACTCGCCCCCTAAAAAAATAACCCACCCAAATAGAAAATTGGACAATGTGTTATTTTGCTTGTTTCAATGTATTGAAAAAAAAATAAGGTATTCTTGAAATCTACCACATTGGCCGATATCTGCAGATTGGCTAAAAGCACTGAATTATTTCTATTTTCTTTTTTTTTTAATTTTTTATTTATTTATGATAGTCACAGAGAGAGAGAGAGAGAGAGAGAGAGAGGCAGAGACACAGGCAGAGGGAGAAGCAGGCTCCATGCACCGGGAGCCCGACGTGGGATTCGATCTCGGGTCTCCAGGATTGCGCCCTGGGCCAAAGACAGGCGCTAAACTGCTGCGCCACCCAGGGATCCCTATTTCTATTTTCTTTAATGTACACACACACACACACACACACACACACCTACACCTATATTGAAATGAAGAAGCTTCCCAACTTTGTCCACTGGATCTGATATTTGATTAAATGTAGGAGCTTGTTTACATGTGCGTTATTAAAGCACTGTGCAATGGACTTAAACTGTAATGAGATCTTTGAAATGGACTCTTTTCCTAAAAACCTGGAATTCTTTGGACAGGGTAGAGTTCCAGGATATTTCAGCATCTCTTCTGTACTTAAACAACACATGACTAGAAACTGAAGCAACTACAGAACAAATTGATCTGAATTTGGGCAGCCCAGGTGGCTCAATGGTTTAGCGCTGCCTTCAGCCCAGGGTGAAGACCCGGGATCAAGTCCCACCTCAGCCTCCCTGCATGGAGCCTGCTCCTCCCTCTGCCTATATCTCTGCCTCTGTGTGTGTGTGTGCCTCTCATGAATAAATAAATAAACTCTTTTAAAAATGATCTGAATAGTGTCCAGCCTCAGAGGTAAATTTCTGGACATTTGTTTACAGTAATTCTAAGAACTATGATGGTGACTAAAAAAAAATCTGCTTCAGAATCTGTGTTCCTTGAACTAAATTAAGACTTTAAATAAAATAGACAGCAAAAGAAAAAAACTACAAAAATAAGAAAAACTGCCTGTACTCAGTTGAAACTACCAATTCTGCAGAAAGTGTGGGTAACAATGTTCCATCAAAATATGCTCAATTTTCATTTAGTCTATATGGAACATTCTATCCTAAGTATAACTGACCCTAACCTTGACCAATTCAACTGAATCCTATTCTGTTAAAATATAAGAGCAACAAAGGAAAGAATAGATAATTGGATTGCATCAAAATTCAAAATTTTGTACCTTAAAAAACAAATGAAAAAGCAACCTCATAATGGGAGAAAGTATCTGCAAATCACATATCTATATGATAAGGGGTTAATAATGTCCAGAATATATAACGAAAACTTTACACCACTAAACAACCCAGTTAAAAAATGGACGAAGAACTTGAAGCAACCTTTCTCAAAAGAAGACATACAAATTGCCAAAAATATGAAAAGATGCTCAAAATCGTTAATTAGCAGGCAGATGCAAATAAAAGCCACAATGAGATACCACTTCACACCAATTCAGATTTTTTTTCTCTTTTTCCCTCTCTCCCTTCCTTCCTTCCTTCTTTCCTTCCTTTCTTTTTAAGGAGGCTCCACACCCAGCACAAAGCCCAATGCAGAGCTCTAACTCACAACCATGAGATCGAGACCTGAGCCAAGATCAAGAGTTGGATACTCAACTGACTCAGACACCCAGGTGTCCCAAGGTATTATTGTTAAAAAATGGAAGATAACTGGGGTGCCTGGGTAGCTCAGTGGTTGAGCATCTGCCTTCAGCTCAGGGCATGATCCCACGGCCCAGGGATCGAGTCCCACATCAGGCTCCCTGCATGGAGTCTGCTTTTCCCTCTGCCTATGTCTCTGCCTCTCTGTCTCTGTCTCTGTCTCTGTCTCTCTGTCTCTCATGAATAAATAAATAAAATCTTTTAAAAATAAAATAAAAATAAAAATGGAAGATAACAAACGTTGGTGAGGATGTGGGAAAATTGCAACCCTTATGCCCTGCTTGTGGAAGCATAAAATGATGCAGACACTGTGGAAAGTAGTTTGGTGATTCCTCAAAAAAATTAAACATAGGATTGCCATTGATCCAAAGTTCCAAAAGGAGTGAAAGCAGGAACTCAAACAGATATTTGTACACCCATATTTATAGCAACATTATTCACAATAGCCAGAAAGTGAAAACAACCCGAGTGTATACAGACAATGAAAGGTCAGACAAGATGTGGTTTATTCATACAATAGAATACTATTCAGCCTTAAAAGGGAAGTTCCAACAGATGCTATAACGTGGATGACCCTTGAACACATTATGTTAAGTGGAATTAGCCAATCCCAAAAGAATAAAAATTGTATGATATCAGGTACCTAAAATAGACGAATTGATAGAGACAGGAAATAGAAGGGTAGTCAGCAGGGCCAGGGAGGAGAGGTGAATAGGGAGTTATTGTTTAGTGAGTATACAGTTTCAGTCTTGCAAAACAAAAATAGTTGTGGAGATGGATGGTGGTGATGGTTGCACAAAAATGTAAATGCCAAATGAGCTGTCTACTTACAAAATAGTTAACATGATAAATTTTATGTTGTACATTCTTTAAAATTAAAAAATAAGTAATTAATAAAATAATAAAAATGAAATAAAATATTAGGAAGAGTTGGGCTTTTTAAAATTCTGGTGTTCCCATGAGAGGGGCTCTTGATATCTTCATGGCTCACCTAGAAAACTCATTAGCATATTCTTGACTTGTTAAATGAGATGGTGATATCTGTGCCATTCTCTGCTTCTTCCAAAATATGAATACATTTTATGTTTATTTAGGCTTATGATTTACTGAAATCTTCTATTTGAGAAAGTATCTGGGAGCAGATTTGAGTGGTAGGATCTAAACATGGCTGCTCACAAAATCTGCCTCATAATCAGTATTTCTACAGTTCGGTCTTCAAAATGTTTCTTTCTATCTCAAAAAACTTTTCTTGCAATGCAGGAATTTCACCAGGTGGTCAAATGTCTTTATTATATGTTCCAAAAACCTTAGTCCCATGCTCAAAATGACGAAATTCTTCCTAACCACCCAACGATTTAAACTTCTTTTTCATTAAAATTACATTTTCTTTGTTACAAAGGTGGAAATCAAGCAAACATCAAAGGTAACAGCCAAATATTTAGGTATTGGTAAAAGCAAAATGAGAAAATAGTTATCTTCGTCCATTTTCTATTATTAGTAACAATAGTTACCATTTGTTGACTACTTTCTTATGATAAGATCAAGCAAATCACTTCACTTATACTGGTTAGTATTTTTATTCCTATTACTACAATTTATCAACTCAGGTTATGAGTATTTTATTTTAAGGAAGGCATTCCATGTTCATATTCATAGCTTCTGAAGCAAATTCCCTCTGTATTTTAAATCCATCCTTATTTCTAGGCACCCAAACAATAAGATCAAGCTGGCATCTCATTCTTTAAGAGAGAATTCTTCATAGATATGATGCTTCTAGTAATAGAAAGATTTTGTATCCCTTTACTCTTGAAAAAAAAAAAAGGAAAAGTCTCTTGACGTCTCAGTTTGAGAGTTGCTAGTGCACTGATCATGTCTTAGAGAAATGTTCTATGAAGACGGACTAGAGAAATGATACTTAGAAAGATCTGAGGATCCGTATCTGACGTTCTAGTGAAGAAGTCCAGAAAGAGAGTGAATAATCCAAGCTTACATTCATCAGTTTGGTCTGGAAGCTTATTTCTCTGGGTGACGACTCTTCATGTAATTATTGCTGCTATCTGACATTCTTCATTTTCCTTTGACTTCAGAATTTTTATAGTTGCATTCTGTGTGTGTTAAGTCTAGTTTAGTATTGGAAATATGTGGACTTCATTTTGGTTTCGTAGAATCTATGCAATCCTAGCTCCGCATCAATGTCACGTTTCTAGGAGGATGTGAATGGCTCCGTATAATGTTCAGAGTACTCAGACGCTTAGAGTGTCTTGATGCACATGGAAGTTTTCAAATACCCATTGTTGATGTGTACTTGGCATAGCAACAACTCAGGAAATCACCAAATGGGATTCTCAAAGACAAATTCCAAAACAACTCTAAGAGTTCCCCTGAGAGCACTCTATTTATGGGACATGGGTTACATAAGTGACAAGACCAGGAACAACCTAGAAGGGAATCATTAAAGAAGCTGCAGAGTGGAAAAGACCTTGGCCTAGTTAAGGTTTATAAAAACTCACTTCTTAGAGATGGGCTTAATGTATAGCATCTCATGTTGGCAAGACACTGGCATGCCTTATGGGGTCAATGAGTCTCCTAAGTACAGACTGGTCTTTGATTTCACAAAAAAGTCATGACTTCTGTAGGAAGAAGACAATAGTACTGGTAATAACATTTATTAAATTATGTATAAATAAGAAAAAGTTGCTTTAGAAATGTATTTCTTTTAATGTTTTAAATGGTAAATCTCTTGCAAAATATCCTAACATTTGTATTAAGCTTGTTTTTACAAAGATTATTTTTTAAATGATTTTTATTTATTAATTTATTTGAGAGAAAGAGAAAGTGCTCATGAGCTGGGGAGGAGCACAGAGAGAGAGAGAGACCAGCAGACTCCAAGCTGAGTAAGGAGTCCCATGCAGGCTGGATCCCATGACCCTAAGATCACAACCTAAGCTGAAATCAAGAGGCAGATGCTCAACCAACTGAATTACCCAGACACCCCTAGCTTTATTTTTTTAGAGAGAGAGAGTGCACATGAATGGGGAGGGGGAAGAAGGGGAGTGGGAGAGAGAGAGAGGGAGAGAGAGAGAGAGAGAGACAGCGAGAGAGAATCTTAAGCAGGCCCCATACACAGCATGAGCCCAGTAAGGCTCTAATTTCACCATCCTGAGATCATAACCTGAGCCAAAATCAAGAGTCAGATGCTTAACTGACTGAGCCACCCAGGTGCTCCTAAGCTTTGTTTATTTGTTTGTCTGTTTAGCACACTCCCAAAGATATCACAGAGAATATTATGGCAATAAGGTTGAATCCCTATGTATTGGAGATCTTTAATTCAGAATTATATGAAGCTTCTTCTAAAAGTCCTTAAGCTAATGTCACATTCATTGTGGAGATGTCTCTAAAGCATCCTCTACAACATATTACAGAAACTCTGGATACCTATAAAGATAGAGCATGTAGCCTTCCAAAAAATCACGTTACAAATAAGTAAAATGTATAATAACCATTGTTATCAGCTATATTTTATTGCTATACTTACCTATGATATCTACCTTAACTAAAATTTCCAAGCTTGCAAGAAGTACTTTTTACTTGTGGAGGATCACAGAATGACTACAAGATGTCTAAATAAGTTAAAAAAAAAAAAAAGTGGTGGGGAATGCCTGGGTGGCTCAGTGGTTGAGCATTGGCCTTCCACTCAGGTCATGATCCTGGAGTCCAGGGATCGAGTCCCACATCAGGCTCCATGCATGGAGCCTGCTTCTCCCTCTGCCTGTGTCTCTGCCGCTCTCTCTGTGTCTCTCATGAATAATTTTTTTTTTTTAAGAAAGAGTAATAGAGGGGAAATATACAGGGAATTCAATTTCTCTGGTTGCCTCCTATCACCATAGATGTGCCATCAAGGATTTAGCAAATACTTTTAGCATTTAAAAGAAACCTAATAAATTTTTTCTAACAGCTTTATTGAGATATAATTTATATGCCATAAAATGCAACCTTTTAAAGTATACAATTCACTGCTTTTAGTATGTTTACAAAATGGTGCAACCATCACCACAATCTAATTTTAGAAAATTTTCATTGCCCTCACATAAATACATTTTAGTTCTTGTTCTTACTATAGGAATTCTGTATTTCTGGATAAATAATAAAAGGCATTTTGTTAATTTGGCAATGGTTATGTCAAATCTATAATAAAGAAAAATAGGTGAAAATGTAGACAGTTGGCAAGAAGCAGATAATAAAGAGTAATTATTTTAGTTAAAGACTTTAGAAATGTAAAGGTTTGGGGGAAGAATCTTCAAATCTTAATTTTCAGTAATGGAAATTCTAGAAAGTAAAACATGCCATACACCAAGTGTTATTATTCAAAATTTTCAAAGTTATAATAGGATGTATTAGTAGATAAATTTCTAGGTAAGCTTACAAAGGCTTTGCGATAGATCACCTTTGGAGGATTTGTACCATTCTAAAGAGAAAGTGAAATTACTTAGATTTAATCCTCGCCTTTGGCTTTGTCGATGCCTAAGATACATTATCTTGTGATTATAAAGTAATAGTGTTTTAATAGTGCCTATTCATACAGAAAATGTCTTTGTAACCCTATACAAACTGTTAAAAACAGGACAGATGCTATATTTCAGCATCTAATCAGAAAAAAAGATGTGCATTTATTTTATATTCATAAATTTTATATAATCCTTACTAATTTGTGTGATTTATTTTGAATTTGCAATGCATGAGTTAAAACTCAATGGTCAAGTTATTTGGGAGGATTAGTCATTATGCATTATCATCGTCATTGCTACACTGGATTACGTTGTCTTTGATAGCTTTCTCTCCAACATTATTTAATATGCTTGCCAAATCAACAATAAAAATCTTTCTATCGAGTTACTCAAATTTTCAAATATCACAAAATTTTTCCAATTTTTGAGTATTGCCCTCCCCCACCAAAAAAACTCTTTAAAAAGTTTTTTAAGTAGTGGTTTTTTTGTTTTTTGTTTTTTTGTTTGTTTGTTTTGTTTTTTTGAGAGACAGACAGAGAGAGAGAGAGAGAGAGAGAGAGAATGAGAAACAGAGCACAAGCTGGGCAGAGGGAGAAGACTCTACACTCAGCGAGAGCAGGATCTCTATGCAGGGCTTGAGGCAGGGCTCCATCCCAGGACCCAGAGATCAAGACCTGAGCCGAAATCAAGAGTCTGATGCTTACCTGACCAAGCACGCAGGCACCCCAATAGTTGAAACTTTTTAAAAATAGAAATTCCTGTGTTAGTCCTGCCTACTGAAATAGAATCTTTGGGTTTAATAAACTGGGAATCCAAACTTTTAATAAACATCCCAGACAGTTTCTTATGAAGTTGTCTTACCCCTTTCCGAGAGAGAGTTTGGGAAACACTGGGAAAATGTGGTGCAATAGGATCTGGGAAGCAACTTGTTCAGATTTTGGAGCTCTAATACTTCAGGACAGAGAATCATTAAGATGAAAATACCAGGAAAGCAGCCACCGTCTCTGCCTTGTTGCTAATACTTACTACTACCTCACATGCATGCAAATACTTGTTAAATGAAAGAACTTTCTTTATGAACAGATCTCAGGTTGAACTTCAGGCTACTTAAGAAAAAAAGTAGGCACTTAGACACAGGAATCCAGAACGAAATGAATATTTCATAAGACTATTTCCACAAAGACCTTTGGTTATTTTAGAGTCAAGAAAATTATAGACATTTTGGTGAAAATACTGTTATTAGATTCACCTTTCTGGGTGTCCACTAGATCAAAAGTGAGTGAAGAGTTTGGCAGAAGACTTTCCTGTACCCTGAAATACTTATTTGAAAAAATCAATCCTTCCAGAATGTTGAACAGGATGACAGGAGGCTAGCCTTAGATCCACTACTTGCCTTGGTGGTTGTAGCTGAGGGAATGTTGCACAACATCTCACTCTCCCAGCAGTTGTACCTGTTGGCTCTCTTAATTGTCAGGGGCACAGCCTCCACTCAGCCTGAAGAACAGAGAGAAAACAAGAGGAACAGCACAGCCCGTTCCTCAGACAGCATGGTTGGAATTCTTTCTCAGCTTTTGTGTTCACATAGAAATGTTATCTTAATCTCAACTGACAAGAGTGTTCTTAAGACAAAACTCAGAGAAGGAAGGCTAGAGGAATGCTTCAGGGATATCCAAGAACAAAATGAATATGATCTACACAGCAATTACCTTGAGAAACTGAAACTCATTACCACAATTTAGACACTAGATGGAAAAGACGAATAGTTCCTTTCTATTTTGGGGTGAAGATTATAATAGATCATAATAGTGGCTTTTCACATTAAATAATGTTTTTCCATTTCTGTAAAAATGCCTTAATGTCAAAAAGGAAGGGAAATCACTTAGTCATCTAAGTGGGAAAAAGCAAATCTATGTAGTGGCAGTAATTCATTTATTTCTCCAGCCGGCAGTTACTAAACACCTTTTGTGTGCCTGGTTTGGGTCTAGACAAAGAAAGAGAATGAGATAGTTATCATAAGGGTTTCAGAGACAGAATCTCAGGGTACTCTGAAAATCTTCAACTAGAGAGTATCTCCAAAAAAAGACGAGAGATGAGGGAAGCCTTCTCAGAAGACATGATTATGTGTAAATAAATAATATGGAGATTTTAGAAATTGAAATTTAAAACAGCTGAAAGCAGTATCATAAAATCATCTTTCTATGTAAATTTAGCTAATATTATCACTGAAATCTCTGTGTCTCCTAAGCATGTAGTCACAGAGGAGGAAAGACTTCAGTGCAATGCATGGGAGGAATTCATGTAAATATTTCTACTACTCCAATCTCCATGAAAAATAACTATCGATCTTCACACGGGTCAGACACCACGCTGATAACTGAAATTAGGAGAGAAGAATTTTTTCAGGGGAGGTGGGATGAGCAGTCTTGCATTACAAAACTTTGTTTGCTTGTTTGTTTTAAAATTTAGTCATTATAATGGGAAGAAGGATACATTTTATTCTCTAAGAACCTAATAAGCCTTTTGAAATTTCCTTTCTTCCTTGCTTCTCCTTCTTTCTTCTCTCTCTTTCTGTTTTTTCTTTGGAGCAAACCTCAGACCTCTAAGAAAGAAACTTGACACAATCATTAGCCATTGCTCTTTGGTAGCCACTCTATAAGTTCGATGGCATCGCAAAGGACACATTAGTCACTCAGGCATTGGCTGACGGCTGGGGAGTGGTGAGCAGGAAGGTAATTGTGGTGAGCACAGAAGGGAACCTGAGGAATGAGAACAAAGAATGGAAACCAGAGATATTAAACATCCTGTTGCCGGCACTGTTGATGCTGCCTTCTAGCCTTTCTTCTAAGATCCAAGGCTTAAAACCATAAGCAACACATTATTGCTCCCAGTATCTCTAAACTCTTTCACACCCATTCTCTACTACTCTGTCCTTACTGTATGACCAGAGACAGAAGAAAATGTATGCCTCAGACTAGAAGGAAAAGAATAATCAAGAAGAATTCCAGATGTGGTAAGAAGGGAAAATCCCATGGTCTTCAAAGCAACCTTGCTTCCCAGGTTGGAGCTGAGGAGGGAGAAAAAAGCCAGGACCACAGCAAATCTGATCATCTAACCCCTGCACTGGAGCAGAAATTCACACTTTCAGCCTGTGTTCTCGACCATCATTGTTTATGGAACTGGGAAGGGTGCCTTTGAAAATGTAGAATGCTAAATTATACACAAGTGTTTCTAACAGCATACTTCTCTTCGAGGAACATCGGCTAAGAGGTGAAACACAAATTTTTTGGAACAGACTGTAAAGTTTGTGGAGAACTAAAAGAACCCAAGTTCACTTTTTTCCCCCAAAAAAGAAGCCAAGTTGACCATTTAATAATCACCAGGTTCTTTTTTTTTTTTTTTTAAGATTTTATTTACTCATTCATGAGAAACACAGAGAGGAGAGAGAGAGAGAGAGGCAAAGACACAAGCAGAGGGAGAAGCAGGCTCCATGCAGGGAGCCCCACGTGGGACTTGATCCTGGGTCTCCAGGATCATGCCCTGGACTGAAGGCGGCACTAAACCGCTGAGCCACCCAGGCTGCCCTAATCACCAGGTTCTTTTGGTAAATATTGTCAGCTTCCAAAGATTCCAGGTGGGCCTTGGCTGGCAATCCATTCTCGCATAATCTTGTTACCTCACAGTATGTTCATGATGAAAACAGGTTGGTTGGTTGGTTTTTTTTAAGATTTTATTTATCCATGAGAGACACAGAGACAGAAGCAGAGACAGAAGCAGAGGGAGAAGCTCCCTGTGGGGAGCTTGATGTGGGACTTGATTCCAGGACCCTGGGATCATGACCTGAGCCAAAGGCAGACACTCAGCTACTGAGCCACCCAGGTGCCCTGGAAACAGGATATAGAATAAGTCCTATCTAACTTTTACTAACAAGCAGACACAAATCATATAGTTTTGCTTGTAAGCTAGGCCTACCAAGGCTGTGAAGCCACCCTGAGAGCAGACCAGCCGACCTTCTGGTTTGAGTCCAGGAACACTGTCCTCTCTGAAATGGTATGGCCAAATGGAGCAGTGAACCTCAGACATTGCTTCAGAGATACTAGCTGCGGCTCGACATGCCGTGTTTTTACACTGTATTCACACTCAAGTGTTGCCATTCCCTCATCCTATCTACTCACACAACTCAAGGCCAATGCATTTTTATTATTTATGATGCTAATTAAAAACCTTCTGGTGTAGATTTTGATGATGATCTCTGAAGTTTTTCTGTTCCGACCTCTGCAGTATGAATACCTGGTGAGGGTACTTCAAATTCTAAATATGCTTTTAGAACAGTGAACATAGAAAGCATCCAAATGTCAGCTATTTGCTATTTTTCTCGTAATTACCACGCTGTCATTTTCATGTGTTACGGTATCTGACACATTCAGCTATTTCTCTACATATTTTACTTGATCACTACACTAGTGTTTTTCACACCCATTAGTGGGTTATAAAATCCATTTAACAGTTTCTACATAGCATTTGTTAAAACCAACCAGAAGAAAATAAAAAATATTAGAACGTATCAAGTTCTGGTTCAGTCTTATAAAGGTATGAATATTGAGTTCTGATGAAAAATGAATTTTCTACTGTGGTTCATGGTCAAAAATAAAAAAGAAACAGGAATTCACACTACTACATTATTTGCCTCAAAATACGGGAGAAAGGGACATTTCCTACTTATGTTGCTATTCCCACTGTTAAGCATATGTTTTAGATGCTTAGTGTCTGATTGAATGAATTCTCTTTTTTTCTGCTATGATGAATTTCACTATAAAATGGAACTAAAGATATTTAAACCTTTCGCGGAATCTGAAACAGCATATGTAAGCATTTGTAACTGATATTTGTAGAACCAAAGAGTAGAAAGTATCCTCTGCTGCTCTGGTTTGAAAAGAACTGTAATTATGTCCCTGGAACTCTTTAGAGCTCACTTTCCCCTGTATCACAAAGTTCTGCCTTTTTAAAAAATTACTTCTTTAGATGAAATACATTCCTAGGCCCCTCATTTTGGTTTCCCATTGTTGCTATAACCAACCAACCACAAATGTAATGTCTTAAAGCAAAGCAAATTTAGTATTTTACAGTTGTGTAGAATAGACACTTGGCATGAGTACACTGGGCTAAAGGCAAGGTGTCCACAGGGCTGCTTTATTTGAGGCTCTAGAGGAGAATCTGTTTCCTTGTCTTTTCCAGCATTTTTTGGCTCATGGCTCTTTTCTCCATCTTCAAAGCCAACAGTGAAGCTTTCTGACCCTAGCTTTGATGGTCACATCTACTTCTTTGACTTTGACTCTCCTACTTTCCTCTTTCATTTATAACAACCCTTGTTATTACACTGGGCCCACGCAGATAGTCCAGGGTCATCTCCCCATCTGAACATCTTTATTTAGTTATCTCTGAATATTTCCTTTTGCCATTTAATATTTACAGGTTCCAAGAATAAAACTTGGGCATTCAGTGCAGGGCTGGGTGTGGGTGAGGGTATTATTCTGATTACCACACCTATCAATTCTATCATCTAAGAACTGGTCCACAGGATGACCATTGGCAAAGCATTTTTTTTTAAGATTTTATTTATTTATTCTTTTTTTAAAAAAATTATTCATGATAGACACACACACACAGAGAGAGAGAGAGAGAGAGAGAGAGAGGCAGAGACACAGGCAGAGGGAGAAACAGGTTCCATGCAGGGAGCCCGATGTGGGACTTGATCCCAGGTCTCTAGGATCAGGCCCTGGGCTGGAGGCGGTGCTAAACCACTGAGCCACCTGGGCTGCCCTGGCAAAACATTTTGAGTAATTTTTATTCTATTTGATTATAGGCATCACTATTCAGGAAACTTCCTCTAAATCTGTTTTCCGATTTCACACGACTTTGGGGACAAGGGCTAATACAGTACACCTTACATCTATGATTTTAGTATCTTTGGTTTTGAAAATTTGCTGAAACTTATGTAATAATTCTTATTTTTGTGTTGAAAATTTCACTATTGCTAACTTTTAACACCTGTATTGTTTAGGTGATAACCAAAAAGGATAGAATTAGAGAAATGTGAGTATAATGCCCAAAATTCTAAGCAAGTGAAGGATGGTTTGAGAGTTTATAAAGATGCATATCTGAATAACTCTGGGGACAGAATATGCTGTCCACAACAAAAAGTCATTGCAGTGTTTCCTGAACAATTGAGGAAAATGATTCATAAGAGCTGCTATCTGTTGGCAGAACATTCTAACCCTGTCTGCTTTGGTTTGTTTTTGGAAGCCAACACTTAACACTCATTTTTGGTGACCAGCGTTTTCATTTTTTTTTCCCTCCACCTCCCTATTTTCTATAAGGATTTTGTCTCACCAATGAGATTTTTGCCACTCCTGGGATTTATCAGCAACACAGATCCTTGGCCAGGAATTATGTTCCTTTACTTTAAAATGTTTATGGATACTCTTAAAGTAAAATGTGTTCTGCAGAGTAAAATTCAAAAGCAAACATCTATCACATGAGTAGGTATTTCTCATTACCTCGAAGATGTTAAATTGCTCGTATAAATTAGTTTCCCATCGTCTTTTCCAGTCTCATCTTAATTCTCCATGGTTTTAATAGCAGGGTGCACTTGCTCATTTCACGTGGTTTATTGCTTTCCCTAAAAATAATTTTAATAGCTCAAGTAGGCTTGTAAATTTGATTCTCTCTAATAGTTTCATTTATAAGTGGTCACATTTTCTCTTTGAAGCACAATTTAGTATATCTATGGCAAATCAGGCTAGGTTTGGTTTTCAAATTGTGCATCTATCTCAATTTGAAACTACTATTGTTCCTATTCAATATTAGATGAGACAGATGGAGCAGAACATACCTTAACAGTAAATGTGTCTTAGAATGTTTATACTAATGGTTCATTGAAATTTGTTTGAGTCAAAAGGATTAGGTTGTAAAGCAAGCAGAGCCCTTCTGCTAGCATCTGGAAGAAATCAACTATGAACTTGGAAATAAAACCCAGGTTTGAATCTGACTTTATTACTTTTAGCTGTGTTTTTGGGGTAAGTTATTTGTACTCTGTGAACCTCAGTTTTCTCATCTGTGTAAACCAGAAAGTACTTATCTTGCAAGAATGGCATGAGAACTCCACAAGATGTAGATAATGTTTAGCATAGGATCCACAGTAAACATCTAATCAACAGTGTAGCTGCTATTACCTTGAATGTTTTACTTTGGCTTTAAAAAAATTCCAAGTATTCATAAAAGATTTTACTTGATATGTGCTATAAACAGTTCTCGATTTCCACAAAGAATATACAGTATAGCAAATAGCTCAATATCACAGAAAACGTTAAATTTAAAATTCGGAATATGAAAATTAAATCAACATAATATTTAATTTATTACATTGGCAAGAATTATTTCAACAGAACTTTTTAATGAATAACCTGGCATAGCAAATAACTGTGTGTGAGGGGTGGTGGATTTTTTTTTTCTATAAAGGTGCTAAAACAACTAATAATCTGTATATAAAAGAACACAAAGGAAAAACTGGTCCTCAGCCTGACACCATATTAAACTACCAATTTCAGATCAACAAAAGACTTACTTGTGAATGAAAAACTATGAGGCAACCCAAATTACAAAATAAATATACACCAATGTATACATGAATAGAGATAAATGATTTCATAAGTAAATAAATTGGGAAGAAAAGACAAATTTTCCTTATGGAAGAATTCCATTTAAGGAGATAGTCCTCCCTTGAGGAGATAGAGGTTAATCACCACCACTACTCCACTTTGTGCACAGGCTGGATTAGACTTGTTTCTAATAAGGAATAGAGTATGAAAAGAGTGAAATAGTATAGTAACCTTGCAGAGGAGAAATCTGGCAGGCATACTAAAGGCTAACCTCCCCAGTAATGTCTTTTGGATATCATATAACTCTTGCTATCTGGGATGAGAAGGGCATTTTACCTATGTGCTATTTTTCTTTCTCTCTCTTTTTTTTTTTTTTTCAGAAAACCCTTAACCCCACTCTAATCATGAGGAAAACATCTGAAAAAGATTCAAAAACATTTTACAGCATAACTAACTGGCCAAGGTCAAGAAATTCAAGGAAAGACTAAAAAAGTATCACAGATTAACAGAAAGTGAAGAGAAATGACAGAGAGGTGCTTTCTCACTCAGATTGGATCCTAAAACAGAAACAGAAAAAAAAAAAACTGGTAAAATGCAAATAAAGTCTGGAGTTCGATTAATAGTAATGGGCTAATGTTGGTTTCTTACCTTCAACAAATATACAATTATAATGTAAGATGTTAACAAAGGGTGGAACTGAAGAAGGGATATATATATGGGGATTCTCTGCACTGCTGTTGAAAACTTTCTGTAAACATAAAGTTATTCCAAAATAAAAATACCCACCATTTGCTTCAACGTGAATGGAACTGGAGGGTATTATGCTGAGTGAGTAAGTCAATCGGAGAAGGACAAACAGTGTATGTTCTCATTCATTTGGGGAATATAAATAATAGTGAAAGGGAATATAAGGGAAGAGAGAAGAAATGAGTGGGAAATATCAGAAAGGGAGACAGAACATAAAGACTCCTAACTCTGGGAAACGAACTAGGGGTGGTGGAAGGGGAGGAAGGCGGGGGGTAGGGGTGAATGGGTGACGGGCACTGAGGGGGGCACTTGACGGGATGAGCACTGGGTGTTATTCTGTATGTTGGTAAATTGAACACCAATAAAAAATAAATTTATTATAAGAAAAAAAATAAAACACAAATTATTAAAAAAAACAAAATAAAAAGTGTATTAAAGAAAGACTACAAGAGTTAGAAAAAAAATCAAAAATATTTTTATATTCTTAAGATATAGAGGATTTCTTAATCAAGAAAAAAAGTGCAGGAAAATATTGATAAATTTGACTACCTTAAATTCTGGAGTGTCTGTTCATCCAAAGATGCTGCAGAGAGTAAAAAGTCACAAAAAGCGAGAAAATATATTTACAAATACATTTCGATGCAATGCAAATTGAAAAAGGCAGGCAATTTTGTAGCAACAGGAGGAAGATACTTAACTAGCCACTTCCCAGAAAAAGAAATCCTAAAGATCAATGAATATATAAAGGATCTTCAACCTCATTACTAATCAAGAAAAATCCACAGTGGGATAGCATTTTATGTTTGCTTGATTAGAAATCTTAAAGACATGAGAATATCAAGTGTTAACAAGGACATGGAACACCAAAACATTTATACACTGCAGGTGGGAGTGTAAGGCTACATTGTCACTCTGGAAACAATCCTACACTATCTAGAGTCCAAGATGTGTCTATCTTATGTATGGCAAAGCAATTGCACTCCTACGTTTACACCCTGGATAAACTATTCTATATATGGACAAAGAAACATGTACCAAGATACTCTCAGAAGCTCTGTAACAGCAAAAAAAAAAAAAAAGGAAAAAAGAAGGGGGAAAAGAAAAAAACTAGCAGCAACCTGAAAATCCATCACAACACAATCCATCCAACAATGAAAATAAAAGGACAGTAACAAGGAGCAACAAGGATACGTTTCAAGTACATAAGTTGGAGGGAAATGAGGAAGCTGCAGATGGATGCATAGAGCACGATCTAATTACCTGAAATTTTAAAATGTAGAACTAAACAATTTAGGGTTTAGGATTACAAGCCTGTGGGAAAGCTATAAAGAAAATCATGACCACTACACATAATTCTCACAATTAATATCTTCATGTAGGTAAGCATGTAAAGAATATTTAAAACAAGGCAATGTTCTTCATTTTCAATGGGATGGTGGGCTCATGGGGGTGTTTGTGTTATTGTAATCTGTACTATTATCTATAGTATAAATGTAGACACCTGGCATAGGTACACTTGGCTAAAGGCAAGGTGTCCACAATAATACAAAGAAATTGAAAAAAATAAGAGAAAGGAAGAAAAAGAGAAGAGAAGGAGGGAGGATGTGGGTTGTCACCTCCACTAGCAACCATACCCAAGAAGCATGTCTACTCCAACACAGAAAGGGATTCCCAAGTTTAGAACTAAGTGTGTCAGTTTGGTAGATTTCACTGGCTCTTTTCATTGTTATCCCATATCAGATCTCCATTTAAATTAGCTGGGTCCAAGGTACATTATTTACTCCCTCAGGTTCAGCCTTTTGTGACACATTTGGTTCCAGGCCTGGCCCCAAGCTGGCTCTGGCAGTATGTTAGTTCTCCGTCTTCCTCTTCTTATTGTCACAACAGATTGAAAATCTCTCTGTCTCTAAATGTACTCTATCCCAGGACACAACTTTTATTATTGCTCTCATTGCTCACACACCTGGGCTCATCGATGCTGTAATAAGCCATCCTTCCTGAAAACTCATTCCCCAGAGCCTGGGCTGCCTTTTCCTCCCTCCTAGGACTTCCTTCCTCTTCACGTTGTTCAAAGCCATTACACAGGGGTGATGGAATATTTCTAATGCAAACCTGGTCGATCATGGCCACAAACACCTCTTATCTCTTCCTGGTCAAGGCAACTGTCAGGAATCCTCAGAAAGTGGCCTGAGAGACATGCAGATTTTTAAAAGACATGCTCCATATTAGGTTTGAGAGTTTCAGTCTTATTCACTGAAGATGCCAGAAGAAAAATGTGGAGCAAGTGTGGAAGTTAGGGAGACTCATGGACTAGTCCAGATTGAGAGGATGGTCTGAACCAGGCAGTGGATATGACAGACATGGAAATAGGAAGGAGGGGACAAATTTGAGGGAGATTTGCCCAGAGCCTTGGGCATTAGTCAATAAAAAGCAATCTAGGGATCCCTGGGTGGCTTGGCGGTTTAGCACCTGCCTTTAGCCCAGGGAGTGATCCTGGAGTCCCTGGATCGAGTCCCGCATCAGGCTCCATACAGGGAGCTTCTGTACACAGCTTCTCCCTCTGCCTGTGTCTCTGCCTCTCTCTCTTTGTGTCTCTCATGAATAAATAAATAAATAAAATCTTTTTTTAAAAAAAGCAGTCTAAAAGGACTGATGTGAAGGTGAGCCACCATCTTCATGAAACAACAATGGATGGATAGATTTAGGATTTTAAAGTCTAAACCTGCTGCTACAATGAGGCAAGCAGAAACTGAGTGTGTGTGAAAGCTATAGATTATTGGAGAAAAATGATTAATAGAGCACCAGGCTCTACTATTGCCAGCAGGAAGCAATGCAGAGAACATTGCTTGTAACCTAGTAAAACCTTAAGAAGCCAATGACTATCTTGTTCATGGCTTGCTATAATTATTAGTGTTTACATGGATTGAACAAATTTTCATATTGTACATGGATTTAACCTGTCTTCTTGACAATCCTCAACTACTCACATGTATCCTTCTTATTCCATAGTAAAAGTAAACTGTACTGGAAAGTACAAACATGGTTCATAATATTCTCTCGGCTCAACAGTTTATTTGTTTACTATTTACAAGGGTTTTCTGAAATGACAAAAAAATCCTTTGAGAAAATGTTATAAATGTAATTATATAAATGATGATAAAAGATCTGGAGAAAGGAAGAAAAAGTGGAGAAAAAGAGCATAATCAACATCTCATGCCATAGACAGTTTTTAAAACTAAACAAGAATTCTCTGGCAATAAAAAGAATAGTTCAGCCACACTATTATCATCAAAGAGACGAAGGCAGTATTTAAAACAGAGAAGAGAAATCCCCTTGTGGCTCAGCGGTTGAGCCGCCTGCCTTTGGCCCAGGGCATGATCCTAGAGACTCAGGATTGAGTTCCACGTTGGGCTCCCTGCGTGGAGCCTGCTTCTCCCTCTGCCTGTGTCTCGGCCTCTCTCTCTCCATGTTTCTCATGAATAAATAAATAATATCTTTTAAAAAAATAAAATAAAACAGAGAAGAAAGAAATCAGATAAGTTTATTTTTTGACTTCATGTTTATCATAAAAAATAGCCCCTTAATTTGAGGTATATATTTTCTTTCCCATGTAATAAATATATTTTTATAACATAATTTGTCACATTTTATGGCAAAGGTAAAACATGCAAAAGTATACTATTGTGTCAATGATAACTCTATAAGAAAACTACAAGTGGAAAAGAAGTACCCAAATATCTATTAAGTAGAATTAAGTGGTTTTTTTCCCCCTCAAACATGTAAATGTTTATGTGTTGCATCATTCCAGGGTAAATTAGCCCAAAATGTGGATTCCCTCAACAAAAGTTATTTCTTTGAGGCCTATTTATCTCTTGTGTTCACACTGGTACAGTGTGCCCGTATGCATCTTTTATTATTGCCCTTATTGCATAGTATGATTTTTTTTAGTTTGCTTTAGCCCTTAGAATATTAATGCATTGAAGATAGAAATTGCCATTATTGGGATGCCGGGGTGGCTCAGTGGTTGGGCGTCTGCCTTTGGCCCAGGGCATGATCCTGGAGTCCCAGTATGGAGTTCCTCATCGGGCTCCCTGGGAGGAGTCTGCTTCTCCCTCTGCCTGTGTCTCTGCCTCTCTTTCTCTGTGTATCTCATGAATAAATAAATAAAACCTTTTTTTAAAAAAAATAAATTGCCATTATTATATGGATGAGTATTTTTGCACAGTGCATGACACTTGGTAGTTTCTCATTAAATATATAATGAATTGATTTACACATATATAATGTCTTTTCCCAGGATATTCTAATTTCCCTAAAAATTGTTAAGTCTAATTATAAAGCTCGAGAAGTAATACACACTTTCTTTATAAATGCCTGCTTAAAATCTATAATAATATATAAGTTGAGAACTTTGTAGAAGTTCTATAGCGAAAACTTTGATTCATCCTTCTAAAATACCAGTAAATTCTGTATACCAAAGAAAACCTCTAAGTACCTTTTCTTCTTGAAATATAATACAATTAAATGGCTTTCTTACACTTTGGAGAGGGACTATCTCATCCAGAAATATAATAGAAAATCATGAATTTTAACATTTTCATAAACTGTAGCATATAGGAGTGTGAATCTTCTCTTTTCTCAGGCAGGCATAGTCTGCTCTGTGGGTTGCTAAGATACATAAACTTAAAAGTACAGAAATGTGATTTAGCTCTTTAAAAATAGGCTAGGCAGCTTTCTTATTTCTGGCAAAATTAGTCTCTAGAGAATATATACAATCTCAGTACAATCATTTATTTTAGTTACTTTCTGGATTGCTGAATTAAATTGTGGTTTGTGAAGATTTTAATCTTAAGGTTTAATGTTGAGATCAGCGAAATTATTTGCAAGCATTAACTAAAAGCCTCTGTCTTTGGCTTCCTACCCTCCCACCCTTTATTTTGGCAATCAGTAGAGAACAAGCCAGATCCATTTCAGTGAAAAGCCACTGATTTCTCTTTCCAAAGTAGCTAACTCGTGTGCTCTTCCATTTCTTCTTTTCACAGAGAAAGGAAGGTTACACCACAAGACCAAACCCCTTTATTCTGAGGTAAAGTGGTAGCAAAAGTGGGTGGGGATACCATTCTGAATTCTTAGATTATGACAAATCTTTGGCAAACAGATCTTTCCTGGTTGACCCAGATAATAAGCCTTATGGATATCCTAAAAAGTTCAAATTATTTCTGCTGCAGAGCCTGACCTCAGAACCCATGACTTGTTTTCTGTTGTCAGTATTTTCAAGCTGACTGGCACACTGGTCATGTCCCTGGCCACTAGCCTCACAATCTGTTCATGATAAGAAACAAGCACAAAGTTGACTTCTTACAGGATATTAGCCTAAGTAGAAGGTATGCAAGGAATATATAAAACTTGAATCTACGAACATTTGAAAGCAAAACATATAGAATAAATGTAAGTAAATATACGTATAGTGAGTGGAAGCTCTCTGGACCTACAGATGGTAGCTGCAGACCAAAAATATGCACTATGAAGAAAAAAATCTCTACCATGTACTCTCTCATATCCTTAAATTGGTTTCTATTTTGAGTCCTCTCATTATTTCACCTTCCCTTTGTTTCCTCTTATGTCACTGCTTCTCTGAATTTTTTGTAGAGTTTTATTTCTTTTTTCGTTTCTCTTTTTATATAGCATTTCTTCTTTTACCTGCTGCAGAATCCCTTTTTTTTTTTTGCCTCTTCCCTCCTTACTGCACACTTAGTTAAGTGGAAAGTGTTCACTATCATATTTCAGTGGAGCCTATACGTGAGTTTACATATTTATCTCAGACTCATACCTTTCTCCTTTGTGCTTTCAAATCACATCTCTACAGCTGAGTTTTCAAAAGTAATATTCATAAAACCAAACTCATTCTTCAGTATTCCGTATTCGTTCCTCCTCTGTTCCTTACCTATGATCCTTATGATTCAGCTATTGATATGGTCAAGTGTCTGATAGTAGAGACTTCTAGTAATATTTCCTAATCCAGTGCAAACCCTCCCCATATAGACCCTCTCTTTCTTCGTCATGTATTTATTTACCAATTCACTTATTTTACTGTGTAAATAAGGTATAAAATGCAAAACATACAAGTTCCCTAATTCCTCTCCTCACAGTGATTATGAACAGTTACTGAACTGTTATTTTTTTTAAAGATTTCATTTATTTAAGAAAAGATTTCATTTATTTATTCATGAGAGATACAGAGAGAGAGAGAGAGAGGCAGAGAGAGAAGCAAGCTCCATGCAGGGAGCCCACGTGGGACTCGATCCCTGGTCTCCAGGATCACGCCCTGGGCTGAAGGCGGCGCTAAACCGCTGGGCCACCCAGGCTGCCCCAGTTACTGAACTGTTATATCTCTTTCCAAGATGGCCTTTTTCTCTATAAGCATATATGTACCTATATCTTTGTGTGCATACACATGTGTCTGAACATACACACACACACACACACACACACACACACACATACAAGGACAACATATTGGTCTTCACCTTTCTTTTTTTTTTATTTATTTAACAGTATACTTTGGAAAATATTCCATATAATTCAAAGTGGTTCCTCATTAAAAAAAGAAAAAAACTGTTGCAAGTTATTCCATTAAATGTAGTGTGTACAGCATTCCATTAAGTGGAAAAAACAAAATGGATTATCACAGTAGTTCAAAGAGTAGAGAAGAGAAATGGAAATATGCTATTATAAATTTTTCATACTACCTGTAAAGTGGTATAATATCACTTTAAAGTAGATTATGATATGTTAGAGATTTATGCTATAAACACTAAAGTAACCACAAAGATGGTATATTTTCTTTTTTTAAATTTTATTAAAGACTTTATTTGAGATAGGGAGAGAGAGAGAGAGAGAGCAGGAGGAAGAGGGAGAGAGAATCTGAAGTAGACTCTGTGCTGAGCTCAGAGCCCAAGGTGGGGCTTGATCTCACGACATGGGAGCATAAACTGTGCCAAAACCAAGAATTGGACACTTAACCAACTGGGACATCCCGGTGACCCAAAGGTGGTATCTTTTCAACGAGGCTTCATAGAAAACTACTAACAACACTGCATAAAGACCAAATCAGTTGATACAAACAAAAGAAAAAGTATGTTCACCTGGCTCTGCAACAAAATAAAAGCAATTACCCATCGCAGGAAAAAATGCAAATATTAAAGCAGAGACCCCTGAACATTTGTGGATAGGAGCTCCTCAAGACAAATGGAGACTTTCCATTTAAAAGAGCAGACACTGCCTTAGTTCCTTTCACTTTTCTAAAACCCACTCTTGATTTCTTGCTATCTTCTTTTACTCAGAAAATTTCCCTTCCTCTAGTCACCCTACCTCAGTCATAGATACTAAATTGCAGGGCTAACTGCTTTCACTTTTCATTTGAAGTAGACATTACCCTTTCTGTGTTTTTATTTTCATTAAGTAAAGATTGGTTTAAAAACAGAAAAACAAGAAAGAAACAATGTCTGCCGATTTAAAACATCAAGTGCCTATTTGTACTTCAGGAATTTCTCCAAAAACACAAAAATTCAAAGGCCTCCACTGGAGATATTTGCAGTAACTCAGAGCCACTCTGCTTCATGTTTTTTGGTTTTCTTGCCTTCAGGGTATGTGTTTGAAAAATTTTATTATCTTTAAATATATATGACAGTCTAATCATGAAGGTACAAAGAAGAGAAAGAAATAGTTGACTCTGTGAGTTATAAAATTAAAACTGTTCTTCCTTTTCCTCATGTCATCAATACATCTTTCCCATATTCCACTAGGCAAAATAAGTATTGCCAAAGTCAGTTCCAAAAATCCAAATATAAAACTTCAAAACTGTTAAAGAAATAAAATATGCTCTGCTCTTGGAGTGAGAATCTCAGGACACACAGGCCAGGACCTATCTGGGTTGGTGCAGTCCTACCTTTTCTTGGTATTTCAGGAATAAACAAATGATTTCTTCGACATGTTTTTCACAGTAATATATTTAACAATTATTTTTGTTCCAGTGGGTTAGATTTCTCAAATGTCTGGATTATTGAAAGATTCTTGAATATGTCACTTACTTTTCTATTCCAAGTTCCTTTGGGCTTTCTCACCATAGGTCACTTTGTCAGCCACCCCCAAGTGATGACTTATGTTTCTGAGACCTGATGCTGCCCTGGGATGCCCATAACACAGCTGTCACCACCATCTGCAGATTTTCATTATCTCTGGAAAATATTTTTCTCTTATCCACGTGATATTATGACCTTTTCTATGTACTCCAGTGGTATAAAATATTCTTTCCCCATCAGCATTCTAACCTGGTCATCTGGCAGTGACTCACCCCCATAGTGTCCTGTAAAATGATTGGTGATCCAACTTTGATTTACTCTTTATCACAGATTTCATCTGCTAAGGACTTGGGCAACTGTCCAAGGGAGAATAGCTCACAAGTCAAATACAATATCACCACATTGTCATGCATCCATTATGAAAATAAATATTTGACCTATTTGTTTTTCCTTCTATCAAGTGTCTTTGGGTAAAGTTAACCTTCCCATAATTGACATGTAAATAAATAATCTACATTTAGGATCATCTCCATTAATGTGTATGTGTTTGTATCTCAGAATACATTACTTGTTCCCTTCACTGTGGCATTGATGGCATTGACTAATGGCAGATTATTATTTCTTTGTGCCTACTTGCAACCAATGTCTCCATCAAGGCAGAGGATCGGCTGGTATTTTTAAGTACTTCCTCTATGCTGGCACTGTGCAAAACACAGCACGTACTTAGCTCTCACCACACCCACTTAATAGAAGTATGTACTATTATGGTCCCATTATAGAGATGCAGAAATGGAAGCACACGGAGGCTAAATAATTTGTCCACACAGCAGTAAGTGGCGGACCCAAGATGAAAACCCAAGCAGCACAGCTCCAGGTCTTACAATATCAACTAGTGCTAACTGCTTAACATTGTAACACATAGGCCAATGGTTTCTTAACCTAAACCAAATCAATGGACGTTTAGGTTGATTCTGATCTTTTGTTTTTATGAACAACGTTATAATGAATACTTTTGTACATAACATCATTTTGCACAAGAGTTTATAGAATAAATCTTTTCTTTTTTAGAGAGAGAAAGAGAGAAAAAGTGCACAAACAGAGGGTGGGAAAGGTGTGGCAGAGGGAGAGGGAGAGAAAGAACCCCAGGGAGGCTCCACATTCAGCAAGGAGCCTGATGCAGGGCTCGGTCTCGTGATGCTGAAATCATGACCTGAGCCAAAATCAAGACTTGGACACTCAACTGACTGACCCACCTAGGTGATTCCAGAATCTTGAAGTAGAATTTTTTTAAATCAAGGAGTATGTACATTGTACATTTTGGAAGGTACTGCTAAAATATTCCCCATAAGCAATGTAGTAAGAATTGATATTTCCTAGACCCATTTATTAGTGTACAGCAATGTATTTTACAAGTTTTAAATTATTTTTGGAGTGTATCTACATGTTTTTTGCTTTTCTTCTCTGTCAGGTTTCCTCCTACACTAAATTGATGCAATTATCCAAGGACTTGGACCACAAAGCGTTTTATTCAAAACATTCGAAATCTAGGCAAAAGTATGCTTTCGATATTTCTGAAGGATAGGGAAGGAGTTATATAAAATTATCTGGATAATTGGATCTGTCTCCCTGTTTTAACTGGTATGACTAAATTTATAGATGTTAAATAAAGGATGACTATATCATTAGGTTTTCTGGAAATCAGATATTAACTAGACATGAGACAACCTCAGTTTTTCTATGTATAAATTGTGGAACACCTGAAATGCATGCAAAGCAAACTAATCACAAATAATTTATGAAAATAAACTTTACAAACAGGAAAATTAAAATGGAAAATTTGTCTCAAAAGAAATAATTAGCAATTAAGGACTTTTGAAGATTTTTTAAGGCAAATTTTCCATCTTGCAAATTTAAATCTAAGTAGAAAAATTCTCATACCTTGATTTTTTTCCAAATGTTAAATGAAAAATTAATTGACCCTAGTGCCGGCATGGAAAGAAAACTAGATAATTTATGAAAAGTGATAATAATGTTTAAAGAGATATTACCTATTTACCTTAAATCCTACAAATGCAAGTTTTAATTCTTTTTGGGTTTCAAAATACATTTTTAAATAATTTATTTTGCATTATAATGACATATTTAGCATGATTTTCAATTGAATGATGAGTAATAATCCATCATTTTCTCATGTTAGCTCACTTAAGACCCACAACAGCCAGGGGAGATAGGAATTTTCGTCTCCCTGTTACAGATAAAACTTGAATGCAAAAAGGCGAAGTGACCCACAGACATGCATAGGCAAAGGTAGCCTTGCCATATCTCAAATTCCATAAGGCTGGGACAGCAGATCTAGTTATGATTAACAAGAAGCTCTTTTGTCTGAATGTCAGCTGATCCAGCAGTGTCTATTTAGATACTTTGACCCCTGATTTTGAATGTTGTTTTTTTTTTAATTCCTGCTATTTTGGTTTTAATTGTACAAAATAAACTGGAGGGGATACATTATTTTTTAGGGGTAAATGACTTAACCCTTTGCACTGCCAAGATCTCCAGGTAAACACAGATATCAGGGTATTATCAGTAGCTTTACCAAGACTCCTTTAATATGTTTTCATTATTAGTATTAGAAAGATGGACAACTTATTATTAAAAACTAATATTGTAACTTTTGGAAGTCAGAAGTTCAAATGCCTTCAAGAGTCCCACAATTCTAGGGGTAGGCTGTAATGAGATTATGGAGATTAAGGGCCCCTGGATGGCTCAGTGGGTTAAGCGTCTGCCTTTGGCTCAGGTCATGCCCAGGGTCCTGGGATCAAGTCCCACTTTGGGCTCCCTATTCAGTGAGGAGCGCCTCCTTCTCCCTCTCCCTCTGCCTGCCACTCCCCCTGCTTGTGCTCTCTTGGTCTCTCCACCTGTCCTTCGCCCCCCCCTCCATCAAATAAATAAATAAACTCTAAAAAAAAAAAAAAGCTATGGAAAATAGTAGGTCCAGAGGCATATGGAAGAGGCATGCTTTTATAAAAATGCCCAACTTCCAAAATGCAGACTGGGCCTATGGTTTTAGTGTCAGCGCCTTGGCTATTTTACTATAATTGATCCTGAACAGTCATCCCAGAAATATAACAACAACAATAGAAAGATTATTTAAAAAAAAAGAATGATTATTTAAATTGGATTCCAAAAGAATAAACTGGTTGTTAATCATTACACCTAGCAGGATAAAGAATATTATAAACATGTATTTCTTTTTTTTTTAAACATGTATTTCTTTTCAGCCTTGCTTAGAAAGAAAATACTAATTTAAAAAGAAACTATATACATATTAAGGCAGAATAGGCTAAAAGCCTTCCCTACACAAATTTTAAATTTAAATACACTGTTACTTAGATCTAACAACACAAGCCCAATTCTAGATCTCAAAAGAGATGTAAGCTAAAAATAAGAGAAGAATGTGATGTTGCCCACAATCTTTGTCACATTCCTCAGTTTGTTACCATCTCTTCTCATTGGGGGACTTCACAGTGCTTTAAGACTTTGTGATGACCATGGCTCTGAAGGTGGCTTCTCTCCTCTAAATCTCTGATCTCTTTTTTGCAGTACCTTCCCAAAGGGAGAATGAAGTTATACAGGACATGATAGAAGAAACTAAGCCCACTTTAAAAACAGAAAACAAAAAACCCTATGCCGTATTGTTGTGTATTTGATATTAAGTTGTCTAATATTCTATGCTTCCTAACTGAAGGAATGCTGAATAAACTGATATTTTAGATGTGTCCAAAAACTGTTTTCAGGTTCTAGCTAAAAATCCAATTCACTTGCACTTAAAACCTCTCACAGAAGAAATCCATAGACCCCTATTCAGGATCAAGACTAAAGAATCTCCTGTCTTTACCATATCCACACACAAAGTCCTTATCTTTCCCCATTAAAACCTTTCCTTCATCTTAACTTTTTTATGAGTTCTTTAAGGTGTAATTTTAGCAATCATCCATGACGTAGGTTGTGATTATCCTGATTATAAGATCTCTCTTTCTTTCTCCTGAAACTCTCTAGCATTTATCTGCAATGTTCAGATACCTCATTTATTTATAGTTATTTGTATATATTTACCGTCTCCAATGACACCATGGGATCCAAAGGACAAGGGCAGTGTTGCATTCCTTAATTGTATTTTATTAAGGAGATGAACAAAAGTATAGTTAAGGTAAGTTTCTGGCTGTCAAGGAATTGGTAGCCCTGCTTCCTAGAGTCCCACAAAGCATCTTACATATAAGTGCTCAGTCAAATTTTTGAATTTTTTTAATGGACTCCCAAGCCCATAATGATAGCCAGGAAAGAAATGCAAACAACAAAGTTTGTTTTTTGGGTTTTTTGTTTGTTTGTTTTTGCTTTTCTGGGACATCACATGAAGATGCCAATTTTTTAGAATAGCATAAAAATTACTGTATGAAAAAGAAAAAATACAGTGCATTAATACTTCAAGTTGCATAAATGTGTTTTGGGAGGGGGAAGGGAACCATAAGAGTAATAACATTGAAGTTTCTATTTTCTCGATCTGTCCTTTAGCTTTAAAATATTTCAACAATTAGCAAGAATAAATGTTAACATTATTTAGGTTTAGAAAAATATTTCATATAAACTAAAATAGGCACTTATCAGAAAAATATATTACACATTGATGTTCATGCTTTCTCACTGTTTAAAGGAAAAAACTATAAATGGTCACATGGAAAGTTAGAATTGCAATAAGTCAGGTTCTATTTCTTCATATTTATAATGTACTACATCAGTTATTTTGATCCACTGTTTAAATACAGGAATTGCACAGAAATTAAAGAAAGGCACTGCAGCCAGAGAAAATCCCAGTGAGACTGAATCATTGCAAATAGACAAGTAGAATGACACCTTGGGCCTGAGTCCATCCCTCTGCCTACCTGTGTAAGGGGAGGCTAGTAATCTCCCAAAGGTACTTCCTTTTTTTTTTTTAATTTTATTTTATTTTTATTATTTTATCTACGATAGGCACACAGTGAGAGAGAGAGAGAGGCAGAGACACAGGCAGAGGGAGAAGCAGGCTCCATGCAGGAAGCCCGACGTGGGACTCGATCCCCCAAAGGTACATCCATATAGAATATAATGTTCATTAAGGGGTAAGTAACTTAAAAAACAAATGTGCCAACTTGAAGCTTGCATACCTGTTGTTAAAACTGAATAGTTGCCACAGCAATTGTTTAGAATTTAGACCAACAAGAGATCTCTTTTTGGTAGAAGTATTTTATTACTGATGTTTTGAGATGCTGATGCCTGGTGATAATAAGAAGCAGACTGACTTTAGCCAGTGTTCTTATTTTTTATTATTTTTATGTTTTTGGAGATCCAAAAACACAGTGCAACCCTTGCTTCCAGGTCTATGCTTATTATTCTACTGCCTGAAAGCTGCTATCTTTTTTTTTTTCTTTTTAAAGATTTTATTTATTCATGAGAGACACGGTGTGAGGGGCAGTCAGAGACACAGGCAGAGGGAGAAGCAGGCTCCATGCAGGGAGCCCAATGTGGGATTCGATCCCAGGACCCTGGGATCAAGCCCCAAGCCAAAGGCAGACACTCAACCGCTGAGCTACCCAGGCATCCCTTGAAAGCTGCTATCCTTAACTGAGATAATGAATGTGAAAATATCTAGCACCAGGCCCCAACAGATTATTTTACGGTGGTGATAACAGTAGTGAGTGTTAATCATGCCAGTGGGCAGAGTTTATCCTTTGCAAAAAAAGTTGAGGCTTCTTTTTAAACCACATTCAAGTTTGCCATGTCAGAATAAGATTTTTGTTTGGACTATTACTGCAAATAGATCTTGGCCATTCTCCCAATGACACTATGGATTTTTTTTTCTTTTAATGGTCGCATGCATGTAAGTTTGTAGCTGTCAAAATTAACTAGATAAAGAAAAGACTTCCCTTCTCACTTTTTACTCGTCGTAATATCAATACAATGAAGATATAGGAGTGTGGTTCCAGAATAGAGTTTATGAGTGAGCTCCTCAGTCAAAGCTGTTGTTTCCTTTCCCCAGTTTCATGAGTTTTGAGCAGCGTGACCTTGGACAAATTTCTTAACATCTTAAAACCTCAGTAGAATGGTTATTAGCAACAGTACTTGCTTTTGTAAGGTTGCCCTAGGAATTAAATTAAGTAATCCGTATGGAGTATGTTGTACCACCTCTGGAATACTGAGTGACAAAGCATTCAAAATTATTAGTTAACATTATTAACATCATAATAATTAGATAAATCAAACCAAAGTAGTCCTTTATTTCTCCCCCTCCTCCGTCTGCCTCTCCCTGAATTCTACATTGCTGCCACCACAAAGAGGGTTAAGTTGTCAAGTCTTATTGTTGTTGTTGTTATTATTATTATTATTATTATTATTATTATTATTGTCTCTCTCTAGTTTTTAAAATCATTTTAATTTAATCTCTTAGACAATTATGTATCACTGGTGTTGCTTACACACATAGTGTTTGCAATTGTGGTTTGTGATTCCCTAGACGATAGCACTACTTTAAATACTAAAAACCAACCATTTTGTCAGTGGAATATTACCACTTCTAGGTTTTAAAAACTTAAGTTTTGAGGACATATTCTAAGTCAAGGACTTAATGTGTTAAGAAGAAAAAGGAGGAGGAGATGGAAGAGGAGAAGAATGGGAAGAAGGAGAGGGAGATGAAGAGGAAGAGGAAGAAGGGGGAGGATAAAGGAGGAGGGAGAAGGAGAGGGAGAGAGAAAAAAGAAGATGAAATAAGAGGTAGAAGAAGGGGAGGGAGAGGGGAAAGAGGAGAAGCGGTGTGGGGGAGGGCAAACCATGGGGCAATCTACACGCCTGGGCAGATCAGTAGCAGAGTAAATCTCAATTAGCAACAATATCATGGCATTATCAAGAGTCAGATGTGAGAAAAATCCTTTTCTAGCCAAAGACTTTCAGAATGAGTGGGATATACACATGAACATAGACGTGCAAAAAAAAAAATCCATCGGTGGGTAATAAAACTAAAGAAGGTAGCAAGACCAAAATGCTTCACTGGAAAAAACAAAAACAAAAACAAATACAAATACCTCAGTCTGACACTAATAAAATGTTATGCCATTTTAAAAAACAAAAATGTGTCTAAAAAACACTTCATAAAGTTATCAAATGAGATATTGGATTGTTGAAGATGGTGACAAAAGGAAACATTTTGATGGGCTAAAAACAAATTCAATATACCACTCCCACCCCCCAACTAGTTTAAAATCAAAAAGAGTTTTTTATTAGCAGCTGGATTTTTTTTTCCACAAAAAACATACTTATTATTCAACTATGACATGATTGATTCATGTTGATTTAAAAGTCAATAATATTCTATTTTAATATATCATTTTCCTCATTTAATGTGGTATTGACTTTATTTTTAATTAAAATTTACATTTATTAATTCTACCTGCTAATCATTTATATTAGAATAATAAGTGTATACTAAATATGTCACTATCAAGTTTAATCTATGTTACACAGTACCTGTAAAAATGTTTTATAAAAACTGCCTACAAATGCTTTATAAGCTTACACATAAAATGTATTACAGCTCTAGCATGGTAATTTTATTTTATTAATTTAATACCTTAACATCAAAGTTCTTAATAAAAAAAACTGGTAGTAATACCAGTATTTCAGCATTTCTCAAATTAAACCTTCAAATTACAAGTATTGTAGTCACCGTGCATGCTGTGCTAGTTTGCTCTGGAGAAAAGAGAGTACTCAAAATCTTTCTTCAGTTTACCTTCAACTCAACTGATCTCAGATGATTTCCGAGTTAAGGAACACGCCAGAAACATGGTAGGTTGCAGCATGATAATTAGCAATTTTTTCTTCTACATTAATCTTTTTTTCTGCCTTGAGAACTCTGGTCTATGATTTTTCAGTGCATTTCACACAAAATCATCTAGGCAAATTCAGATGTGTCCTGACCATTCACTTGTTTCTGCACACGAAAGCTGATCAAATATCTGGTTTTCCTTTAATTTTGCAAATGAAAATGTTCTAATTTATTAGTATGGAAGGAAACAAAGAAGGAGTCCATGGAATGTTTTTTTATATCACCTTGAAGAAATTGTCATACACCATCTGCTGGTTTATTGAGCATACAAAATGGCAATGTTGATGAATTCTTCCTTAGTAAATGATACATATTGACATAACCACCAGCCATATCCTAATGACCAGCAGCATGCCAAGGTGCTTTGAAATACATCCAGCTTAAATTATCCATAGGTCTTTTGTATTTGTGAAGTGACTAATACTCTAAATAATCTATTTTGGTTAGTGCTGTGCTTCATTTATCCATGCTAGTAAATGTGTCTTTCAAAGCTCACAAATGAGATGCTTAATAGTCTGCCCCATCTTCATTGTCCTTGTGGGTTGTCATCTGAGAATTTTCACCCTGTTAAGAAGGTACAGGCTGAAAAAAGGTCAGTCTAGTTGAATGTCAAAAATAATTTAGAATCTATTCTATTTTATTCTTCGGATTTACTAACATGAACGTGGGAAGAAATTACAACTATAGCCTAGAAATGATAATTATTCCATAAGTCACTAAAGATCCAAGTTTAGTAAAGATCAGTGACTCCCAAACAAGGAGGAAATTCAAAACAATTTCTTAAACAGAAGAAGTTGGGAATCTAAATATGGATGATGAGGAGAGAGGGGGGGCGGAGAGAGGTTGCTGATGCAATTAATAAATAATTTTTTAAATTGAGCAAGGAAGCTTTTATGAATCACGGAATAAATCATGGAATTACGGAATCATGGGGAAAAATCATGGAATGCATCAGAATCTCAATTCTACAACTTAGTTTATGGAGATGTAGGCTGAAAGACTTAAAAGAAAATAAAAACATTCTGTCGATCATTGGATGCCTAGCATCTTAGTATTACTTCATAATTGGAGATATTAGAGAGGGTTCTGTTCAAGAATTAAAATCACCGTAAGTACTTCCAGCAGGAAAAAAATCAAAGAATTTTATAAAATTCTTGAAAGAACTGGAGGTGTGGGTTGATCTGAGCCTCTAGACCTGACTTCTGTCAGAATCAGAGAGTCAGAGAATTAGGAATCACTGATGAAACTACTGAATTAAACAAACAAACAAACAAACAAACAAAAGCCACCACTGCTGTGTTCAAGATAAAAAAAGTCACTGCCAGAGCAATGCCACAGCTCCCAAAAAACTGGCTCTGGAACACTGGCCCCCAGGGGACCAGCTGCCTCCTTCAGGGCAATTCCTTCCTGACACCATTAATTCTGCTTCTCAAGTGGGCCTGCCAGCAGAACACAGCATAAATCAAGCAGGCAATGTCTCCAGCTCACTTCCACCTTCCTGGGGTCTGCCAACTATGTGGGGGGAGCTTATTTAAAATACACAATCATGGATGCCAGAAAACCTGGGTGGTCTTTCAGTCCTTGCCATGCAAAAAGCCCCATTGGAAAGAAACGAGGATGGATACCAATTTTACACCAATTACCAGATTCAGTATATCTACAAAGTGTTTCCATGGTCAGAGTGATATGCACTCCTCATAAAAACCTATTGATATAGAAAGTGCTATAAACATTTAAGGGGGAGGTGATGTACCATGTGAAATTGTTCCATCTCTAAATTACAGATGGAATAAGGTGGTGGGAGAAGTAACTTCATACCTCAGACTTGCTTTTGAACTCCTCCCCGTTGATGCCACACTCCCTCTACTGGGGTTTGCTGAGTCCGAAAGCCATTATCTGTATCTTGATTGCCTAACATCCATAAAAGAAAGATGTATTTAGTTAAAACTTAAAGGAGAAAGATCATCTGGTGAAAAATAATATATACCTCTATAATAAATAGGAAGAAATGATGTTCTGAAATTGGGTAAGAGAGTACCCATATTGAATCAAAGAAATGAACTGCCCCAAATTGGCTATCCAAAGAAATAGTTGTATACCAAAAATCCTGACATATGGGGGAATGTTCACTTAATAGTAGTTTTAAATGGCAGAGGTAGGTTATAAAACACTGTACAATATTTAGAAAAGAAAAGTTTATGAAAACTATATCAAAATTAAATAGCTCTCTATGGATAATGGTAATTTGAGTGTATTTCTTTGAGATTCTTCCTCCTTTTCATTATTAAATAAAAACAAAACCCTATACATTTGAAACATTGAAATTTATCTTATATACTTAGACATGGATGACTTTATTTTTTGTTCCAATAAACTAGAGCTAGAATAACACATTTTTCCTTCTGGGACCTTGAAAAATGACACACACACACACACACACTCACATTCATACACACCCACTCACTCATATAAACAGCTCTGGTTCAGATAATGTGATTTTTTTTAAAAGCATGTCAACTTGGTTGTGAATTATTATACCACTAAGATATAATTAGCCAATCATTTATTTCCTTCATGAGTTTACTGAAAACTAATAATGGCATTTCTCGAATGACCTTTCAGATGTCACCTCTGAACCATAGCATACTATGCTCTGCATCACGTTATTGATACCCTAGTACTGAACTGAACTTCAATTTGAGGAGGTAAAACATGTTGAAGAAATAAGCAAATACTGTACATAAAGGCAAACCTAATATCCATGGATAATTTATAGCTTCCTACGTCAAATGTTGATGGAAAGCACTTGAGAGTGTGGATTAAGCCGAGATGAAATTTCAAGGGGATAGAATAGGGATTAGCTGCTACTGTTTTGGAATCTCAGGCCTACAGAATGCTAGATTGCTCCACTCAATATTCTAGCTCAACAGATTTCATAGTTATTAGTTCCACTCACCCCAATAGCCTCTGTCATCTCTGTAGCATCTCCATGTCTGTTCTCTATCTGTTCACTTTTTCTCCCCAAAATATATTCTGATCTCTTTCAGGAATAATTCTTGTGTTCTCCCAAGTTCAGCAGGCTACTCTCTGACTTCTCTATTCAGAAATGGACATTAGCCAAGACATTCTTAGTAGATGATTTGTAGGCTCCAGTACTGCTATTACTGACAGCGTTGAAAACCTAGATGGGCACAGAAGGCACTTCTATGGTGATCACCCTGTAGATTACACCACATCAGTATCGTGGCTCATTCACGATCAAATCTCACTTTTTGCTGTCACTCCCCCCATACCCACTCAAGTTCCGAACTGCCTGTATTTTTTAGTAGTCCTTGTATGTTCAAAGAATGCAAGCAGAATTTGATTATTTGCCCAAACAAAATATCATAATGTAATCTATAAAATCGTGCCATGACCCACCCAGAGAATACAGAGATTCATTTATTCATTATTTTTTGGAAGAGTTAGATTTTCTTAGAATCATAAAATGTTAAAGTGGGGAGAATGTTGCTCCTTTATGTGGTAATAAGTAAGAGATCTCAACCAATCTCAAAGTATTACATGTGAATCTGAATCAGATGAGGGGAGTTGGCAGATGCATGCTGAAGAATTCAGTTTCAGTAAAATGTGAAGCCTGAGAAATATGCTTCCATAGATCTCACCAAGCACATCTTCCTTACTTTTTCCATTTCCCCCCCATTCATTTAACCTTAAAAACCCTTAGTGGTTAGGGGGCCTAGGAGGGGAATGGGAAGGTAGAGGCAGATAAGGGAGAAGAGAGTGGAGTAGGTCAGAATTTTGAGAAGTTTGAGAGGAAGAAAAGAACTGACGTTTCTACTGTCACTGGAAAGTCAGGCTGCAGGAAGAGCAGAAGCTCCTGCTGTGAGAGGCAAAGCTGGTGATTTCATTCCAAAGGCAGCTGTAACTGAGCTCTTTCCAAAGAAGGAATCAGTAACTGTTTATATAAAGGGTAGAATTGCTCAACTGCAATCCTAAGAGAGTGACTTTACCTGTTTGTGAGACAAGTGTCAGAATGTTTTGGGACACCTCTCACAGCCCCAGTTACAGGAAACAGGTTAGCATTGTTGCGGGGGGAGTGTTTGGAGAAAAGGGCTCAACACACATACCCCCACACCTTCCAGAGAAAAACAAAACAATTTTTATATCAGTCATATGGAAGAACGGTCAAAAGTACAAAAAATCAGCCAAGTGAAATGTGAAAATGTCATTGAAAAAAATCAGTAGGATACCAATCCAAAAATGCTGTTAGCACTTTGATCCAGGGTATAAAAATATTGAACAGTTGATATAGATGGGCAATGACCAGGGCCAGAGGACACAAGGCAAGAGTTGGAAAAGGGTCTGGGGATCTAGTGGAATGGCTGAGGTGACCCTGGCATTAACATTTATTTCATTACTCTAATGACCTATACAGACAAAACAATGTGTTACCCTGGCATTTCAGCCCTGCCCTGATATAATTCATGTGTTGATGGCCTACCTTTCATGGTCTCCAGCAGCCTGATGTCCTGCCTGACAACCAGTGGGAACTTGCTTCTTCACAGTGGCACATACCTTTGCACAATTTGCAATATACATCTTTTACTGTCCTCCAATCATTTTGCATTTTAACATTGGCTAGTTATGGTTTCTTCACCAGATACATTGATCCATATGAAAATAATGTCAAAACAAATTTTGTTGCTTTTCACAAACATTCTAAGAGTTTGGGTGCAATATCAATCAAGGGTACTAATGTGTGAAATAATGGAATATTTCATCAAATGTTTGGTTAGACAGTGTAAAGCTAATACCAATATAAATAACAAGATTTCATATCAGGAGTCTGAATCAAAATTTACCAGTGAAGGCAAAAGATAAAAATAAAACTTGAACTTCTAAAGACTATTTGTATTAAAACTTCAACTTTTTGTTGAGATATAATTGGCATACAATACAGTAGTTTCATGTATACGATGTAATGATTCAATACTTGTTTCTACTGCAAAATGATCACCCCAATAAGTCTAGTTAACATTCATCACCATAGATAGTTACAAAAGTTTTTTCTTCTGATGAGAAGTTTAAGATCTACTCTCTTAGCAACTTTCAAATATGCAATACAGTTTTGTTAGCTCTGGTCACCATGGTATACATTACAACCTATAACTTATTTTATAATTGGAGATTTGTACCCTTGGACTCCCTTGATCCATTTTGTCTGCCTTTCAACTCCAGCTTCTGACAACCACCAAACTATTCTTTATCTATGAACTTGGGTGTTTTTTTGTTATTGGGGTTTGTTTTCATTTTTTTGCCCTTTCTAAAAATTTCACATATACATGAGACCATACAGTGTTTGTTTCTCTCTGTCTGACTTTTTAAACTTTGCATAATGCCTTCAAGGTGTGTCCATGCTCTTGCAAATGGCAAGATTTCCTTCACTTTTATGGCTGAGTAATATCCCATTGTGTGCGTATATATATACATTTTTATTATCCAATCACCTAATAAGGGACACTTAGATTGTTTCCACATCTTGGCTATTGTAAATATAATACTGCAATGAACATGGAGTGCATATATCTTTTCAAGGTAATGTTTTTGCTTTCTCTGGTAAATAACTAGAAGTAGGATTAGTGGATCATATGGTAATTCTATTTTTAGTTTTTTGAGGAAACTTTATACTGTTTCCATAGTGGCTGTGCCAATTTATATTCCCATCAATAGTGCACAAGAGCTCCTTTTTCTCCACATCCTTGCGAGCACTTATTTCTCTGAAACCTCCATTTCTCAGATTATTTTTTATTGTCATATTCTACACAGCTTAGAGATGCTTACTCATGTTCAGCTAGGTGTGGTTTTTACACTTTCAGCCAACTTAATGTTAAATATAGTATTCATGGTAATGACATCAAATAAATAGTGTCAAATAACAAGCAACTATTAGAATTAGGTGTATTTTTTTCAATGTCTACTGAATCTTTTTGAAATTAAGCTCAGAATTTCACACATTGCTATATTAAACACATCCAACTATTTTAAATTTAAGAAAGTACGTAAAATTGTTTATAAGAGTTTTATGCCTTCCGGAGCATTTTTACATGATTTAAGTCTTAAGAAGTAAAAGTATAAATAATGCCAAATTCTTTTTGAGAACTTTAAGAAGAAATACAAGCTAAATAGTAAAAGAGAAATCAAATGGACTAAAAATCAGGGGAAAAAAAACTCTTTCCCATATAAGATGGGAATAGGACTCTAAAGGGAGCAGAGAGCAACTAGAACCAAAGCCCCAGATTCCACAGGACGAGTTGATTTGAAAGAATGTAACTTAGGAAGGGTGATCCTACCATGAGTGCTAGTATCAGTTAGAATACTTTGCTTGCAAGTAATAGCAAATCCACCTTAACATGACTTAACAATTGAAGAGAATGTATTGGCTCATGTAACCCCAAACTCAAAGGTAGGCTTGTTCAGGACAGACTTGATCTACAGGTGTAAACACTTCAATAAGGATCCAATTCCTTGTCTTGCCAGCCTGCCCTCTGCCAAGCTAGTTTCATTCTAAATATGACTTCTTATCATAGCACGATGGGACTATATGGATCCGCCTCTCCACCCTTCAATGCCACCACAAAACAAAACAAAACAAAACAAAACAAAACAAAACAAAACAACCTGAGCCCATGGGGAATGGGTGCTAGGAAGGCATCCAACAAATACCCTCCAAAATAAACACATTAAACAAACAATAATTGGTGTCATGAAGAATGATCTCCAATTAGTCATCGACATTTCACAGGATTTTGATCATTTTATATGAAATATTAAATCTGAATATGGTGAGGATGTTAATTATGCCTATAATGAAATATGTAAGTTGATACAAAAAACAAAGTAATATTTAATTAATAAATACTCTGTCAGAACAGCATGTTTTTCACCAGTTATAGCTACTGATATAAATAAGTAGCACTTCCCTGTACTCAGTGTTCTGCCAACAGAAATTCAATTATGAGGAAAAATGGCAGTTAGGGACCTCTATTTGGATAAAAGTTCTAGGAAACTCTGAAGACTTCTAAGTGGAATGCACTTGAAATTAGAATTTTGGACGAAATATGAATTTGTGCTGAAACTATCAATAAAAAATTGTTAGGACATTTTAAACAGATTAAAGAACACAGAGTACATCTGAAATCTATATGTAAAAATGATAGTTGGTAGAAAATGGTTATTACTTGAAAGAAGGGTTGATGAGATTAATCCGAGTACAGAAACAAAATTTTCACAGGTACAGTTTAGAGTAAAAGATGAGGACAAAATATTTTCACCCTTCTTTCATATACAAACTGAAAATAAAATAATAGGAATAATGAAAACCAATGCTATTAATCAGAACCATATCCTCTCATTTATTTTTTTGTAACTTTTGTTAAAGATTTATTTATTTTAGGGAGAGTGAGAGCACAAATGGGGGAGGGGCAGAGGGAGAGGGAGGGAGAGAATTCTCAAGCAGACTCCCCACTGAGCATAGATCCTGATGCAGGCTTGTTCCTAGGACCCTGAGATCATGACCCAAGCCAAAATCAAGAGTTAGACACTCATCAGTTAAGCCACCTAGGCACACCCCCACACACATACCACTCAGTTTATTTAACAGGTAAGAGGACAACTTATAGGACAAAAGAATAGCTGTGAATTAAACTATGAGTAGAAAACCTCAGAAATATCTTTAATAATGAAAGTCTTTTGGGTTTTAGCTATGTTGATAAAATGGGACCAAGTTTTATGAGATTAATGGTAAACTGCAGCAAATTTAAATCATGCCTTGATTTATAATGGGCCATTTAAGTGTAATGGAAAATGTAAAGTTTGCCCCTGCATTTAAGGAAGACACAAATGTTCCATAGACATACATAATAGCTTTGAGATTCAGCAGTAATGATGTTTCATGAATAAAAAATAGCTATGAAGTGCTTTCAGTGGTATCAGTTCTTTATTGGATTATATACATGCATTTGCATAAAAAGCAAAATATTTTTAAGTGAAACTAAGTTTAAAACTATAGGCACTTCTGGCTAAATAATATGCTATTAAATAATGAATGTGTCAACAAAGAAATCAAAGAAGAAATAAAAATTACATGAAAATGAAAATACAACAGTCCAAAATCTTTGGGATACAGCAGAAGTAGTTGTAAGAGGGAAGTTTATTGCAATACAGGCCTACCTCAAGAAGCAAGAAAAATCTCAAACAATCTAACCTACACCTGAAGGAGCTAGAAAAAGAACAAAAAGTCCAAACCCAGCAAAAGGAAGGAAATAATTAAGGTTGAAGCAGAAATACATGATACAGAAACGAAAAGAAAAAAAAAATAGGACAGAGTAATGTAACCAGGAGCTGATTCTTTGAAAAGATCAACAAAATTGATATACCTCTAGCAAGACTCATTAAAAAAAAAATAGAAGACCCAAGTAAACAAAATTACTAATGAAAGAGGGGAATAAGAACCACCCAGAGAAACACAAACAATTGTAACAATATTATGAAAACCTATATGCCAACAAATTGGACAACTTAGAAGAAATGGATAAATTCCTAGAAACATATAACCTATGAAAAGTATAGCAGGAAGAAATAGAAAATTTGACTGAACTGACCAATCAATCACCAGCAGTGAAACTGAATCATTCATTTAAAAAAAAATCCCAAAAACCAAAAGCCCAGGACCAGATAGCTTCAGAGGCAGATTCTACCAAACATTTAAAAAACATTTAATATGTCCATCCTTCTCAAACTATCCTAAAAATTACAAGAGCAAGGAAGACCTCCAAATTCATCTTATGAAGCCAGTATCACCTTGGTACCAAAACCAAATAAAGACACCACAAAAAAGAAAACTACAGGCTGATATCTCTCATGAATATAGATGCAAAAATTCTCAACAAAATATTAGCAAGCTGAATCCAACAATGTATTTTTAAAACTCGTATACCATACATGATCAAGTGGGATTTATTCCCAGGATGCAAGTGTGGTTCAATATTTGCAAAACAATCAACAGGATAATGTCACATCAACAAGAGTGGATAAAAACCATATGATCATTTCAAGAGTTGCAGAAAAAGCATTTGACAAAGTACAACATCCATTCATGGTAATAACTCTCTGCAAAGTAGGTATAAAGGCAATACACCTAAACATAATAAAAGCCTTATATGAAAAACACACAGACAGTATCGTGTTCAATGGTGGAAAACTGAGAGCTTTTCCCCTAATATCGGAAAAACACAAGGCTATCCACTCTCACCACTTTTCTTTAACATAGTTCGAGCCACAGCAATTAGACAACATTAAGGTACAAGGCATCCAAATAGGTAAGGAAGAAGTAAAGCTCACTATTTGCAGATGATATAGTATTCATAAAAAAAAAAACCTTAAAGATTCTACAAAAAAACCTATTAGAACCGATAAATGAATTCAGTAAAATCACAGGTTATAAAATTAATATACAGAATAATAATGAAGCAGCAAAAAGGTAATTTAAGAAAACAATCTCATTTACAATTGCACCAAAAACAATAAAATATCTAGGAAATAAACTTAACCAAAGAAGTGAAAGACCTGTATTTTGAAAACTATAAAACACTGATAAGAGAAATAAAAGATGATACAAAAATGAAAAGACATCCCATATTCATAGGAATTTTTAAATACATTTTTAAAATTTGTGTGAAATCATAAAAGACTGAATAGACAAAGCAATCTTGAAAAAGAAAAACAAAACTGGAGGTATCACAATTTCAGATTTCAAGTTATGCTATAAGGCAGTAGTAATTAAAACGGTATGGTGCTGACATTAAAAACAGAGACATAGATTAACAGAATAGAACAGAAAATCCAGAAATTTCTATGTGGTTTACAGAAATAAACCCACAGTTATATTGCCAATTAATCTTCAATAAAGGAGGACTGAATATACAGTGGGAAAAAGTCTCTTCAACAAATGGTAGATAGGACAGCCACATGCAAATTAAAGAAACTGGACCACTTGTTCTAACTATACACAAAAATAAATTCAAAATGGATTAAAGACCTAAATGTGAGACCCAAAACTATAAAAATCTTTAAAGAGAGCATAGGCAATAATTTCTTTGACACCGGCCATAGCAACATTTTTCTAGATATGTCTCCTGAGGCAAGAGAAATAGGAGCAAAACAAAATCAAAACAAAACAAAAAATCTCCGCATTGGAACTACATCAGAATAAAAAGTTTCTGCACAGGGAAGGAAGAAATCAACAAAGCTAAAAGACAATCTACTGAAGGGGAGAAGGTATTTTCAACTGACATTTCCAATAGAGGCTTAGTATCCAAAATATATAAAGAACTGAGACAAGTCAATACCCAAAAAACAAATAATCCAATTAAAATGAGCTGAAGACAGGAATAGACACTTCTCCCAAGAGGACATACAGATTGCCAACATATACATGAAAAGATGTTCAACATCACTCACCCGGGAAATGCAAAACAAAACTACAATGACATATCACCTCATAATGTCAGAATAGCTAAACTCAAAAACACAAGAAACAACAAGGGCTGGGGAGAATGTGGAGAAAAAGGGAGCTTATTGCACTATTGGTGGGAATGCAAATTGTTGCAGCCATTGTGGAAAACAGTATGGAAGTTCCTCAAAAAATTAAAAATAGAACTACCCTGTGATCCAGGAATCACACTACTGGGTATTTACCAAAAAATATGAAAACACTAATTCAGGGCAGTCTGGGTGGCTCGGTGATGTAGCGCCGCCTTCAGCCCAGGGTGTGATCCTGGAGACCTTGGATCGAGTCCCACATCAGGCTCCCTGCCTGTGTCTCTGCCTCTCTCTCTCTCTCTCTCTCTCTCTGTGTGTGTGTGTGTGTCTCATGAATAAATAAAATCTTTTTAAAAACAAAACAAAACACTAATTCAAAGATATATAGGGAATCCCTATGTTTATTGAAGCATTATTTTCAATAGCCAAACTGTGGAAGCAGCTCAAGTGTCTATCGATGGAAGATTGGATAAAGAAGATGTGGTACACATATACAATGGAATATTGTTCAGCCATAAAAAAGAATGAACTCTTGCCATTTGCAACAACATGGATAGAACTAGAGAGTATAAGTCTAAGCAAAATAAGTAAGAGAAAGACAAATAACATGGTTTCACTCAAGTATAGAATTTAAGAAACAAAACAAATGAGCAAAGGAAAAAAAAGAGAGAGTGACGACTGAGAAACAGACTCTTATCTATAGAGAACAAACTGATGGTTACCCCCAGGGGAGCTGGATGTGGGCATGGGGAAAATAGGAGATAGGGATTAAAGAGTACACTGATAATGATGAAAAAGCAAATAAAATAAAATAATTTTTAAAACTGTAGACACTTCTGTCATTGAAAATATATCATCCTGGGGGCATCTGGGTGGCTCAGTTGGTTAAATGTCTGCCTTCAGCTCAGGTCATGATCCCAGGGTCCTCGGATTGAGCCCTGCATTGGGCTCTCTGCTCTGTGAGGAGTCTGCTTCTCCCGCTCCCTCTACCCCCTGCTGGTGTCTCTCTCTCTCATTCTTTCTTTCCATCTCACATAAATAAAATGTATTTTTAAAAAAAGAAAAGGAAAATATATCATTCTGTTGTATCATTGTGCTTTATTAATCACAATTGAAAGATTCTTGAAAGACTATTGAAATGCATGTGGTATTAAATGGCTTTTAAATAACACATGTTGGGGGCACCTGGGTGGCACCGTTGGTTAGGTGTGCAACTGTTGGTTTTGGCTCAAGTAGTGGTCTCTGGGTCATGAGATCCGGCCACACGTGGGGTTCTGCACTCAGCTAGGAGTCTGCTTGTGATTCTTGCTCCCTCTCCCTTTTCCTCCCACTTGTGCTCTCTTTCTCTCTCTAAAATAAATAAATACGTCTTTTAAATAAATAGATAGGTTGATAGTAGATGATAGATAGATAGATAAAACATGTTCATGCTTAAAAGTCAAATGGTACCAAAGTGTATACACTGAACAGTGTCTTCCTTCATAGGTGCTTGCACAGTCTTGTGCAATTCACACATAGCAATGCCACCTCCTCCAGATCCTTGGGAGAATTCAGTATCTAGAATCCAACACTCCATTCCAGTGAGTACTGGATCTTTCAATCCTTCCTTTTACATCGGCAGTGGTGATGGAGGGGTAGGGAGGTGGAAGTAAGGGCAGCTGTAATTATGCCTATATCAGATTTTATGTTGCCTCCTTACCCTCACCCAGCACCAGTTCCGGCTTGCTCCCAGATGAGGAGAAACAAACTGAAGTTCTTGTAAGAGAACCATGAAAAACGTTTACTTATAGTAGCTGTTAGCTATATCTAACTTTCCCCATCTCTGAAATTGCATGACATACCTCATGAGGAAATTTACAGAAGATTGTATTTGCATGTCTACTTGTGTAAGCAGTGGGAAGTGCTGTATAGATTTTTCTTTAAAAGAAGAAATGCCCATATCACTGGGGAGAAATGACAAAAATTTTAAAACCACTTAGGATGGAACTGGAAAATTATGCCAAAAAGGAATTTCCAAATAATTTATAAGTTGAAAATATCCTACCTCCACAGAAAAGTATTCTGGGGAAAAAAACTATAATAAATCATGTATTATTATCTCATCAGAAGATTATAAAGTCAATCTTTATTTCTGAGTTACTCAACTTTGGGATTTATATTGAATTTATCTTTCTAAGGGATCCTTGGGTGGCTCAGCGGTTTAGCGCCTGCCTTCCACCCAGGTGGTGGTCTTAGAGTCCCAGGATCGAGTCCCACGTTGGGCTTCCTGCATGGAGCCTGCTTCTTCCTCTGCCTGTGTCTCTACCTCTCTCTCCGTGTGTGTCTCTCATGAATAAATAAATAAAATCTTTTTAAAAAATTATCTTTCTACTCTCTAGCATTTGGATATTTTACATGGTGCCATGTGGTAGGTAAGAGAGATTCCATTTTCAGCTGGAATTTGTAACCAAACTTATGGAGCCTTAAGGACTTGGTATTATGAGTAGTTAGTTGCTTCAGCTAAAGGACTTTTGATGCTTTCATATATAAGAATTTTGAACTTTAGTTCGTCTGACTGTATATTTTAATCTTCAAGTTAAATTATGAATCCCGGCACTCAACACAGAGTCTGCTTAAGGCCCCTCCCCCTGATCACAATAAATAAATTAATAAGTAAATAAATACATTCTTGAAAAAGAAAAAAAAATGAATCCCAATGCTTACTGTCATGATTAGAGTTGGCTATGATGTAATCATTCTTTCTTTATCACAATCGTCATAGAATAGTCATAGAATTATTTCCTCTATTTTTATTACAAATATAATATCCTGGCTATGCCATGTATTAAATAGGCTTCTGTAGGCTAGCCTGGAATGGAATGTTTACAGTAAAGTAACAGATCCTTTGTTCCAAATAATCAACTTAGAAGTTTACTTTTAAAACACAGCTAATTGACATGTTAACCACCTATATCAATGCACAGTTGTAAAAGGGATTTGTTTATTATTGCATTGTAGTGCTTAGCAACACTGAGCTCTCTAAATCAAATTAAATTCAGGCCTTGTTTACTTATTACAGATATTTTTAGCTGGTGAACTCTCACTAGTGCTTTGTTTTGTCCAGATTAAATTAAATCAAAAACATGACAAAATATTTTGGCAAATATAATACATTTTATTTATTTCTGAAGAAAAGGATATTTTCCCCCTTTGGAGTATCCATTGATGCCTTCCCCTGCCATCTAGCTTATTCCCCCATCTCAAAAGCATTGACACATTCACAGAGGAGTGAATCTCTATCAACCATGTTACAGATCCCCCTAGAGGTACCCACATAAGGAAGTAAAAATTGAGTCCATATCTGTTTTTAGTAAATTAAACTGAGTCATGTTTCCCTCATGACCCTTTTTGTTTTCTGTTCCAAAACGACAATTCAGCCAAAGGATCTTCTGTCTACTACACACACGGATATGCTTTATCTTCTCTCGAAAGCATTTGTTCTTCCATTTCTATCTCTAGTTAGATTCAACCACTGGTATGAGGCTGTCTTGAATACATTGAATGGAGTCCTTTAGTGCTACTCTATTAAGAAGAGAGAGAAATAGGGCAGCCTGGGTGGCTCAGTGGTTTAGTGCAGCCTTCAGCCCAGGGCCTGATCCTGGAGACCCAGGATCGAGTCCCATGTTAGGCTCCATGCAGGGAGCCTGCTCCTCCCTCTGCCTGTATCTCTGCCTCTCCCTCTCTCTCTCTCTCTCTCTCTCTCTCAATAATAAATAAATAAACACCTTTAAAAAAAAGAGAGAGATAAATATTTCACCAAGATGCATCTAACAATGCCAAGTTATGCATTAAGATACAAACTACGTATTGAGTATCTTAACATGCAGAAATAGCACATTGTAATGAAAAGTTTCTGATAAATGCAATTTATGTTCAGAGAGCTACAATATATTATGTACAATATGCATTCACATAGAGGAAAAAGCATTTAATCATGAAAATATTCACTACTGAACTCAAATCTTTTCCTTAGAGTTAATTAATTAAAGATAATGTTTGTCATTAATTAAATGAGATCTTCACGGATCTCTTTTGAGTTGTGTCTATACTGTAGCAAAAAGTTAAGTAATTTAAGGTTAAACTGGTTTCAACATCAATAGTGAATCAAAACTTTCAACAATTTTTTTCCAATTTGATATGAAGACAGGAAAAGTAAAATTCAAGATTCGTTCCTTCAGGTTTTATGTCTGTTGATATTTTAAGGAGGGTGTGTCTTAGTTTCCTAAGGATGCCATAGCAAAGTACAACAGATTGGGTACTTGAAAACAATAGAAAATTGTTCTCTCACAGCCTTGAGTCTAGAATCTGAAATCAAGTTGTTTGCAGGACCTTGTTCCCTCTGAAGCATCTGGAGGAAGACTCTTCCTTGCCTTTTCCAGATTCTGGTAGCCCTGGATATCTTCCTTGGTGAATAGCACCATAACTCCAATCTGCCCCATTCTCACATGGCCATTTCCCTGTGTATCTCCTCTCCTCATCTTATAAGGACACCTATTATATTGGATTAAGGTCTCACCCTACTCCAGTATGATTTCATTTTAAACTTAGGCCTAAATAAGTCTTCAATGACCCTCACATTCTGAGGTACTGGGGGTTAAAATTTCAACATATCTTTTGGAGGGACACAGTTCAACCTGTAATAGGGAGCTTCAACATAACACATTTGTTTTCCACATGAGTTCTGAACCAATGGAAATGGTGAGCAAAATCCCACTTTTGTTGATGCTAAAGCTCATTTTGGAGAATCTGACATATCTGAAGGCAAATGAGCATGGTAATCTGAGACACTGAAATCACATTTACTTACCTACTCAGTAGCAGATAGCATTGGACCATCACAGATCTCTTCAGGTGATTGTTTGCCCCCTGAAGAACGAATAGTGTGGAGGAACAGAGCAAATGTGTCCTTTCTGCAGCTTAGGCTGGCAGCTCCACAAACCCACCAGAGAATAAAAGAACGAGAAAGAGGAAAAAGACTCAAGTGTTAATGTTAATATTGCTCCCTCCACATAAAAAAAAAAAAAATCAGGAAAAAGGAATAAGCTTACCTATGACAATAATTGCATATGTTTATCAAGACATTTTCATTATTAGTGAATAGCCATAGGTAAGGCTCAGAACGTTTTTCCCGAGGTTTGATTTTAAAGATTTAAAAAATATTTATATTATGAATGTATAGATATTCTGTTCTTTATGTCCTGCAGAATTTTATGTTCTGTTTTATAGAATTTTAGCCTAAGTTTGCAGTTACTGTCTACAATATTTTGTATAATAAAAAAGTTTTTTTTTTTTTTTAAAGATTGTATTTATTTATTCATGCGAGACACACAGAGAGAGACAGAGACACAGACAGATGGAGAAGCAGGCTCCTCACAGGTAGCCCAATGTGGGATTTGATCCCAGAACCGGGATCATGCCCTGAGCCAAAGGCAGATGCTCAACAGCTGAGCCACCCAGGGGTCCCTAGAAAAAAGTTTAGAATCCCACATCACTAAATCCATTCTACATTGAATAACTGTGAGCTTGTCATAAGAAAGTTAACCAGGAGGATCATTTAGCTTAAAGTGCAAGTTCATTAAGGGCTTTAAGCCTTGACTTTTATTTATTTTCCAAAAGGAGTAACAAAAAATCTTACAGGATTAAAAGAAAGTATGTATCTCATAAGTTTACATTTGTATCCTAGAACTAGATCATACCATGTATAGTAAGCTACTAATAGTTTTTGTAAATTCTGAAATCAGCTTGTTAAACAGAAAAAAAAATACATGTTTGCATCTTGAAAGGGTTAGGTTGTTTAATGTAGACAAGAAAGGTAAATTAAATTTCATTAACTATTTTTTAAAGCTTTTTAAAATTTTTATTTATTTATTCATGAGAGACACACACACAGAGGCAGGGACACAAGCAGAGGGAGAAGCAGGCTCTGTGCAGGGAGTCCGATGTGGGACTCGATCCCAGGACTCTAGGGGATCATGCCCTGAGCCAAAGGTAGGCGCTCAACCGCTGAGCCATCCAGGCATTCCCATTAACTCTTTTTTTAAAAGATACTTTTATTTTTAATATGTTAGAAGTGTCAAGAAACAAAAATAAAAAGAAGGGGACTTTCCTCTCCAAAACTTTGTAAAAATACACAAACTTAGAAGGCTTTTATTTTATTTTATTTCTGAGTAGGGAAATTTCTACTGATGTGGTAGGGAGCCTGTAAAATGACCACAGATGAACCCTGCCTCCTAGTATTCACCACCTCGCCCCTTGCATATAGGCTGGACTCTTCCTTTTTTTGAATGACTTGCTTCTAATGAATAGAATGTAGTCAATCTGATGGGTATCACTTCCAAGATTTAGTTTTAAATGACCATGGCTACCATTCTGCTTGCTCTGTCTTACTGTCTCTTGGATCACTTGCTCTCGGCGTAGCCCTGTGGAAAGATTCACGTCATGAAGGAGCTTAGAAGATTTCCACCTAGTTGAGCCTTCACATGAGACTGCAATCCCAGTCAACAGCTTGACTACAACTTAGTGAGAAGCTTTGATCCTAAGGTACTCAACTGAGCTATGTCCAAGGTCCTGATCCACAGAAACTGTGGGATAATAAATGTTTGTTTCAAGCCTTTAAGCCACTAAGTTGCGAAGGAACTTGTTATGCAACTATAGATAACTAAAAGGTAAAAGGGGAAAGGCCAAAGATTCTGTTGTAATTTAGTGTTAAGATTATGGATTTAAAAGTCAATTTGTCTAATAACTTAGAAACATTTTATTTAAGAAATACATAACATTTTCTTGCCAAAAAATTTCAAAAATGATGAGTCATAAACAGTAAAATCTCCCTCCCTAAATTCACATCCCTCTTCTGAATTAATCATTAGGTTATTTTTCCAGACCTTTTTTTCAGCATTAACATTTTCATATGTGGAGTTTTACTTCACAGAAATAAAAGAGAATATTCTGCAAGTTTTTTTTTTTTTTTTAGTTTAACTTGTCCTAAAGATCTTCTCAAAGCTGAACATTGATATTTATATTTCTCTCTTATCTTCTATAAGGGAACCATAACACAATTTTATTTAATCCATGCCCTACTCAGGCACATTTGTTTCTAGTATTTCACTTTGACCAACATTGTTGCAATTAATAGACTTGTACTTATCTCTTTGTGTTCATGAAGTGATATATCCCTATTTTAGACTTGTAGATGTGAAGCTTCAAAGGACATGGGCATTTTTTCTTGATAGATTTTCCAACTACTCTTTAACACAATAACTACACTGTCAGAACAGTGATTTGGAATACTGGTTTTCCCCACATCTCTGTCAATGCTAGATATTTTCCATTTTTTGAATACATTCTACCTTCTTTTTAAAAAGATTTTATTTATTTATTCATGAGAGACATAGAGAGGCAGATACATAGGAAGAGGGAGGAGAAGCAGGCTCCATGCAGAGAGCCCAATGTAGGACTTGATCCCTGGACCCAGGATCATGCCCTGAGCCAAAGGCAGACGCTCAACCACTGAGCCACCCAGGTGTCCCTCTACCTTCTTCTTCCACCCTACTAGTTAATCACATCTTTTATATTTCCTCTTATTGCTATAGTTTTGTTTGTAAAGGTTTAGATCTTTAAACTACCGGTTAGCTTTCTAATAATGTTTGATTAACTTACAGATCAAATTTGGAGAAAACCACAATAAGACAACTCTTTCAAACATGAAAACAGGTAATATTTTTCAATTGACTTTAAATTAAATCATAGAATGTAAACCCATTTGAAGTCCTCATTTCCTTCTTATTAGAATAATCTGCAGTTCTTCTACATAGTTGGTAATCGATCAATGTTGATTTCATTTAATTGATTAAATTCCCCATGATGATGTCATGTCAAGTACCATTGAAATATATACTGACTACCTAGAACCCAGATCTTGGTTGTTAAAAATGTGAGATTCCTTAGAGATATAACTGAATCAACAGCTGGTACAGGGGGAGTATGAGAGGGACCCGGAACATCTTGGGAGAGAAAGTATGGAAGCACTCAAAGAAGAATGAGATCAAACAATGCAGGAGCTAGCTGATTATTCTCATTTTAATAATTGTATATTCTTCTTCTTAGGAAATACACACTGGTATTTAAGAGTCAAGCAGCAAGATTTCTGCAACTTGCACTAAAATGGGTCAGAAAACGTTGATTGATGATAGATTGATAGATTGTTAAATAGATAATAGATGATAGAATGATAAAATAAATGAGACCAAATAGAAACAGTTGATCAATCTGGGTCAACATTGTATAGGAATTATTCATACGATTCTTGTAACTTTTCACTAAATTTGAAATTATATCAAAATATAAAATACCCCAGAAAACAAAGTTTAGAGTTTCTCATAATATTAGTAGTTAATGTTCTTTGAAAATGGAATTTTTTTCCCCAAGCATTTTGGCTATAGTTCTGTTTCTTAGATACTTAATTCAGCATGAATCTCACCATTTAATTCTCAAAAAAACTTGAGAGCTTTCTCCCACAGTTAAATTTTCATTTCATACAATGATTTCTATCAAATCTATGGTTTGTAGGCTTCAAATTATTACAAATGACAAAGCAGAACAAAATCAACTGAAAGTGTTAAAAATCAGGAGCCTAGAGTGATATTCTAAAGCCCTGAATTCTGTTCTTATATTTGAACACTAGGCAATTGTAAATTATTATCACTTTATTCATATGAATACTATGTCTCTTACTGTTATTGAACTCTTTTATACTACTATTAACTATTTTTAATTAAAATTATCATTGCATATATTGAGTTTTAACATAGAAAAGACAGGAAAATTCCTCCAGAAAATAATAATGATGGAGATACACATGTAGGCATATTTTTATTCATAAAAGCAACAGAAAAAGAACATCCCTTATTAGTCCACCCACTGACCAGCCTTCATTTAAAAATCTGTTTTTTTATGCATAGTAAAATTCAGAAAATAATTGGGGAGAAATATATCACTCTAATAAAATATTAGTTTCAGCTTTCATTCAAGTTCAAATGTGAAAAGTCCAAACCAGAAATATTATTTGTTCAATATTGTTAATTAAAACATTCTAAGTCTGTGAGCTACGGTTTTCTGTGAGTTGCACTTTCAGAGATCCAAAATAACAGTGGGTAGAGTATCTTTTCGGGAATATTGAGTTTGTTATTTAAAAAGAGGATAAATTTTGACATAGGCATTTTTGAAAATGGATAGCTCATACTGTATGAAACTCTATGGTTATGGTTCTGAATATGGATGCAATTCATTACATATAAAAATAGTAATTTCATGAAAAAGTATACTTCAGTGGAAAATGTGATTTGGAAATTACTATTCTTTAAACATCATTTACAGTTACTGAAGATACATGTGATTTTCTTTAATAGTTTTATAAGTTCAATCCCATCTACAATGGCAATGTAAAATTTCACCAGTTACATAAATTCTAATTTAAAAACCTGACAGAGTATCAGTGTGTTACACTCTGATGATTAACAACCTTAGTATCTTTGGCCATTAGAGTAAATAGGCTCTAAGCAAAGTCTAGTATGAAAGGGTTAATCATTTTATACAGGTGATTCTTGTATTCTGAAGCATTAGATGCTCTAATGAAAGAAAACTAGATGTACTTGTCCATAGATATTTTGAACAGTTATTTGGATAATAGGTTGAAATAAGAACTAGAAAACCATTGTGTTGCCTAAATACTGTTTGGTAAGTAAGTACTTGGATTTAGAAAATACATTCAAAACAAACATACTTAAAAATACATTCTCTAATTATAATACATTAATTTTGTCAGTGTATGAAGTTACCTCTATTTTTCCTAAAATGAGTGCCTTGATGAGACACTATGGTCATTGCATTTCTTCATTAACAGGCATGTATTTTCATAAATCATGCTGATCCCTTTCCACTGCCTCAGCCTAGTTAGAAAGATCACTGACTGAATCAAAGTACTGCCTGAACTCAAAGTACTGTCCCATAGCTTAATGTATGTATGAAATAAATCTATCACTTTAAAGATTTTATTTATTCATGAGAGACACAGATAGAGAGAGGCAGAGACATAAGCAGAGGGAGAAGCAGGCTCCCTGCAGGGAGCCAATTGTAGGACTTGATCCCCGGACCCCAAGATCACGCCCTGAGCCGAAGGCAAATGCTCAACTGCTGAGCCACTGAGGTTTCTCATAAATCTGTTACTTTAGCCACAACTATAACATGACTTCATAAAATGGCCTGTGGATAATGGCAGTTACCTAATGGAATAGTTTCATGCAAAAGAATTCTGATTCATTTGCAGTATTCATGTGTAGAGTTGCATTTTGATTCCAAGAACTTCTTGATTCCATGGCTACTGCTCTGATTCAAGCTACTAGCACCTCTTCCTAATGCAATATCCTAATTGATCTCTCTCCATCTTCTCTCACTCACTTATAATTTATTTTCTATGTAGCGCCAGAGTGAATTTTTAGACATTACATCACTGCTGCTCAAAACTCATCTGTGACTTTTCAACTGCACTTAAAATTCAGACCTCCATGATCTGGCCACAACCTCCCTCTGTAGCCTTGGGCCATCTGGCTCTCTTTCTGTTTCTCTGATATACCAACATGGTTTCTGCCTTCAGTCTTCTGCATTCCTTGTCCCCTCTGCTCTTCTTCCAGGTCCCCTCTTCCAATGCCTTTGTAAGGCATTCCTCCCAACATTTGGATCCCAGCCCAAGTGTCTCCTTTCCAGAGCAGCCTTCCCTGTAATGATCTCAATACATTTCGCACTGTCATCAAAATATTTATCACTATCATTCATTACCTTGTTAGTTTCCCCTCCTACAAACAAACTCCACAAGTATAAGAACATTTCTTCCTAGGATGGGAGAGGATGCCTAGCATAAAAGAGGAACTCAGTAAGTATTTGCTTTATGAATGAATCTTCAATCTTCAGGTATCCTTTTTCTTCTCACTAGAAATTGTTCATTTTGGTGAAACTCTGAAGTGCTCATAAAGTGCCTCTTGACCATATATTGAAAAAGAGTTTCTTTAAAACTGAAATAGAAGTCTTCAGTTCTTTTAATGTTTATAGTTTCATTCCTTTTAAAATTAAAATATATATATATATGTATATATACAGTAAAATCTGTTTTGTGCGTTTAGGGGAAACATCAAAATGTCTGCTTTGTGTTCAGACCCAACTACAATTGAAATATTATGACTCCAGTATTATGAAATACGTAGGTATTGTTTTTTTTTTTGTTTTTTTTTTTTTAGGTATTGTTTTTTTAAGCATTTACACAACACAGGTTCTGATCATTGTTGAATTTGCAAACAACACTCAGTTGAGAGGAAGAGGTGGCAAAGGCTATGTCATGCTTCACTGTAGTGGAATACTATTTATCCATCCTATTGTTTAAAACATGGTGCAGGCAGTCCACACAGATGTTTGTCCTGGAAATGACATGAGTCAGATTCCAACCCTGCCCTGGCTGCATATTCTCCATTGTAATCATAGGTTTACAAATGAAAACTGTGCATGAACCTCTCTCAGGTCACTAGGACACAGTCAACAGGGGATGTGCGCTGGGCTCAGCTGCCCAGGGAGAAGAGCCCAGCTAGGTCCATATCCATATTTCCAACACCTGGCATAGTACCAAGTGACAAATGAAAAATGAATAAACATGTCATACAGGTAAGACTTGATCAGCCTGACATATTATCAGTCACCAATGAATTATAAAAAGCATTGTTCTAAAACTGCACTTCTAAGCCAGACATTTTTGTATTAGAAACGATGTCCCTGGTTCTAATGTTAGCTGTCTAGGTCCATTAAAAAGGCAATTTTGCTTTCACTCCTTCATCAATATTTATCAGATGGTTTCTCCTGTGCTAGGCAATATGGGTACAATGTGAGAGAAATAGACATAAACCTGCCCTCATGAAACGTATGGTCATCTAGGGAGAAAAGCGTGATCAGACAATCATCCAAGTATATAATTATGTCCTGTAATAAGTCCATTTAAAGAAGCTCTGAGAGTGCATGGAAAGGGCACATGATTTAGTGTGAGGAGTCAAATAAGGCTTTCATGAGAATATGACTTTTGAATTGAGATTGGGAAAATGCTTAGGAATTAAAGTGAAGAGTTTGAGGAGAGTTGTATTTACAGAAAGAGAAGAGCATAAACACACCCCTGTGTTGGGAAAGGGAATGGAGTACTGAAAGAACTGAAAGAAAAGCAGTGTGACTGAGATGAAACAAAGCTGGAAAGACTGCCACAAGGCGAGACTGGAGAGGGCTAGATGAGATTGACCATGGAGGGAGGGGTTCTTGTAGGCATTGTCAAGGGAACTTTGACATGCTTTATATCTAGAAAATAGGAACAAATTCTTTACTCTGTAGTTCCTGCAAACATGTTGGATGTGGAACCCTGCCAAATGCCAGGCTTCTACTGAAGGCTTGGACTCTTTTAGGCAATGACAGCAGTAGGAAAGGAAGCTAGCTAATGGCATCTGACCTCTTGATCCTATCTCTTCCTGGTATACAGATCATCAAGTTCTTACAATAAGATAATGGAAGCCTAATTTGAAATATATGCTTGATGTACACACTTGGAAAGTAGACAAAGTTTGTCAGGATTATGGAGTCATTGAAACAGAATTGTTTAAAAATGCTATCAGCAATTTCAAATAAAATTCATAATCTTAAGGTCTTATCATAAAATGATTTTCAATTCCAAATAATAATTGTAAAGAATTTTCTCTTTGCTACTTAAACCAAGTATAGTGGGTATGTACTTTTGTTATGTTTATTTTATAAAAGCATAGAATTCAACTGTTAGATTTTACTATGACCCTTAAGGTCCTCTATGACTTTGCTAGTTGAAATGTGATCCAGGGAACAAGTGCATCATCATCATCTAGAAGTATATTAGCAAGTTAGAATCTTAGAATCAGCCCCCACCCAAAGCTACTGAGTTAGAATCTGCATTTTAATAAGATCTTCATATGATTTGTTTGCACATTAAAGTCTGAGAAGGATTGCCTTAGAACTTTATTCCCATCCAGTATAGAAATCTATTTGAAGACTAGGAAGGGGGATCCCTGGGTGGCTCAGTGGTTTAGCACCTGCCTTTGGCCCAGGGCGTGATCCTGGAGTCCCACATCAGGCTCCCTGCATGGAGCCTGCTTCTCCCTCTGCTTGTGTCTCTGCCCCTCTCAATCTCTGTGGCTCTCATGAATAAATAAATAAAATCTTAAAAAAAAAAGAAGACTAGAAAGGGTTTAGTCATATGATGTTTAATTTCATTAAACATAATACTCTGCCCTTTTAATATGTAGATATTTAATGCTGAGTTATAAGAGTCAAACTAGAAGAGTTCGGGGAATTAACATTTTAAAAAATTTTTATTCATCAAAATTTACTACCTTCCCTTCAATAGGTACATCATTTATATATTCCTATCTAAAATGTGCAATATAGTATACATAAATGTATTTTAATATCTTCCTGGAAAAAAAAGATATTATTTCTAGAATCCATTTGGTGGACAGGGTATTTGTGACAGAAATGAAAAATGTTATCATAAATATGGTAAGAGAGCTTGAGCATGAGAGGGCTCTTTTCCATTCATCATAAGGATAGATAGCTGTTTTGTAAGAGAAGGTTTGTTAATGTTCTTTTTAATTTGGCAAAGGAAGGTCTCAGAGCTTAGGCTGGAACAGATTTTGAATGAAAAGATTTAAGATACTTCACATCAAAATGAATTTTAATTTGTCATCTTGGCTTTTGTATTAGTGTTCTATTTGCTACCATAATGAATTATTACAAACTTAATGGCTTAAACAACACAAATTTATTATCTTACAGTTCTTGCAAATCGGAACTCCAACACAGGTCTCAGAGGATTAAAGTCAATATGTTTGGAGTGCTGAGTCCCTTTCTGGAGACTCCAGGTAAAAATGTCATTTCTTGCCTTTTCTTGCTTTTAGAGGCCACCAATATTCCTTGTGGCCCCTTCCATCTTCAAAGCCAGGAATGACCAGTGATGTCTTACATTGCATCAGTCTGACACAGACATTGCTACTATTCACTTCACCTTGTGATTGCATTGGATTTTCCTGGATGGTCCAAGATGTTTTCCCTATTTTAAGGTTACCTGATTTTGTGGCCTCAGTTTCCCTTTTGTTAGGTAACATAATCATAGATTCTGAAGATTAGAGTGTTCTAATATATTGGAATATTAGATATAGATTAGATATATTGGAGGAGTATTTTTCTACCTACCACAGCCCTTGGAGGGAGGAGTAAGATTCACAGCATGGAGGGAAAAGGCAAAAAAAAAAAAAAAAAAAAAAAAAGGAATTGGAGGGAGAGAGAAGGCAAGAGCAGGCCCTGCACAGGATAGCACAATGTGTTCCTTTTTTTTTTTTTTTTTTTAGATTTTTATTTATTTATTCATGAGAAACACAGAGGGAGAGAGGCAGAGACACAGGCAGAGGGAGAAGCAGGCTCCACGCAGGGAGCCCGTCGTGGGACTCAATCCCAGGTCTCCAGGATCAGGCCCTGGGCTGAAAGCAGCACTAAACCGCTGAGCCACCCACACCCAGGCTGCCCCACAATGTGTTCCTATGAGAAAGATATCCAGTGAGAATTTCCCTATCAGAGGGATTGATGGTCAATGAGACTTTAAAGTGTTTTTTTTATCATGGTTTTTAATATCCCACTTTGTGTTTTTTCCTATTTCTACATTTCTCCATTAAGCCCTACTGTGTAATAAAAAATCTGTTACTTAAGGTGGCTTTTGAAATGAAGAAAAAGGAGAGGTGGAGCCATGTACACAAAACCTGAATGCGGTAAAGCCAAGCTCAAGGAGGACGACAGCTACATGGCAAAGATGATTAGAAGGGTTAGTGAATCAAGTGAGCCAAGAGTAGAAATTCACAGCAAGAGAGGACAGGGCGATCACCTAGCATCTCCACGACCTGCCATTCAACAGTGTCCATAGGACGTATGCCTGTGCCTTCTCATTACAAATAAGCAGAAGTGACTACCGATTTAACAAAAACAAACATATGTATTAGGCAGGCTGTGAGATACTAAGGCAATTAAGATAAGCTTCCACTGTCCGAGTGCTTGCAATCTAAAGGAAGACCCTGACAAGTAAATGACTATTGTTGGGCAAGATATGCACAGAGCACTGCACAGGGAGCATCTAGGAACACGAGGAGAATTTCTAGACCAGACTACACATGCCAAGGAAGGCTTTCCAGGAATGATGTTTGAGCTATGTATGGAAGTATGACTGCAGATATGTGTACATGGAGGGAGGAAGCTGGGTATTTCAGAAACAGCAATGTATAGAAATGTGTGGTCTTAATATAGATCCTACAGACATACTCCGGTTTTACCTTTGTTGCCCATGAATCCTTCCTTGTTCTTTCGCAATGGTGCCAAGTTTCTTTTCTTATAAAAATGAATCCCCTCTGACCTCATCCACTCCTGCCACCAGGGGTTTTTCTGCTGTATTGGTTCTCCTTTTTGCCATTTGAGTCTTCAATCTTTCCTTCTCTTCTTTATCCTTTTCTTACTTAAGCAAACTCTCTAATGTTTCCCACATTAGTAATTTTATAGTCTTTGTTCTAACGCCATAGCTCCATTCTGCTACTGCCTCTTCTTTTTTTTTTTTTTTTTTTGCCTCTTCTCTTCTTGAAAGGACTCCCAAAGCTGGATTTTTCTGCTTTCTAACATCCCACTTACCTCCAACCCTCAACTGTCTGAATTCCAAAAGCTCCCTGCAAACCTGCCTAAAACTGCTTTCACTGAAGATACCAACTTTTTTGTTGTTGTTGAAATCAAATGATATTTTTCAGTCATAAATTTTCTGAACTCTGACACATCTGACACTGTTACTAACTTTCTTCTGGGAATATTCTCTACCTCCTTTAGGGATGACAAAATTCTGATTTCCCACCTCCTCTGCCAAGCCTGCATCTCTTTAAGAATCAATGTTCTAAGGTACATTCATATACCTTTTTTTAATTTTAAGAGTTATTCAGTGAAATGGGTTTCTGGTTGAAAAAATATTTGAAGATTATCTTAGAATGCATTCTAATAGGATTCAACGTATACAAGTTTGCTTCAAATATACAAATAATGCTTCGTAAGGCTGACATTGTAATTAGAAAAACAAGTGAAATCTACAGAGATTGCAAATAGTTATAAGAAATAAAGCATAAGAAATATGATGGCTTATGCTTGTCTCCAGCCATATTTTCTCTCAGACATTTCATGTTACTGCTGTTTTATGAAAGCAAATATGTCAACTTGATTTGGAAAATTCTATTCAAGAGTGTGGGCACTGGACAGTGCAACAGAGAGTAGAAGGTAGAAAGTAATCATGGTTATGAACTTTAATTTAAAGTACTTAATGAGCGCCATAAGAATAATCAAAAGTACCTGCCTAACAATATTTAAATATAACTCCTATTTTCTTTTTTTTTCTTTTTTCTTTTTTCTTTTTTTTAGTGAAGGGCAATTTTCAGAAGAAAATATTTAATCAACATAAAAAAAAAAACCTCTACCATCTCTACTTCCTCTCAAATGATTGAGGTTGATTTTTTAAAAATAGAATACATCCTCTTAAGAAGTCAGGAGTATATTTTCTGGCATTGAGAAACATCTTATTACTTATAAGACACTACCACAGTTCTCTGCTCACACAAAATGTGGTTTTGAAATAAGAGTTCATTTTTTAAAAGATTTCATTTATTTATGAGAGAGAGAGAGAGAACATGAGCCAGGGGAGAGGCAGAGGGAGAGGGAGAAGCAGACTCTCCACTGGGCAGGGAGCCCCAAGGACACAGAGCTCAATCCCAGGACCCTAGATCATGACCTGAGCTAAAGGCAGATGCTTAACCCACTGAGCCACCCTAGTGCCCCAACAGTTTATTTTCTTAAGAAAAGTAAAGTGCTTATACAGAGCTAGCCAAAACAAGTCTCCACAGATTGGATAGATTAAATAGTTTGGAGCACTGTAACTCCAGAGTACCTTGTGTGAGGAATCCAGTGGGAATGAATGGAGATCCTGGGCTTAAGTAATACAGCATTACTCTTATGGTTGTGGAGTTATTTCACATATGCTATAGAAATTTGATTTTGTAGGTACATCCTTGTAGGTGGAGATACAATAGTCAAATGGTGTTTCCATTTTGACTTAAATACTATAGAAATGTAGCAATTATACTAACAATAAATGGCACTTTGCTTAATCAATGTATTCTCCAAGATGTGTTGGTAAGTTAAAATTATTTTGTAAAGGTCATCATTTTTTAATATTCCAGGTAAACTCAATATTTTATGAAAACATTGATTCTTTTGAAACTCGAATTTGTTATATCCTAACATATCTTGTAAGTATGAATTCTTTTTAGGTTTATCTCAAGCTAAAATTTCTTTTTTGTAATTTATAGTGGAATCAAATTTAGGTGCGAGCTTAGTTCTGGAGTCAACCTGAGATGTGAAAAATTGCATGTAGTCAACATTGTCCTTGAAAATCCCTTAAATTGCTAGTAAAATACTCTGTGGTAAACCATAATAGAATATGATCTCTCATATCTAGAGTCCAGTGCAGTTTTCCTTTGGACCAGATTTTTGATCTTCAAATAACATAGTTTGCTTAAGTTTAGGGCCACATTGTAATAAAAATGTATATATTTAAACATTAGACTCACAACTCCATGAGGGAGATGCTTACAACATGAGAGGCTCCTAAGAACAAAATATTTGAAGGAAATAGTAGATAAAATCAACCAAACTATTTGTTTTTGTTCTATCTTGTACAGCATATGTTAGTTTGCTAGGCCTGCCATAACAAAGTCATATAGGCTGGGAAGCTTGCACAATGGAAATTTATTTTCTCATAATTCTAGAGACTAGGTATTATGGGATTGGTTTCTTTCGAGGCTTTTCTCTTTGGCTTATAGACGATCTTTTTTTCTGTGTCTTTACATGTCTTCACTCTGTGTATATCTGTGCCCTAATTTCCTCTTCCTTTTTTTTTTTTTTTAAGATTTTACTTATTTATTTGGGAGAGAGAGAGAGGGCATAAGCAGGGACAGTGGCAGAGGGAGAAGGAGACGCAGATTCCCCGTGGAGCAGGGAGCCCAAAGCAGGGCTGGATACTAGGACCCTGGGATCACAACCTGAGCCAAAGGCAGACATTTAGCAGACTGAGCCACCCAGGCACCCCTAATTTCCTCTTCTTATAAGGGCATGAGTCATTGGCTCAGAGTCCATCCTAATGATCTCATTTAACCTTAATTACTTTTGTAAAAGCCCTCTTTCCAAGTACAGTCACATTCTGAGTTACTGGGAGTTAGGATTAAACTCATAGTTTAATCTATGAGTTTGGGGAGGATATAATTCACCAAATAATACAGTAGTATTTAATTATATTGTGTCTGATTATATTAGGTACATTTCTGGTGCACAAAAAATTAGATAGCCTAGTAATCAAACAGATTATTCAGGTGACCTGTGGAAAAAAGCTACCACCACTATTATTCTATCTCTATCTCTATCACCACTACCACAGACACCACTATGACCACCATCATCTCCTTCATCAAAACAACATGGCCACCATTCTACTACCATAACCATCATCACAACCATAATCCCATCCCCACCCTATAATAACTACTCTGGATAATTCAGCCTCAAGTTCTAAAAGACTTCAGATAGGGGTTTGAACCAACTGTTAACAGAGAAAAAGTTTCCATGGAATAGATCAGATGCATCAGATCTTCAAACTGAATTCTCAAATAATGCAGATAATATCCCTTGGTTAGTGATAGCTTTTCTAAACATGACACTAATATCATAAATTATAAAGGAAAGTACTGACAGATTTAATGACATAAAATCTAGCATCTTTGGCATGTCAGAAATACTACTAAAAAATTCAAACAACAAGTCCAAAGATTTTTTTTGTTACACATATGTGATAAAGGGTTAATAAAGTACATTTATAGGTTCATTAGAGTAAGAATGCCTAGTGCTACAACTTATTGATATGGAAAACTTTGGAGACAATTAGATTTGGGAGAGAGACCAAGAATTTTATTCAGGGAGTATTGGATTTGAATACTAGTACAACATACAAGAGATATTAGGTAGATGATTGTATATTATATTTGTGTAACCCAAAGGGAATTCAAATTATTATTTTTAAAATTAAGGTTTTAAGATTAAGATATTAAGATTTTACTTTTAATATGCCATGAAAATATTGATTTTAATTTTTCAAAGTATGTTCCCAGGTGCATCTCTCAACCCTCCAAAGATTGCTCCCATTTTCCTGATTCAAGATGCTGGATATAGTTCTGTCCTTCTCTTTTTATATTATAATATTAAACATAACTTTAGTTGCCATACATCTTTATGATTAGAAAAACAGTGTATGAATGTTAGACACCTGGTTTTGAAACATTTCTTTAGTTTTTAATCCAATCAGCATTTTGTGGGTTAAAAAAGAAAAAAAGAAAGCAGTTTGAACTCATGGCTTAACCAGTCAACACATTTCTGTTAAAGGAAGAGTAAGACTGAAGAAATGTAACTGTTCCATCTCTTCATTGGCCTCAAAAGTGTACACTGCCCGAAAGGATACATCAAAATGAAACCCACAATGATTATTTTGAAACTTGGACAACTACCAATTTTTACTCCAAGCTAACAATGTGAACAAGAAACTAACTGTATTTGCATATAGTAATTATAATTGTACAGCTTTTTAAGTCATATAAGAAGATTCTTACATTCAGTAATCAAGATATCATTTAAAATTAGTATTTTCATTTAAAAATGTTTCCCTTTTTCCACAAGTATTTCTCATGAAAAAAGTGTGTTTTCTTACACAAATGTCATACATATTTGAAGCAGCAACTATAGTCAGCAAAAATGTGGCATTTCTATTTTCAGTTGCTCCAAAATATTTTTCAATTTCAAAAACCCATTATCCAGTGTGGCCATAAAATAGAGACTGTAGATTCTAAGCAGCAAAGATTATTCCTAAAACTAATGTTAAGTCAAAGAAATACAAAGCAGGGCATGACCCTAAATTTCTGGAACTTGTGCACTAAGAATAAACAACTACGTAAAGTTTTCTACTATTTTCTGAAAGAAAAAAAAAGAGCTGCAAAGGCTGGTTTTGGATTGTACAGTATTCTATGCGCTGTATGGATATGTGATTTAAATAGACATACAAGGGACCGTTGGGTGGCTCAGTGGTTGAGCATCTTCTTTGGCTCAGGGTGTGATCCCAGGGTCCAGGGATCAAGTCTTGCATCAGACTTCTGCCTGTGTCTCTGTCTCTGTCTCTCTCTCTCTTTCTCTGTGTGTGTGTGTGTGTGTGTCTCTCATGAATAAATAAATAAAATCTAAATAAATAAATAAATAAATAAATAAATAAATAAATAAATAGGCATACACCGTATTCATCTCTACCCTACTTTCTATAGCTCTCCCTTTCCACCCCAACAATATATTACCTTTTACCAAGTTATAGACAGTAACCTAAATTATCCCACATGGTCCATGGGAAGAGTTAATGTAATGCACTGATGTAAAATGTGATGGGGGGAAAAAAAGTCCCTTTCAATCTTCTCCAAAGCAAAATATGTTTATATCACAAGTCCCTCAGAAAACACTGATTGATGTCTTTGACTTTTTGATAGTGTCTTTTTCCTGATACTACTGTACTTGAATGTGGTTGTCTTTGCTTGAGCTGCTACAACAAATTACCACAGAATGCATGGCATATAAACAACAGCAATTGGGACGCCTGGATGGTTCAGCGGTTGGGCACTTGCCTTTGGCCCAGGCCGTGGTCCTGGGGTTCTAGGATCGAGTCACCCATCAGGGTCCCTGTGTAGAGCCTGCTTCTCTATTTGCCTATGTCTCTGCCTATCTCTCTCTCATCTCTCTCTCTCTCTCTCTCTATCTCTGTGTGTGTCTCTCATGAATAAATAAATAAAATTTTTAAAAAACACAGAAATTTATTTCTCAAAGTTCTGGAGGCTGGAAGTCCAAGATCAGGATGCCAGCTTGGTTTTGCGAAAGACCCTCTTCTAGATTACAGACTGCTGACTTGGACTCTCACATGGGAAAGAGAAGGCAAGGAAGCTCTCTGGAGATCCTTTTATAGAGGCACTAATTTAATTCATGAGGGCTCCACTCTCATAACCTAGTCACCTCCCAAATGTCCTCACCTCACCTAATGCCATCACTTTGGGGGTTAGGATTTCAACATGTGAATCTGGGGGGACATAAGCATGCAGTCTGTAACAGTGGTTCATATGCTACTTCCAGCTTCTGTCGCTCTTCTTCCACCACTTACACTTTTTCTCCTTGAGCACCAGCTTCTAGAAATCATCCACTTAGCATCTGAATCAATGCTGCTAATGTTGGCTAATTTGCTGAAGTCTTTGAAGATTGTCTTGACCTGTTGGAAGTAGCAATACTGAAAGCAGTGAAGGATTCTGCTGACTGATGTATCTCATCTCAACCAAGACTGATTTCATAAAAATTCAAGGTCAAGTCCTACAGAAGTTGCAGCTGTAGCCATTGCTCAAGACTGAGGAAACCAGTTCTCACTGCCTAAAGAAGTCAACTACAGACCAACTTTCTCTTTCTAGTACTTCCCTTCAAAAGATACTTGTATAGTTGCAGACCAGACACAGACTAGGAAAGATATTTGCAAAACATATATCTGATAAAAGGCGTGGATCCAAAATATACAAAGAACTCTTTTTTTAAATGATTTTATTTATTTTGAGAGAGAGAGTATGTGTACACATGAGCTGTGGGAGGGGCAGAGGGAGAGAATCTCAAGCGGACTCCATACTGAGCACATAGCCTGACACAGGGGGAGGGGGTTATGACCCTGAGATCATGACCTGAGCTGAGATCAAGAGTCATACACTTAACTGACTGAGGCACCCAGGCACCTAAAGGATTTTTAAAACTCAACAATAAGAAAACAAATAACTCAATTAAAAAGTGGGCTAAAGATCTGAACAGGCACCTCACTTAAAAGATATACAGATGGAAAATAAGCAATAAGCATTTGAAATGATATTCTATATCATATGTCATTAGGGAATTGCAAATTAAAATAACAATGAGCTACCACTACACATCTATCAGAACAGCAAAAATCCAAAAACCACTGACAAGACCAATGTTGGCTAAGATGTGGAGCAACAGGAATTTCTCACTCATTGCTGGTAGGAATACAACATGGTACAGCCACTTTGGAAGACACTTTGGTGGTTTCTTACAAAACTAAACATGCTCTTATATGATCCAGCAGTTGTACTCATTGGCATTTACCCAAAGGAGTTGAAAATTTATGTTCCCATAAAAACATGCACATGAATGTTCATGGCAGGTTTATTCATAATTGCCAAAAACTGGAAATAACCAAGATGTCCTTTTGTAGGTGAGTGGATAAATAAATGGTACTACACTCAGAAAGTGGAATATTATTCAGTGATGAAAAGAAATGAGCTTTCAAGCCACAAAAGAAATAGAGAACTGTGAAAATGTATTACCAAGTGAAAGATGTCAGTTTGAAAAGGCTTCATGCTGTATGATTCCAACTATATGACATTCTGGAAAAGGCAAATCTATAGAGACAGTAAAAAGATCAGTGGTTGCCTGAGGCAAGGAGAGGGAGGAGGCACGAATAAGTGGAGTACAGAGAATTTTTAAGGCAGTGAAACTAATCTGTGTGATACTGTAACACTGAATACACCATACCACACATTTCTCAAAACTCATAAAACATGAAGAATGAACCCTAATGTAAACAAAGGGGTTTACTTTTTTTTTTTATGATAGTCATCACAGAGAGAGAGAGAGAGAGAGAGAGAGAGAGAGGCAGAGACACAGGCAGAGGGAGAAGCAGGCTCCATGCAGGGAGCCCGACATGGGATTCAATCCCGGGTCTCCAGGATCGCGCCCTGGGCCAAAGGCAGGCGCCAAACCGCTGCGCCACCCAGGGATCCCCAAAGGGGTTTACTTAATAATAAGAACGTATCAATATTGGCTCATAAATTGTAACAACTATACCATACCAATACAAGATGTTGATAGAAACTATAGTGGGGCAGGGGAAGAGATATCTTGGAAGAGACACATGGGAAGAATATATGGGACCTCTCTCAATGTCTGCTCAATTTTCCTGTACACCTAAAACTACTCTAAAAATAAAGCTTATTAATAATTTTTAAAATAAAAAAAAGTACTTTACTGCTCACTCAGGGTTGTTGAAATCAGCTCATATGATTTCATTGTCATATATATTTATATGACCAACCTGTTGCAAGTGCTTTTGTTGCATCTTCAAAAAGATTTTTATTGACAAGAATTTCCTAATGTTCATTAGGTTGATATTGGACCAGTAGTAATCACCGGAGTCTCCACAGACTTCTGTGCCGGTTTCTCTTGTTTAGTTGCACTATGTGGTGCAGGTTCAGAAGATGCCATCCTTGACGCCTGAGCAATGGGTACAGGTGCAGAAGTGGAAACCAAAGCTGAGACAGCAGTTGGACTTAACCTATACCTACTGCTGTGGATGAACCAACTGGGACAGTGGTGATAGGATTTGGTGCTGGGTTGTAGCTGGGGCTTATATTTTATCAATGCTTTGGAATTTATCATTATAACCATCATGAACTTCTTCTTATCTTGATTATATTCTTTGAGGGCAGTTAATATCATTAAGATTATTATCATCATTAAGGGCTTTGTCTGCAGAAATGGATGGTTTCCCATGACCCTAAATGCATCACTCACCTTCAGCTGTTACTACAAAGCTGCAGCCAACTCCACATGGTCTAGTTGCCAGCACTACACTGAATTCTGGAGCTAAAGCCCTGACTGTGGCTGGAGCCCACAGTCCATATCACATTCCCAGAGCCAGATTTCCCAACTCCCCGTGTCACAGTGCATCGTTCAGGCCTCTAGAAAGCTCTCTTCTCAGACTCACTGCTGCACACAAACCAAATTATCTTTTAAATGGCAATAGAATCAGTATCTCTTGGTTTAAAAAGAAGAAAAGGAAGAAAAAAGTCTCCCATTATTATGTTAGTTCTCATCACCTTAAAATAAGAGAAATTTTCAGTTAAAGAAGCATAATTCACACTGGAGAAATTATATTATATTTTTAAAAACAAATGTTAACAATTAAAAAAGCCTTTAAAACTAGCTTTCTGGGACGCCTAGGTGGCTTGGCAGTTGAGCTTCTGTCTGCCTTCAGCTCAGGGCGTGATCCCGGGATTGGAGATCGAGTCCTGCATTGGGCTCCTTGTGGGGAGCCTGCTTCTCCCTCTGCCTGTGTCTCTGCTTCTCATTCTCTCTCTCTCTCTCTCTCATGAATAAATAAATAAAATCTTTAAAAAATAATACCTTTCTGGTTTTTTGGTATCTAGTACCTAGCAAATAATAATACCCAAATGCATACAATGGAGGCTTAGGGAAGAACAGATTTAATCAAGAGTTTAGTTTTAGACAATCTATGTGTAAAATACTTGTAGATATCCACATGGAATTGTTGGGTAGGCAGACGTTAACTTAAAAATTGTTACACAGATGGCACCGAAGCCATGGAATTATGTGACATTACCTAGAGAGTAAATATATATATATATATATATATATATATATATATATATATATAGAGAGAGAGAGAGAGAGAGAGAGAGAGAGAGAGAGAATGAGAGAGAGAATTCTCTGGGGCAGACCAACTTAGAAATTATCAAAGCAGAACCAGATCTTACAAATGAGACTGGTAAGGAATGGCCAATAAGACAGATGACCATCAAGAGCAAGAAGAGTCTTTGGCATGGAGTAAAGAAACTCTTCTAAGAACAAAGGGATCATCATCTCTGTCAAAAGCTATAAAATCATTGTGTAAAGCCAAAATGTACTTATAGGTAAGGCAGTATCAGGACTGAAAATTGACTTAGATTTGGCTGCATGGAGATCACTGGTGACTTTGAAAGAACAGTTCTTGTGAGGGGGAAAGAGATGAACAGATTGGAGAAGATTCAAGAGAGTGTGGGAAAACAGGAAGTATAGAGAATGAGTACAGACAATTGTGTTTTTAAGAGGTTCCACTGCAAAGGGAAGCAGGAAAATGGAAAATGGAACTGAAGGAGATGTGGAATCATGATGTGTTTATTGTCCTTTTGTTGTCATTAATGGAAGAGAAAACAACTGCAAGTATGAAGTCTTTGAGGTGATGACAGTCAGTACACCAGAGAAGGAGTTGACTTCAGGACAAAGTATTAACCATCATGTTTAACCACAGGAGATAGTATAGTATATATGATTACAGAATCAGGCTGGCAGATTGATATTTTCCATTAAATATCAATAAAAACAAGACCAGGGAGATCCCTGGGTGGCTCAGTGGTTTAGCGCCTGCCTTTGGCCTGGGGCACAATCCTGGAGTCCTGGGATCGAGTCCTGCATCAGGCTCCTGGCATGGAGCCTGCTTCTCCCTTTGCCTATGTCTCTGCCTCTCTCTCTCTCTCTCTCTCTCTCTCTATTTCTATCATGAATAAATAAATAAATAAATCTTTTAAAAAATAAATTAAATAAATAAATAAAAACAAGACCATGAGGAGGAGAGATGATGTGTTGAAGGCTTTTGTAGAGAGGATAGTATGTGTAATAACTTTGAGAGAGGGAGAGGTTGAAATGACTCACAGATACTTTACAAACCAAACCCTCTTCTTAGGCAAGTCACATACCTGTCTAGAGGATTCTTAGACTGACAAAATAGTTTGGGACCTTTCTGTAGAATTTAGTTTCATTGGAAGAAGTAAGAAATCCCAATTAGTTTCCATTCTTCATGAATTGTATACAAAAGTTCCAAACTCCAAAATTTGTTTTCTTCATTGTCCTACAGAATTACAGGGTTGTAGTTTACTTCAACTAAGATTACAACACCATTTATTTGTTTTTAATTAATTTTTATTTTACAACACCATTTAAATTTATTTTTACTTAAGCCTATACTTATAAAGCAATTCAAGAAACAACACAGGTGAGTCATACAGAAGCACCCTGCTTCCAAGGGCTAGCTGATTGAAGCCACAGTCTTAAAGTATCCCATCTCTGATCTACAATTGGCTTGCCAAAGTTAACACAAGATACCAAAATCATAGAGCCACTCAAATGAGGAAATCTTCCATAGATATGCCAAAATAATGATTATTCAAACTTGGAGAATGTTGCTGATTTGTTAAAATATCTGTCAGTGACCACCTCACACTAAAATAAATAAATAAACAAATTTTTAAAACCCTTTATTTGTAATATCAGGAAGAAAAAAGTATAGTAAACCAGGGGAAACTTGGCAAACCCACTCATTCACATTCAGAGATAAGGGTACTCCTTTCCTTTGTGAAGGAGGCACCTCTCACATGAGGGTGTTATGACCTGCTTCAGAAAGAAGAGGGAAAATCACCCCCGTATCTGCTCTTTCTTAAATTCTTTCAGCCTAAAATTTTCAATCTGCCAAAGTATCATATTTTAGGGTAGCATGTTCTGAACCCTATCAGTAACAATACTTGCCCTATATTTTGGAGAAACTTCAATAATGAAAATCCTGGGATTGTGACGCTAAATGTAAGTTTAAAAATATGTTAGTAAGAAACCAAAACAAATAGTTTCATAAATGTAAAGTGAAATGCTGAACTCAAAGTTTCAGATATGATTTATTTAAGGAAATATATCAATACCCAAAATAAGCTAACAAAAGAGGCAAACATTATTTAATTAATAGGAGCATCCATGATGTAGTCCCTGAGGAAGATTTCATGAAATGGCAGATTAGGACTGCTATATTTATTAATTGAGAGGTGATTATTTTATAAACTAAGTAACAGAAAATAATTTTCACTATCAACAATAAAAATTGCCAAAAATTAAAGCATTCATTCCAACTAATACCAAACACTCACAGTCTTTTTAAAAATAAGGGTTTTTAGGTTTTAAACTATACTTAAATGACAAGGTATTTAGTTCCAGTATAATACTTTAAAATCTTGAACTACATTTGCCTACAAGTTTAGAAATGTACAATAAGAAATAACTTATAATATAGTAACATAGGCTATGCTTTGGGTTTCAGCCTTGACATGTAAAGAACTTGGAAGTTGTGACTGCTGTCCTTACAACATGAAAAAACTGAGTAAACTGAACATTCTTGACTATTTCTGAACTCCTTAGAGAACTGAGGTCTCGGGCAAATTGTCACCCAGAAATCTGAATAGACGGGTTCATCTAGAGAGACATGGGTAAAACTTGCTGATCTGGAACAGAAGCTACAGGAGCCATAAGCTGGTAGAAACACTGTAAGGGTAATTTTGGTGATTGGTTGGAAGCTGAGCATTGACAAGGTAAGCATGAGAAACTTCTGGAGGTTGCATTTTTAAGAGGGTCCCACATTTTCATGGGCTTTGATTCTAATACCTGTACTAGATTCTCACTGTGAAGATCCAAGGAAGATTGCTGTGGCCCTGGCAGGGGAAAGAGAGGAGTAATTGCTGTGAACCATAATCAGGGACTACTCTCCTGTGGAAAGGACTTTTTCAGAGCCTTATCCCAGCTGACAGAAGGAAATGCCTTCTACTCTACCCACCTCCAGCCTTTCTCTTTCACCTAAAGAGGCAAAAACCAAACCAAACAAACAAAAAAAGAGTCAAGAAACAAAAAACAACCCAAAACATAGTCAACAGGGATCAGGACTTCAAGGAAATAGATTCATATAGCTGCAGCCATTGGAAGGGAGTCCAGGGTGCTAGGTAGGGGAAGCTATACCACTAGAGAAAAACTTTTGAAGGTCTCAGTCCAAGGATAAAGGGCCAGTAAAACACTGAAATTTCAAATTGCAGAACACTTTCCCTTGCCTACATCATACTACTATAGCAACTAGTCTCTAATATAACAGTGGATTACACCTGTAAGTTCTGCAAGAAACAGGCTTCCTCCGAGGTGGCACATTTAGGAAAGGCCAATGTCAAGAGGGAAAATAAAACAGACATTAGAAGAATTTGAATCTTTTGGCATCTATAGCTACAGCAAAAATTAACATAAACCCTCACACTTATGGCTTATTTACTTCAGTTTTAATTATTCATACATATCATATTTACCTTTCAACAAAAAATTATAAAGGCCTATCACAGGCAAAAACAAACAAACAAACAAACAAAAAACCCCACAGTCTAAAATGACGAAGCAAGGGGCGCCTGGGTGGCTGAGTCAGTTAAGCATCTGACTCTTGACTTTGGATCAGGTCATGATGTCAAGATCTCAAGACTGAGCCTCAAGTTGGGCTCCACACTTAGTGGGGAGTCTACTTTTCTCCTCTCCCATTCTCTCTCTCTCTCTGTCCCCCCTACTCATTCACACCTCTCCAAATCAGTGAATCAATCAAGCTTTAAACTAACAAAGCAAATGTTAGAACTAGCCTCAGATTAAGACACAGATTTAAGGATTATCATGCAGAGAATTTAAAATAACAATGATTAGCTTTTCTGCACTATCCAGAGAAGTCCTTACAGCATTATTCTGGATTTCCATCATAACTTAAAGGGGAACTTTCATAGTGTCTGGAGCCCTTGAGGTTCTGAAATAAAAGAGGATGTCCTCAAATTCCTTGCAGCAGGAACCCGCTCAGGTGGCACTGACCTTGACTTCCAAATGGAACAGTACATCTACAAAAAGAATAGTCATGGCATCTATACCATCTGAAGAGAACCTGAGAGAAGCTTCTGCGGATGGCTCATGTCATTGTTGCCATTGAAAACCCAGTGTCATATTGTCGGGTAATACTAGCCAGTTGGCTGTGCTGATGTTTCCTGCAGCCATTGGAGCCACTTCTATTGCTGGTCACTTCCTCCAGGAACCTGGAACCAGATCTAGGCAGTCTTCTGGGAACTAAAACTGGTAGAAACTGATCCCAGGGCTGACCACCAACTTCTCACAGAGCTGCCATATGTTAACCTCCTTACCATCACTCAGCATAACGCGGACTCTCTCCTCTGCACTGTATAAACACTGTCATCCTCTGCAGCAAGGGACCTCACTCTGTGGGTCTGATATGGTGGATGCTGGCCAAGGAAGTTCTGCACATGCATGGCACAATCTCCTATGAGCATTCATAGGAGGTCATGTCTGATTTTTCCTTTTACAGAAATCATGAAAAGAGACTGAAAAGGAAGAGCAAAGAGGTGCCTGCGTGGCTCAGTCAGTTAAGTGTTAGACTCCTCATTTCAGCTCAGGCCATGATCTCATAGGTTGTGAGATTGAGGGGCTCTGCACTCAGCAGGGCGTCAACTTGAAGATTTTCTCCCTTTGCCCTGCCTCCCACCCCAGTGCTCACTCACATTCTCTCTCTCTCTCTGTCAAATAAATAAATGAATCTTAAAAAAAAAAAAAAAAAAAAAGAGGAATTTCAGGATGAATGGATTGCTCCAGCTTCTAAGTTCAGTGCTACTCAACCCAAGGTCACAAGCTGGTCTGAAGGCGTGCATCTGTCCTCTGTGCCAACCCAGCAGTTACTCACTGAAAACTGGAATGCTCAGCCTGCCCCTGAAGACTGATCAGCAGTCTCACTGCTATGGCCGCTCAATGGGTAGGAACAACCACTGAGTGGTCTTTTTTTTTTTTTTTTTTAAAGATTTTATTTATTTATTAGAGAAGGAGAGAGTGAGCAAGTGTGAGAGAGCGCACAGGAATGGAGGGAGGGGCGAAGCAGAGGGAGAAGCAGACACCCCACTGATCAAGGAGCCCCACTCCGGGCTCCCCAGGATTCTGGGATCATGATGAGCCAAAGGCTTAGCCAGCTAACCACCCAGGTGCCCCTACTGTGTGGTCTTAAGTTGTTCATCCACAGACTTTCGAGCAGAAAATGGATATAAGGTTGACAGAGAAAATAAAGTTTCAAAGAAAAAAAATTCTTTGATAAAATAAAATAACTGATTAATATTATAGCAGCCCTAATGAGAAAAATAGACAATATGCAAGAGCGTAGAGGTAATATAAGCAGAGAGATAGCAAACATTAGAAGGAATGAAAAAAGAAAAGAGAGATATCAAAAACACTATAACATAGATGAAGAATGCCTGGAATGGGCTCATTTGTAGATATGACATGACCAAGAAAAGAATCAGCAAGCTTGAAGATAGATCAATAGAAATAATTGAAGGAATCTAAGGGTTGAAAAAGAGAGACATTAAAAGTTGTCTAGTATATTTATTATTAATGAATAATAATAAAAATGTAAAAAATTAGATTCAAAATACATTCCCTTTTCTGATGGGATATCGATGACATAAAAAATCACCTAACCCTTGCTGTCAAGACTTTCACAAATAGAAGCATATAAATTAATACAACTAGTGTAGATGAAACAACTTTCGGCATTTAAATACCATTTGCCTCTAAAAAGCAATGCAATACACAAGTTATAGGCAGTTACGATCGAATTAGGAGACTTAGAACAGAATCCTACATTTTTTTTCACTATTGTAAAACATCCTGACCAAATTTCTTTAACATATTTGCATTGTCATCCTTTGACTAAATGCCCTACTTTTTTTTTTAAGATTTTATTTATTTATTCACGAGAGACAGAGAGAGAGAGAGAGAGAGAGAGAGAGAGAGAGAGGCAGAGACACAGGCAGAGGGAGAAGCAGGCTCCATGCAGGGAGCCTGAGGTGGGACTCGATCCTGGGTCTCCAGGACCGCCCCGGGCTGAAGGCGGCGCTAAACCGCTGAGCCGCCCCCGCCCCCAGCTGCCCTATGCTGTTCCCTTTACACTTGTCTCCTGCTACTTGGTTCTTTTCTGGGATTAAGGATCAATTGTCAAACATTGAAACCAAAAGCTCTTATTAATCGCCCTGTCTCTTTTGGATTTTAGTATTTAGTACTTCGGTCAGTGTTCAATTTCAGTCCTGCTGTTTTTGTTTGCACATTTTCATAACTTGTTTCCAAATATTCATTATGTTGAAATATTGAAGGTCAAGTTACTGCTAAGTGGATTTTTTATAGATACTGTAATGTCAGAAGAAGAGTGTAACAGTTTAAGATTATTATCTTTTCCTACTTTCATTGACTGAAATTGATATTTGAGCTCATATTTACATATTTCACATGCTTGTATTTCACTTCTCATATACATAAAATTCTATGCTAGTGTTGAGGTGGCTAGGAAGAGGTTACCCTATCTTTAAGGCATGATTAGGCTATAAATGTATATTAGAATTACCTTGGAAGTTTTTTAAAAAACTCTGTCTCTCAGGCCCATTTGTAGTGGGGCCTGTTTGAGTTGGGGTCCAAATACCAATATTTTTAAGAACTTCCCAGATAATTTTAATGTGTAATCAAGATTAGAATTATTGAACAACATAGTAAGAAAACATCATGCAGATAGATTTGAGAGATAAGAATCTCTCTCTCTCTCTCTCTCACACACACACACACACACACACACACACATTCATGAGACTTCAGAGGACAAGGAAATCATTTCCAAGGGAGAAATCAGCAACAAGGGTTTCTGAGCTTAAAGGGCTATAAAGATTTTGGAGAATAATACCCAACCAAATGGAGACGCATGTCTGGCCAGAGGGCACTATGGCTGGAAGAAGGCAATGAAATGTACTTGACAATGACCTTTTTGGATGATGTAGAGAAAAGATGGATTCAGAAGAGAGCAGTGTAAGGAATTGTGGGAAATAGTTGAGACAGAGATCCCAAATTGAGAAGACCTTAAAAACTTCAGGGTGAATTTCATGTTTCTATCATTATAAGGTATTTATTTAATATTTGTTATATTATCTAAGTATGCAGGAACTTAAATCCATGATTCTGTTATCTAGCTTAAGAATTAAACACTATCAATGCAGTTGAAATCTGAGTGCTTCCTTCCTGACAATTACTGCACCACCCTCTGCAGAGGTAATTATCCTAAATTTGGTGTTGATTATTGTCATGCCTTTCATAACACTTTAGATACATAGATGCTTATGTTCCTAAACAAAATATATTTTCCAAGTTACAAAATATATTGTAAAGTGTGGAAGAGAATAAATATGGCACAATGAAAAGGGTGTTGCAGGAATCACGAATTCTGGGAGAGTAGCTGTTGTTTAGTGAAACTGGGCCCAGTTGACCATTCCGTCATCACAAAAGCACCTTCCTCCCTAGCCTTCTTCTGTACCTCCTTTTTGACTTTGTTTCTACCTCTCCCATCTTTCTCAGTCTCCTCCATCATATCCATTTTTTGTCCACCTCTTACAGCTCTTACTTTCCTGTGTAGACTTCCAAGGCCTTAATATACAAATACTGATGACTGCCAAATCTGTTTGGTCAACATGTGTGCCTCCTCTGCTCCAGGCCTGGATTGCTAATTGCCTATGATTATTTTAGCTCCACAACCACTTCTATCATGTCCAAAATCAATCTTAGTGCCATCTTATTTTCCTCCTGCTTTATTCATCCCCTTTATGGTGTATTTCCTTTTCCTCTACTTTGTATCTCTGCAAATGGTCCCCAAGATTTGTCTTCTTACCCAAGCTAGAAAACTGGGAGTCTTTCCCACATTTCTTTCTGAACATCAGTTGTGCCCACTAATTATTGCCTTGTCTTGCCAAGTCAACCTCCTTAATCATGCTTGTATTGTCCCCCTCCCCAGTTCTCTCCACTGCCCTAATTGCAGGGGCTTTTTGTCATTTCTCTAGTTTGTTATGAGTCTATAAGCTTATCTCTCCAGTCCTCATTTTGTCCAAGTCCCACTGTCTGTCTCCTATCTGCTCTCAGAGTGATTTTCTTAAATATAAATCTGCATCTTTTCCACTCCAAGTGGGAAAAAAAACAAACCAAACCAAACAAACAAAAAAACCTCCTCTAGTTTCTATAGAGCCTTCTCACTTTATTCTTTTGATTCCTAATTAGGATGCTACAGAGTTGACTGAAAGACAACCAATGGTACCAAGTTATAGTAGATTAATTTTTTGGGAAGATGTCAAACAGTTGGGTTCAAATACACAGACCCTTTTACTCCTCCTATCCTGCTAAGTAATTCATTCATCAAATATTTTTTATTTGATAAATTTCACATGTAACCATTTGTAAATTTAAAGTGTACAGTTTATTACTTTGACATATTTATGTATTGTAATTTGATTGCCATTGAAGCAATATTTATCACATTACATTATTATAGTACAGAATTATTGACTATATTCATTAGACTGTCTGTTATATCTCTATGGCTTATTCACTACTCGTTACAACTTTGTACCCTTAAATATCACCAATATTCCCACCCCAACCTCTCTCCTCTGGTAACCAACAGTTTGCTCTCCCATTGTGTATGTATATCAGATCTTTTTTATCCACTCATCTGCTGATAGTCATCTGGGTTGTTTCCATAGCTTGGCTATCATTCACCAAATATTTATTGACACCTACCGATGTGCCAGACACTCTTCTCTATGCTATTTATATTAACACTTTTAACTTTTACAACAACTGATGGATGTAAGTAATAGTATTATCCCATTTTACAGATGAGGAAATAGTTGGTATCAAATTACCCAGGGCCATAGCTTGGTGCAACCCAGAACAGGACTTGAACACAGGCAATTTGACTCCAGAATTTTGTCACCCAAAGTGAGATCATTGGACCAGCAGAATTGTATCACCGATAATATTATTAGAAATGCAGATCCTGTACTCCCATTCAGTCTTGCTCACCAGAGTTTGACTTTTTATAAGATTCCCAGGTGATGTGTAGGTTCATCCATGTTTGAAAAGCACTTGTTTTTAAGTCTGAGTTTTTAACAATCATGTCACCCCCATATATCAAAAGTTGAGTTGGTCCTTCTTCTTCAGACACATTGGTTGTTTCTTCTTTTCATGGGCCTGACAAAAACAAAAACAACAATCCCAAAGCCTTGCCCCTTTTAGTTTTCACTGAAGGGTTGATAGCAAGGTGTTATGTATGTAAGCTCTGAAGAGCCCCCTGGAGCTGAGCTAAACTTCCTCCTTTTGTGGCTGCTTCTTCATTTGTCCTCAGGCTGGCATCTGATACTCTCAACCCAGTCAAGATAGGAGATTTTGGGGGCACCTGGGAGGCTCAGTGGTTGAGCGTCTGCGTTTGGCTCAGGGCATGATCCTGGGGTCCTGGGATTGAGTCCCACAGCAGGCTCTCCACAGGGAGCCTGCTTTTCCCTCTGCTTATGTCTCTGCCTCTCTCTCTGTGTCTCTCATGAATAAATAAATAAAATCTTTTTTTTTTTTAAAGAAGCTGAAACTTTTCTGGCCAGGCAAAATATAAGCCAGTATCCCTATTAGTTATTATTCTAATCAGCTCTTGGTATAGATACATTTTATGGCTCCTAAAGAGTATCTGAAGGACTGACATTCAAAATAACTTTTGGTTACTTCATGGCTATCCACAATTGATATGAATTTAGTACCAATTGCTAGCCCAGCAGAGGAAGAAGTAAAAGCAGCTATGACTTGGAATCCAAGTAGCAGGAAAAATTTGGGATCAGATGCCATTATAACCCTGATCAACATCATAACCTTAACAGTGAGTTAAAGTGACATGTATCTTCTAATAAGGGAGGAAGGTGTGAGTTGCAGAATAAACTATAAATCACTCAATCTTCCAAAACTCACTCATGGAGGCTTCTTGGCCAGCCTCATCCTTGGCTCCTTATCTACCTGGAAGCTGTTTTCAGTTGGGTGTCTCACAAAAACACTCAAAAGTCTGTGAAGCAGTAACGGGAAATGGATGATTTACTAAGGTTTTGCAGAGGAAAGGACAATGTGTCATGTCACATACCACTGTGCAAAAACTAAAGCAAAATCTTCGCTAGACATAAGGGCTCTTCATGTTTTTCTTTCTCAAATGCTTCCTTCCCAATCCGAATAGTTCCCCCCCCCCTTTTTCTTCTTTCCTCCTTTCTTTCACACAGTATCTAGCAAGCTACTGTTTCGTTACTAGCATCAACTGCAACCCCACGTTTCAATAACTGAAGCAAAACATAAACTGGAGACTTCAAAAGAGTAATGCATTCCCTAGCTGGGCTTCACTAGCCACTGCATCCAGCCTCATTCTCAGGACCTTTTCAAACAAAAGCAGTTCTCTTCCCCGGTGGGGGTGGAGATGTCTAAAATAACAATAGACACCTTCTCCATATGGCTACATTCTCCTCTCTTGTAGTACTTCTTCAGGTTTTTTATAGAACTAGGAATAAAAGCTTTTATCTGACTGGCAAAAGGCTGATTGGACAGACCATCTTCAATGTTCAAAAGACAAGATGCCTGCTCTTTGAATGTATGTATTTATGTCACAAGTATTTGAAATAGTCAAGTAATGTCAGAAGACATTACTTTGTAATGTCTTTGTATCACCACAATGACTCTGGGCACCTCACACTCAATCAGAGAGGCCTCACTTGCATATAATTTTATACATTAGCTTTCCACATGATATTTCTTAGGGAAAGAAGCTCCAATTCTAGAAGTAGTTCTAAAAATATTGAAAACAAGGAATAGACAACATAACGTCTTACAGGCTCAACCTTCTTTGCATGGTGAAAGGCTCTACATTACCTGGGTTCTACCAGCCTTCCCAGCCGTCCCCCACCCTCATTCATGCTGCCAACCAGCACTCTTCAGGTTCCCAGAAGGCACCTGATGCTTCAACTTTCTATGCCTTTGCTTGTGCTGTTCTGTCCATTCAGCTGGGGGCACTTACATCCATTTGAGGGTATAATTTGTGTCACTGCTGTTATGAAGACTTTACTATCTTAGTCTGTTTTGGCTGCTGTCACAATGAATTGTAGACTGAACGGCATAAACAGATATTTATTTAATCAGTGTTCTCAATGCCAGCAGTCCGAGATCAGAGTGACAGCAGGGTCAGGTTCTGAGAATAGCCTTCTTCTGGGTTCAGATTGCTGACTTATTGTATCTATCCTATGGTTGAAAGAGGGTGAGAGCTCTCTTTTATATGAGCACTAATCCATTCGTGAGGATTAGTTCATTCATGAGGGCTCTGCCCTCAGGACCTAATCACTTCCCAAAGTCCCCCACTTCCTAATACCATTACAAGGAGGATTAGGATATACAACATAAGAATTTTACTGAGGGACGCGAACATTCAGTCCACTGCACTGATCTCTTCTACTGGGAAAGGATTTGTTTCCCATAAGCCTTTGTTACCCTGGACATATTCATTTTGTTGCACTTATCCTCACTTTGCATTTACCTGTGTTTTATCTCTAATAGAAAATATAGTATTTGAGAGCAAGGACAGTTGTCCTTATTTACTCTTAAACCTCACCCACTGCCTGGATAATGTAAATATCCTTTGAATCTTTGTATGAATATTCACTTGAGTGTTTATCTCCAAACTTAAGTGACAACAGACTTTGATGAAAGAAAAGTAGTGTAGGTGTAAAGTCTGCCTTAAGGCATAATTCTGCTTGAGAAGAGTTCGTATGTCACAGGCTTTTTTTTCTTCCCACTCTTGTATTCTATTTATAAAGTGTCTTGGGTAACTATACAACCTTAATAGTTTAGTCAGAACTAACATCAATAGTGTATTACAGGATAGATGTGTGATTTTCAACTACTTCATAAAGTTTGAAATGGCTCTCTAAAGTCTCAAAAAAATAAAAAAAAAACTCTGAATCCCAATTAAAGAAACATTTCATGAAAATCTCTATTCTGTTGACAAATAGAATTGTTCTTAATTGAGAATAATTCCATGCATCCCTAGCTATAATGCCGACTTATTAAGAAAATAAACTTAACCTCCCCACTATCAGAGTGTTTGTAAAATTGGCATATATATGTATAACATATGATACTTAGCTGGTAGCTGTCTTCTAGAAGTGTCATTAGTGATCTAATGTAGTATCAAACAGAAGGGCATTATTTCCCTTATGTCACAAAATCAATTTAAACTTTAAAAATATGGTTAGGATGCCAGGAAAAATTGATAAGCAATAAGAAAGACTCCTAAATTAATTCCCATTCTAAAAAAGAGGACATACATTTGTGTTTGAATGTATGTCACTAAAATGGAATGCCTCACAGCACAAGACTATTGTGAAAAATTATCACTATCTTTTAAAAATGAGAACAGCCTAAGTTAAGGCAATAAATTAATGCAGAACAGATCACTTAAACCCTGGAATTAGCATAGACCTGAATTAAAACTTTGAGATTGTTAGAATTCTTTTTCAATTGTGGCGAAATGGAAAAAAAAATCTATTTCTAGCCTTGTGATTTATTCGTATTCGTTGTATGAGTCACATTTATGATTAAATTTAAGGCACTGGCTGGTTATTCATCAAGATACAAAAAGAAGAGGAAAAAAATCTGTTTATCACCTTAAGAACAGAATTAGTTAAAAAAACAGATTAACATGTAGAAAATGAGCAACTGTTAACATGCTATTTTTTCCAGAATATGAAAGAAAACTATTTACCTTTGTAAATCCAAAAAATGCTGCTTGTGTCACAAAATATCAGCAGAATATACTCTCTCAAATGCCAACTTTACATTCAGAAAGGACCAAAATATCAAAAAATAAAAACAAGATATCTGAAAAATCTTTATACCTCCAGAGAGTAGACAATAATTCCCAACCATGTACATTTTACTTGCATTCCTCCACCCCCTTGTTTAAGAATGAGAAAGTGTACTGAGTTTTTATTTAGCTGAGTTCAGGAAAAAGAATATATACAATGCCCTGGATTTTTAGTTATCAATCTAAATATAGCTTATATATCTTAGTTTTGGCTTTGAGAACATCCCTAAGTGCAACTTTTTGTCATTGTTTTCTTTTCCTCAGTTGTTCCCAAAGAGAATATCAATATTGAAATTCAGAAACCAATTTCAATTTGTTGTAGTGCATGTCTAGTATCAGAGAGGTTTTCTTTTTAATATTTAAACACATTAATAAATATTTAAACAGCAAAGTACTTGTACTGGGTAAATTCTATCTAAAGTAAGATGGAAACTATTTTACTGTTCCAATGTTACTAACTGTAAGTTGGGGTTTCTCAAATATGAAGCTTTTTGATGTGTGTGTGTGTGTGTGTGTGTGTGTGAGATCCCTGCAGTCAATTCAAAATATTTTCCACATTAATTTTGATCCAAGTTGAACAAACAATAAAGCTAGTTAGAAAATTAAAATGACTGTTCTTAAAACTTTTGTTTAGCTATATGATTTTGAACAAAATACAAATTTCAAGAGTAAAGTAAAATCCTTTTCACGTCCAAATTTGTAGTCATTGGTATATAAGTCTGCTTCTATTTTTCTTTTGCTTATCTTTGATAAAAAATTAACATCTTACTATGAAGCATATAGTTTAGAGTCTTTAGAGTATAAATACTTGCAAACAAAATTCTTTGCCATCCTGTTAACCGTTCAGACAAATATCAGAAGTGGGAGTAATAAGAAGGCTAGAATTTTATAAGGGATAGTTATTTCCTAGGTCTTTAGGACAAAAGTCCCAGTGTACCAGCCAGTTCTGTAAGAACTCTGTATTTTAAATGACCAAGAAAACAAATTGCAGACCTAAAGTGGTACATAAAAATAGAATGTGGATTAGATGAGATTTGATGAAATCAGTGTAGTACAGAATTGCCCCCACTGAATGTTGGAAGAACCTAGTGCACACTGCAGATTTTTACCAGCGTCTTCAATCTAGTGAAATGCTTTGAAAGTATATGGACTTTTTTTTCTCTCTTCATCTATGTCACCCATCCCCAGCCCCCCTCCACTCTGTCAACCACCAGACCTAATCACACGGGCCCTGTTAGAGACCGCTAGAGCCTCTCTCTTTCCTGCCGGTCTTGAAGAAGAAAATTGCTAGCACTGTTACAGCTGCACGGAAATGGCTTCTGCTAACAGCCACAGAAGCCTGGTAGAGGACCTCAAGCCCAGTGGAGACCCAAGTCTTGGTAACTCCTTGCTTGCAGCTGTGTGAGACCCAGAGCAGAGGGCCCCGGAAACCAGCCTAGACTCTTCGCTCACAGGAAGTGTGAGATAATACAAATGAGTTATTTTAAGCCACTGAGTTTGTGCTAATTTATTATGCAGTATAGAAAACAAATGTACAAGCTTATGGAATATCATAGGTAACTAGACAGCTTTGTGTCATGATGTTTTTACATGTCTGTTTTCATACACTTCGTGAGAGCTGGGCTCATCTTTGGTTCTCTTTGTGTTTTCCTTCACTTAGACTACAAACATTCCTTGAATATTCTTTGAATGAATTAATTAGCAGATGAATTCCTTCTTGCAGTACCGTGGTTCTTTTTATGTTCTATCCTGCTAAGAAACTGTCCTTTCCATCTTCTAGTTTTATTCCTTCCTATGACTGTTCCCAACTGCAGAATGGGTTGCATCTATTAACCAGCTATGTCTTGGGTATAATTAGCAAGCACTGGAATTCCAAAGTCTAGGGAAAGTTTATGCCCTTGGGTGTGGGAGTGCATGTGACCTATTCAAATTAATTTATCTTTCTTCATATTCAACCATAAAGACATCCTTCCTTTGGGATGCCATCGCCTGTCACTTCACAATTGTTAGGAAATTCTTAAAATGCACTTCTCATAGAAATTTCCCAATTAGAAGTGCTACAAGATGCAATTACATTATACATTCTGTTACTTAGAAAAACTGGGCCAGTCAGGGTTCCTTGTTATAAGTGACAGAAATCAATTCTGCCTTTAAGAAAAAGGTGTGTTGGAAACCTAGTTGGCAGCTGACAGAATAATAGGAAGCAGAGAGGATTCCGCATGGAAAATGCATAGGAACTAAGCTGTGGGGGAGGCTAGGACCCTACTTAAAGAGATGACCTTCGGGATGACTGGGTGGCTCAGTGGTTGAGCATCTGCCTTCAACTCAGGTCGTGATCCCAAAGTCCCAGGATCGAGTCCCACATCAGGCTCCCTGCATGGAGCCTGCTTCTCCCTCTGCCTCTCTCTCTCTCTCTCTCTCTCTCTCTCCATGTCTCCCATGAATAAATAAATAAAATCTTTAAAAAAAAGAGAGAGAGAGAGAGATGACTTTCAAGCCAGTGCAGTGTGTTGCTATGTCCTTGACTTGATACTAGACACCACTCATGAAGCTTTCACTACCACCACCTTCCCATTCTCCCACCACTCCCATCATTAGAAAGATTTCTAAATTGTCTTTCTCTTTGTCTCACTAGCTAGGGGGGGCCTTGGGGAGCATCTGATTGGCAGAGTTCATTCTGTGGCTCTGAGAGAGCAAGTATCTGGCATTTTTTGTTTCTGTGGCAATATGTGGGACCCTACCTCTCACCAAGACATAATGGTCAATTGCCCAAACATAGTCTGCCTTTACCCCAAAACATAACCCCTAATACATCCAATACAGAATTTTGGCATTTTCAAGAAATAGGCTTAGTTTGATTATATTGTTGATAAAAAATGTGGAGCAGATAAGAGTTTCAAGAAAGACTTGAAATAAAATTAGGGAATTTTATTTTACTTTAAAAGTGGCTCCCCAAAACGAACAGGGGGTGGTGGAAAGGGAGGTGGGCGGGGGGTGGGGGTGACTGGGTGACAGGCACTGAGGAGGGCACTTGATGGGATGAGCACTGGGTGTTATGCTATATGTTGGCAAATTGAACTCCAATAAAAGTGACTCCCCACCCAGCATGGAGCCCAACATGGGACTTGATCTCATGACCCTGAGATCAAGACCTGAGCTGAGATCAAGCATCAGATGCTTAACCAACTGAGCTACCCAGGTGCCCCTAAACTCAGGAAATTTTAAAACATAGCAGTAAGATAATTTAATGGCCAAGTGTATGGCCACATTGGGCACTAGTTACATAAAGAAGGAGATGACACAAAATGGTTTTGGAGACTTCCTATCTTCCCATAATTTGCTATTCAATATATACAGCTGTGGATGATTCCATATAAGTGAAAGGAGGGGTCTGCAATGTTCAAGAAGTATGACTGCCATTCTTGAGGGTATCCCTGACCGCTGTCCATATTCCAAACTCACAAGCCTAATTGTTGTAGAAACTCTGTCAACAGGATTTCCTTTTCATCACACACAGGTAAACTGGATCAAAAAAAAAAAAAAAAAAAAGCACAGTTTAATGATCCTTAACTTCAAGTTTTTGTGAGGCAAAGATAAAGGAAAGGTTAAGTTTTTAGTAGGCTGGGACCTGAAGATTCTGCTGTCAATTCTACTTCATTCTTTTTCTACAATGCCTATATCAAATGTCACCTCTGTGAAACCTTTATTTTTTCAAACTGAGTCTATTTCTCCTTCCTCTGACTTCCAGGAATTTGTACTTACTAACATCTAGTGTTCCGTTATCTGTATTCCTGATTTTCTCATCAGATTGTGAACTGTGTCAGAGTAAAGACCATCTTATTTAGTATATTTAGCAAGAGTTAGGTTAATCCTATTCCTAGTTTCCTCATTACCTTGTACACTATGACACTGTGTTTGTAGCTGACTCCCCATCAGGCTATAAGCTTTTGGGGGGTAGAGATTTTTTTTCCTGTTTTGTCCATGGTACTGAAATTCTAAAGAGCTGATAGGGTGGGATCATTGGTTTGTCCTAAGTGGATTTGTCATAAACAAGACGTATATTAAACTCCCATTTATTTGGCAAATGATCATACTTTCAAAATTCCAGTGAAACTCATGTGTGTTTCTGTTTTTTGGAAGTTAATCCTAACATGCCATGTGAAAAACATATTACATCACTTACTCTTTGAAGATGGGAAAAAGAATAAATTTGAGGATTAAGTATGAGATCTTAATAAAAGAATGCATATCATCTTTATCTGTTATTGCTTTCCTGACAAAGATCTGCATAAGTAAGTGCTAAACGAATACCCACAATGTACCTTTTTGAACTCATTTTGAATAGCGTTGGCAAATTAGGCAGGGTTACATAAAATACACTACCCTGAGCTAAGACACTGGACTAGGAGTTAAAAGGCCTGATGTCTTTATTTTTTTAAATCAATAAATATTTGCTGACATATTATGCTAGTTACAAGTTTTAACACAACTGTATACTTGCTGTGTACTACTGGCAAGTCACCCAACCACTCTGAGATTAGGTTTCTACATTTGTAAAATGAGTATAGACTATGTCCTGCATTGTCTCATAACATAGTGAGAGACACGTTGTATATTCAAGTGACTTATACATAGTAGAACACTTAAATGTGCAGCTATTATATTTATTTTGATATAACACATACATAATATGGTAATAAAATATATTAGTGCAATAAAATTATATTTATTAAATAGCACTATGGTTATCTCCTGAAGCCAATTCTGAATTACCATCATTTCATTACTACCAATGTATTATATTAACTTATAAAAATATGCATCTGAATTGTCTTTTACCATTTACATTCCACTTTCCAATAATTCATCTTTGATCCTTTCAACAACAAACAGATCCTTCATTTTTTTCATCCATACCTTTCTAGGGCTCTACTTTTCTATATGGTAATTTCTTTTTTTTTTTTTTTACATGGTAATTTCTAAACCTAGAGATAAACTTGTTTTTGAATGGTACTTGGATAAGGAAAATTTTTTTTTTTTAAGGAAGAAATTTTGATTCAGTTTAGTTCCACTTCAATTTCTTGAAGGATCACAATAGTAATACATGATAACTGAGAGACATAAAGAACTGTCAGATCAGTTTTATTGCTAGTTCTTTCAAAATGACTGATGACAATGGAAATCTAAAGCAGTGAGTCTCAACATTTTTGATCCTAGGACTGCTTTACACTCTTAAAAATTACTGAGGACTTCAATGAGATTTTATGTCTGTAAGTTACATCTATTACTCTTTATAGTTTCAGAAGTTAAAACTGAGAATTTTCCAACATATTATTTATTATTTTATGTAAAACCAAGAGGGCCATTACATTTTAATGTAAATATTACTTTTATGACAATAACTATATTTTTCAAAACAAAAAGGATTAGTGAGAAGAATGAGACTGTTTTATATTTTTGCAAATCTCTAATGTTTGGTCTAATAGAGGACAACAGACAACAGACAATCAGCTGCTTCTGATTCTGTCTGTTACCATACACTGTTTGGGTTGAAGCATAAGAGGAAAATCTGTGTATATATACATATATATACAGATATGCATATATATACATATGTACATAATACACACATATATTTTCCAATATAATATATATATATATATATATATATATATATATATATATATAGTTGGAAAAGAGAGAGAAGGGAAGAGAAGAGAAGAGAAGAAGAGAAGAGAAGAGAAGAGAAGAGAAGAGAAGAGAAGACAGGTTCTTGCCAGCCCCCTGACAGGGTTTTGAATATCTCCAGAAATCTATCAAATCTATCAACCACACTTGGAAAATGGCTGATCCACAGTGTAGGGGGTTTAAATGCAGAACCCTTGAAGTTAGACAGACCTCCTACCTGGGTTCACACTGGCTTAATATGTTTTGGTTGTGTGTCCTTGAGCAATTTACTTAATAAGCCACAGCTTCTACTCTATGAAAAGAGTACAGTAGCTCCAATTGCATGTGGTTATTAAAAGATTAGGTTGTTTGAAGTATGAAGTGCTTAGCATGGGTCTTGGCACATAGTAAGTATACAAAAAGTAGTTCTTGACTCTAAAATATCGTAGACTGTTTCCTGTATTCCCTCAAAAGGGAAAACCTAGAACAACCATTTCAACTGACCTGACAGTATGGCCGGTCTTGGAGCAAAGGTTCTGAAGTTGAAAGCAATAAAATCTATTTTTAAAATATGCTGCCCTATTTATAGTTATATAGCATTTATTCCAAGTCAGTATTTCCATACTATTATGGATGTTTATAATATGATAACCTGAACTGAAAGCTATGATACATTTGAATAGTACCATTTAACTAACCTTCACATAAAAAAAAATACCACATGTTGTTCTTGATGAAAAACCGACCAAACTAATGTTGAGACAATAGATTATTGTTTACATATCTCATTTTATAAAATGATATCAGATTTACTAAATATACTAAAAACATTTTCTGAAAGCCTGAAAAGTGTGAAAGGAGATTTTAAAAATTTGTTTTCATTTTTGTTTATAAATTCATTTCAATTACACTTATTGAGCACCCATTCAGTAAATGTCATTGTGTAGAATCCAAAAATGAATAGCATCTCTGCCTAATATTTAAGTTTTTTCCTTTTTATGTTTGTTTCTACTTGCTAATAACTTTTCTCATCCAAAAACAAATTTTTGATTTGTCCTAACTCTAGTATGTATTTTTAAAAATTAAAGGCATTCACATATGATCTTTGTGTCTCTTCTACTCTCCAAGAAAAAACACAAATAATCACCAAAGGTCTGAAACTAGTGGTAAAGTAACTGCCTAGGAATAACTATACAAGTTCTTCTGTATATGATTTGATGTGAAATTATTACAGAAACAGCAATGAAACAGTCTTTTCTTAGACTGCAAGATTTTGTAAACTGACCTTACTTAACTCTGCTTCAGGTCTTGTTTTTCTAAACTAAGAATATATTCAACTCCAGCTGACTAATTCTCTTTGGTGCTCACCTAATGGTTTTTTTTTTTTTTTTCACCTAAAGGTTTTAACTTCTCAATATACAGGTCACAAGGAAAACCTAATAATAATAATAATAATAATAATAATAATAAAAGCAAGAACTTGCTTATATTTATTATGCACTCACTTTGTGCCTTATATGGTGCTTTGAATACTTTATATGTACTTAATCATTTAATCATCAAAATAGCCCTATATTATTACTCTCATTTTAGAGATGACAGAATTGACCCAGAGAACATAAGTCAGTAAAGGTCATGTCAGAAAAACAGAATACTTCCTAAATATTTAAATCAAGGGATACTTAATCCAAAGAATTAGCTATTTAGGTAATGAAAGAACTAAGAAGCCAAAGAGAGACAATGAATTAAACTAGTTTGGCAACAGCAAGAAATCTTTATGACTCTTAATTTGGAGGAGTGATGGAAGGAGAGGCGGTAAGATTTACCGAGCCCAGGGACCTGCCTCAACCAGGAGGAAGTTGAACCAGAATAGGCCAGAATTGGTGAGAGCTGGACCCACCAAAGAGCTATAGCCTAAGGAGAAGCCATCCAGGGGGAGAGGGAGAAGGAGAAAGAGAAACACCCTGGCTTCTCTTTTTCTCTGACCTTCCATTACCTTACCTATGCCAAATCTATTTGGAAGCCAGCTTACCTGAGAGCATGGGACATGCAAGGATACTCCTTTCTGTGATTCAGAGCAAGCAATGACGTACAAGGAATGTACTAAAAGCAAATAGGCTAGGATTATGCAGAAGGTTTAAGCAATTTGCCCAAGATTACAGACCTATCTGTCTCTGGGTTGTTCTTTGGGATTTGTGTGTATGTAGCAATCATGTGCTCTGAATCATGTACTCTATCCCCTGTGGGACAGAGGTCTTAAGAAGTGACGTTAATCACTTTTGACTACATACTTTTCTCTGTCCATGCACATTATAGGATACCGTCAGGGAAATGTATGCCTACCACTATGGAAGCAGAAGGTAAGAAGTGAGGAAGAGTCTGGGAACTTTAAGTCATTTTCGGTGTCAGAGTACACTTCTGGGCTTGCTCAAAGTAAGGGGAACAAGTGATTCATGCAAGAAATCTGTGCTTTTGTGCTGGCTCGCAGTTGATAAAGTACAGCTTTTTCTCCATATAGACCTGACTTTCAAGGTAGATCTTGCAAAGAAATAGTTCACATTAGATTGGATTCCTTTTTCAATTCACAGAACTTTTTCCCCAAAACTATTCCTACTAGAAGTATGAATATTGACAGAAAATGTGGAGGCACTATTCTTGAATGTTTTAATGCATCTCTTACTAATCTAAGAGGTTATGGGATGGGGCAGGAAAAGGAGTATTTGATAGTACATTGGTATGAAGTATAGGATTAATCAAAGTACATTGAATATGACTGCCATGGGCCAAACTGTGTTCCCCCAAAATTCACATGTTGAAGTCCCAATCTCTGGTACCTTAGAATATAACTGCATTTGGAGATGAATTCCTTTTTAAATTATTTTTTTAAAGATTTTATTTATTTATTTATTCATGAGAGACACAAAAAGAGAGACAGGCAGAGGGAGATGCAGGCTCCATGCAGGGAGCTCAATGTGGGACTCGATCCCAGGACTCCAGGATCACAACCTGAGTCAAAGGCAGATGCTTTAACCACTGAGCCACCCAGGCATCCCTGGAGATAAATTCTTTACGAGGTGATTAAGATGAGGCTGTTAGAATGGGGCCCTACTCCAGTATGACCTTATAAAAAAAGGACATCAGGGAACTGTGTGCACAGAGGATCAGCAATATAAGAAGAGGCAGCGAGAGGATGGCATCTGCAAGCCCAGAAGAGAGGCTGCAGGAGAAACCAAACCTGCTGGCCCCTCAATCTTTGACTTCCAGCCATCTCAACTGTGAGAGAATATATTTCTCTTGTTTAAGCCACCTGGTCTGTGCTGTTTTGTTATGACTGCTCTAGAAAATGAATACTCTGAGCAAAGAAGCAACATCTGGAGATTCTCAGGGTCTGAGGTATTGCTGATAGCTGGAGATACCAATATTGATATGCTTTGTCAGATAAACAATGTGGCTGCCAGGACTACAGAGCTGTCCAGTTAGAGTGAGAAGTTAGAGGTAGCCATGCCCTACAAAAGCATAAACTTGTCTTCTCTCCTTCATGACTGCCCCTTTAATTCAATAAGCATTGTGTTGTACATGTATCAGGCAGATAGTACTCATACAGGTTCTAATTTATGAGCGCCTTATCAGTGAATGGTTCCATCGTGACATCATCGAAACCTCCTCTTTCAATGATTGTTTATGGTTACCTTATTGGTGGAAATAAAATCATCCTAGAGTGTCAATATACCTAAGGGAGGAAAATAATTCTGATCCTCTTCAAGAGGAGAGTTAAGAACCATTCTTTTGCAAAGGAAATTGTTCAAATCTACACTGTGAATTGAATGCTTATTTCTTACTCTGGCTTACAAATGTGCTTTGGCAGTATATTAGACTTTTGGTGTTCAGAAATGGATTTTCAAACTCAGTCTAAACAAAGAGAAATAAATAGTCGAGATAGAATGAATACCAATTTCCCTGGTTCACACAAGGCACAATACTGAATATCGTTGGAAACATTATTTTGATCCCACATAGAAAAATGGACTTGGCGTTAAGAACTAAATTTTTAATTTATTTTTTTTTAAGAAAGATTTTATTTATTTGAAAGAGAGAGCTTGCACAAGTAGGGGGAGGGGCAGAGGAAGAAGCAGACTCCTCGCTGAGCCAGGAGCCCTACCAGGGCTCTATCCCATTACCATGACCTGAGTCCAAGGCAGAGGCTTAATGAACTGAGCCACCAGAGGCCCCTAAATTTTTAATTTTAATGAAATCTGTCAGTTTAACTGTTTACCCGAGTGTCAACAATCCAGAGTAGTACAATTTAGGAATTATTAAATAATATCCTGAGGTTATATACTTCCAACAATCATATTTAAATTAAGGCTTATTCATGAACAGAAAAAACTGAACATTGGGACAAATTGCTAAAATGAATTAGGATATCTGGCAGTGTGTCATGTGTGCAAATTTATCTCAAATTTTCACATTTCCATCCTCTGTTCATTCTAGTATGCTTTCTAGAAAAGAATACCTAAAAGGACACTTGAAACTTTCTCCTCATACAAAACAGTTAAGGTTTTAAAAATTTCAGTAGGAAACCACTAGAGGTAAGCTGGAAATAAATGATCAAAGTGGGCAAATATGACTATCCTATAAAAACATTTATTTAATAATTATCTAGTAACCACTGGTAAAATAACATTTTCTGTGGAACTAACAATTTAACTCAGAAAAACAAAACTAAAGTTTAGTATGTGGCAGTATCTTTTTAAAATCCTAGTACTACATTTTTTATGTTAAATTTAACTTTCTTATATTCAAATGTCATGAACTGGATAGAGTTCTTTTTTATTTTTTTTTAATCCATAATAGAAACATGAATATGATGTTGGACAGAACTTCGGTCTGTAAATGAGGTAAAATGGGCTCTAGTTTGCTTTCTTTGGCAAGTAGCCTCCTTTGAGTCTCAGTGTTCTCACAACAGAATTGTGCATTCTAGGAGAGCTATTGCATTATTCCTAAAATTCTGTGTTTCCAACCACTTCACAACTTTTCAAATTCCTCCGGTGAAAACATAGGATATCAATAGAATTAAGTTCGTAATATGTCAAAATCAAATACATATGAAGACTCCAGGGAAGGATCTCAAATGCTGATTGAAAATATCTGAGGTGTGAAGCAAGGACGGCTGCGAAGTGCACAGATTTGTTACAAAGCCTTAAGGATCACTATGATCCATGATTATTATATAAAACCGGATAATATCTCAGTGATCATTCACTAAGCTTGCTTTTCTTGCCATCAGATTAAAAATTATACCCGGATTTGCATAGGTGTGTAATGCATTTACGACAAGATGGACTGATTATTCTGTCCCTCTCATTGCCACACCCTCACCTCCTATCCCCAGATGAGCTCGCGAAGCTCAAGGTTTTTTTGAGAGCAGAGATCGCCTTCTCGATGTCAAGTTTTTCTTTCAATTCCATATACGGTCAAGTTTTCCACGCAGGAAGGTTCATCGCTAATTGTTTGACAACTGGTATATCGGATTATGCACCCCCCGGGCAGTGATACTTTTGTCTGTTGTATAGACCGTATTTCATTTTTATCAAATCTTCAGGAAATAACCCTTCTTTCTCCAGAGCCTCGCAACGACTGGTAGGTACCTGTTTGCGTGAATGAAGCAGACGGAGAATATCAATATTCATTTGTGTAACGATCAGTTACGGAGGAAAGTACATTCCAGCCTCAGGACTTCTGACAGCCCTTTGCTGAAGTCACACTTGACTTCTTCCCTCCGGGCAAGTTTACTGCTCGTGAAATTCCTAGAAAGGCGAGGGGGGGAGGACCGGGGACCCAGAAAGGAGCCGGGGTTCGGGACGTTACCGGGCTCAAGGGGCTTTAAAGGTTCTGTCTCGGAGGAGTTCGGAAAGCCGGCGATCCGGGCGGTCCGGGCCCCGAGAGAGCGCGCCCCGCGGCCCGGGCTCCGAGCCTCGCGCAGCCAAGGGCACGACCGCGCAACCTGCCGCAGGGGCGGCTCCGAGGCCGAGCCCGAGCCCGAGCCCGAGCCCGAGCCCGCGGGGCGCGCCCTCGCCCCCCCCCCCCGGGAACGCGCAGGGCGGGGCGGGGCTGGGCCGGGCCGGGGGCGGGGCCGGGCCGGGGGCGGGGCCGCCCCGCGGGTCACAATCTAGGGTTAGGGCGGCCGGCGGGCGGGGCTCGGCGGGGGCGGAGCCGCCGGGCGGGGGCGGTGACGGCGGGTGGGGGAGGGGAGGGGAGGTGGAGCCGGGCAGCGAGGAGAAGAGCGCCATTCCGGCCCGCCGCTCCCTCCGTCCGCTCCCCCTTCCCCGCGGTGGCCCGCGAGGCGCCGGCGAGGGAGCGCGCGCGTGACGCGGCCCGGCTTGCTCGCCCCCCACCCCCGCGCCCCCGCCCGCCCCCGCCCGCGCCCGCGCGCCCCCGCCCATGGCCCCGGCCGCGGCGCAGCAGCCGCGCTGAGGCGGGCCGCGCGGAGTCGTGGGGCTGCCGCCGTGGCCCTCGCCGTCCGCGCCTCGCCGCCAGCCCGCGGTGCCCGCGCACGCCGGCCGCCATCGCCTTCGCGCCTGGCTGGCGGGGGCGCTGTCCTCCCCGGCGGTCCGCGCCGCTCCCCGGAGCTCGGCGGAGCGCGGCTGCCAGGGCCGGCGGAGGCGCGAGGACCCGCCCGCCGCCGCCCGAGTCGCCGCCGGCGCCGCGGGGGCCATGACCGTGGAGCAGAACGTGCTGCAGCAGAGCGCGGCGCAGAAGGTGAGGCGAGCCCGGAGCCCGGAGCCCGGAGCACGGAGCCCGGAGCACGGAGCCCGGAGCCCGGAGCCCGGAGCCGGCGCGGCCGGGCCCCGCTCCTCCCCGCTCCTCCCCGCTCCCGGCCTCCCCCTGCGCCGCCCCGGGCTTGCCCGCCCGCGCCTTCGGGGCGTCGCGCCCAGCGTGGGGAGTGGGGGGACCTACCTGGTGGGTCTCGACCCGCTTCCGTCTTGCCGATCGCTCTCCTGCAGCCGACAGTGCCCGCTGCGTACTGGGAGCGACCCTCACGTTGCTACACTCCTTACGGGGCTTCGGAATTAAACTTTATTCACCTCCTTCCTTTTTTGAAAAAAAAAAAAAAAAAAAAAAAAAAGGCAGCCGGTTGTCATCCTTCCTGAACACTCTCTTATGTCGAAGGTGGGAGCCTTCCAGGCCTGCTATTTTGCAGACGGGATCGCTACCAGAATGGAGTTGCCTGCTTGGCGGGGCAGGTACGGTTACCAGGTGGACTCTTGTGTTAGAAAGTAGACGATTTGGTTTGTTCTTCTTTTCCCTTTTTTCTCTTTCTTTCTTTCTTTTCTTTTTTTTTTTTTCTTTCTCTCTGAACATACACCCTGCCCCTTCGAAAGGAGACCTTTCTGGCCATGTTTATTCCAGGGATCTTTTGTCTGCTAAGTTTGACCTTATTCCATCCTTCACCCTTGACTCTTGCCTCAGTCACACATTCAAATGGCCACGTAAGTAAAAAAATAAAATAAAATAAAAAAATCTGTGTGCAGCTTCAGATCTTTGACATTCATTTTATTGGAGATTTGGTTTCCAGAATCTCAAGTGCATTATCATGGCTTGCACCCTATCTTGAAGTGTTGGCTATGACTTTTTTTTTTTGGCATTCTGTGAAAAGCATTTTGGGCAAAAGGAAAACATTGCTTTAGTCGTGTTGAAATTTGGGGAGTCACTAGGGGTTTACTGGGAGCAGCAACCAAAGCTGTGTTTGGCTTATCTGAGCGAGTAATGAATGCCCCACCCTGTGGTAGTTTTGGCGTAGTTTGTATCCTACCTGTGCTTGATTTCAGAACGAGGCCTGCTGTCCTAGAGGGGACGGTCTGTCTACTCACTGCTAAGTTTTTGCTTTGAGATTATTTTTAGAATTCTAGATAGTACTTGAGGTAATTGAAGATGCTCAAGAATTTTGGAAAGCAAGGATAGTGCATTGTTATTTTAGGCACTTTGGGAAAGTTGTCTTTGGAACTCTTGTGTAAGTTAACTGCTCCTGGCAAATTCAGAAGGTTGTTGCAGACTGCGATTTATTTGCAGTGAAAGGATTCTAGGTTTACTAATGGGAGTTTAGAATAGTTTATTATCTACTCCTTGTATTCTATTTTGAATATCTTAAACTTTAGTTTTTGATGTTAAGTATGTGATAAAGTGTTAATACTTAGAGCAGGATCTTGTGTTCATATGTATGCTAAGCAGGATTTAATAGGTTTGGTATCGTTTTTTGTTTATAGCTCTCTTCACAGTGTTGAATATTAAAGCCTGATTATTGTTTGAAAGTGGGAAATGTGGCTCCTACTTTTCACGTCTTTTAAGCCTGAGCAATGGTAAGAAGTTTGTGAGGGTTTTTTTTTTTTTTTTTAAAGTTGACTTTTTCTAGCGTCGAATCAGATAATGCAGATCTGCCTGGTTCAGAGGTTTATGCATAAAATCGTAGGTTCTCGAATCAAATTACTAAAGATGATCTTGGCCATCAAATCCAGTTTCCCAGCTTCATGAGTCCCCTCCTTACACAAAGGGAATAGTTGTTGATCCAAAATATTACTATTATGATGCTATTGTTAGTGTATGTGTCAGATCTTTTGGGATACTGGGGAATTTTTATTGGAGCAATTTTTATTATGCATTTATTTTTATACTTCCATAATGGTATTTATGGGGTTTTTGAAAAGAAACAATGTGTTTATTTACTTTTTTGCAGTGATATACTATTTGTTACTCAGAACTGTTTAAAAATGTTTATTTAGGTATAAGTACTTTAAACCATCCATTACAGATAAATTCATAGGCTTAAATTCACCAGATTAGTAACTAGGAAGCGGACTACAAGCTAGTAACTAGGAAGTGAACTTCATACTTTAGAAGAAACAAAAGTGAAACTCTTTGTTTTCACTTAGAAACTTTATGAATTATTATACAAACAAGAAGTGTTAGTGCATTTGCATAATCAAAATTTAGCCTATTTTCTGCTCTCCTTAAAATTATGCATGTGAATGCACATATGTATTAGTTTTATGTATGTAGTTTTATTCTGGAGGTTGGAAGTTTATTATATTTTCAAGATTTTTTTTCCAGAAGGATGATTAGTAAGAATGATTTTTGACTTATTTATTTATTTATTTATTTATTTATTTAAGCAGCACAACACAAAGCTTTCTTTCATAGGTCTTTTGTTCACCTGCAAAGTAGCTTGCCATGGTATAAGCCAAGGGGCTGGCTTGGCTGTCTTTTCCTCTGATGTGTTCTTTGCTTGGTTGTTGAAGTTTGGTCATGGCGGGGAGTTATGAGATGTAATAAAACTGCAGAAAGCTGCTTTTCTGAGGTTTAGGTGATACAGGTTAGGTGGAGTTGGTGGCAGATTAGCTACCATTAAATCCTGTCCATAATCTTAGTCTTGAACATGTATCTTCTTCTTTTTCTTTAAGATTTTATTTATTTATTTATGCATGAGAGACACAGAGAGGCAGAGGGAGAAGCAGGCTCCCTGAGGGGAGCCGGATGTGGGACTTCATCCCAGGCCCCTGGGATCACAACCTGAGCCAAAGGTAGATACTCCACCACTGAGCCACCCAGGTGGTTTCATGAACATGTAGGTTCAACATTTGTACTTTATATTTACCTAAGTGTAGCATCCTTAGATCTCAAAAATTTGGTACCTATGTATAGCCTCAGGTCCCAAATGAGGATTCCTTAGGGCACCAATAGAAGGCTTCCTCCTAGGGACCAAACTGATGTACAGAGTGAAGTGAGCTGGGTACTATTTACATTAAACGTATCTTTCTGAGTTGGGTAAAATATAAGGTTTATAAGGCTAGGTATTTTGCCTATTTTGTTTCATTATAGAGCTTAGAATAATGGTGTCTTGCACATAATAGGTTTCAGTAAATATTTGATGAGTGAAATAATGAGTGAATGTTTTCTAAAAGGAATGCAAATGCAGTAATTTAGTTTCCTAACTGAATCTCAGGATTTAATTATTGAGAAACCATGGACTACTGTTGGAATATACGCTGTGTAGTGAAGTGTGGATTGGACCTAAATCACCTTTCTGTGACCTTGCACAAATCGTTAATTGCCTCTGAATCTTCCTTTAAAGCCTTAAAGTTAGTATGATTAGACAGGAACAACTCTTTTGGATCTGAGTGTTTTAGTGGAGCCAAGCATGCATTTATTTCTGGACAGGGAGGACAATAAAAGAAATACTAGAGGATGGAGGCAGAATGAATTTTATGGATCAACAGAAAACTTTCACTTAATTACATTTGGGGATCAGGTGGGAAGGATGTCACAGATCAGCTAATTTAAGAGTTTAAGCAAAACTTGGAAAACATTAGAAGCTGCATCCAGGGTAAAGTTTTTAGTTAAAATTATGTAATATTTTCTAATTTAGGTATCATTTATAGTTGTGAAAAATACAGTATAGCATTTCAAAGGACAGTGAATGTTATGTAAATCACTGTAAACATCACATAAAAGGGATATTCTTTAGTACTAAATAGTTGATTATGTTGTTATTAGCCTAAAACTTGGTTTGGGCAAAGAGGCAGGGATTCAGCTACGTATTTCCTTATTCCTTTTCTTTCTCACCTATTTTGATTTGTATACTGACATTGTATCCAGTTGCCTTAATGAAGTCTCGTTAGTTTTAATAAATATTCTGTTGATTTTTAAAATATTCTATGTATTATAGTTTGTGTCATTTGCAAGTAATTATCATTCTGACCTATTCCTTGTTAATACTTCTTTTTTTTTTTTTCATTTTTTTATTGCTTTAGTTAAGATTACAGAATACTGCTAGGATTAGTGTTAGTCTCTGTTGCGCATTGTTTCATTATGATATGGAGATTTCCTTATAGTCCTAAGTTTTAAAATTTGTTTTGAAATCAGATTTAGATGTTGATTCTTTATCAAATGTCTTTTTCTTTTTTCCTTTTGCAGTGATTGATGTGATAATTTGTCAAAAATAAAAACAATTGTAATAGATAACATTTGGAATATGTTATATATACCTATGTTAACTAATTGTGCATAGAGTTTTCAAAACTTTGTATTCACTTAGTCTTTCCAAGCACATTATTATTAGGTGAGCACTATTTTTTTTTTTTTTATTTCCCTCGGCATGTGGTGGTTGAGGAAACAGTATTAGAAGAACTAAAGGAACATTTCATTGCTGTTATGTGTTGGGCGTGGAATTTATTTTATTTTATTTTATTTTATTTTTTTATTTTTTATTTTTTTAATTTTTTTTTATTTATTTATGATAGTCACACAGAGAGAGCGAGAGAGGCAGAGACACAGGCAGAGGGAGAAACAGGCTCCATGCACCGGGAGCCCGATGTGGGATTCGATCCCGGGTCTCCAGGATCGCGCCCTGGGCCAAAGGCAGGCGCTAAACTGCTGCGCCACCCAGGGATCCCGGGCGTGGAATTTAAACTCAGGGTCATGAGACTTATGAGCACCTTCTCTTAACCGTTACGTTCTATTGCTTTCTGTAGTCATGATGCATCCAAATTCAATATAGTAAACTTTAACCTGGAATTTAGTGTCTTTATTCTTAAATGAGATTGGTTACATAGTTTGTTATGTGCATATGGGCTATCAAGGTGAGGTCAGCTCATAAGGTTCATTAGAAAGCTTTTTTAGGTTTTCCTTTGCTTTTGGAATAGTTTAGTATAGGACTAAGTTAAATCATTCAAAATTGGTGGTATTTAGCCATTTTCTATCGTTCAACCTAAGTACTTAATACTTTGAACATTTGGTGAATATGGCAATGGCAGGCTGACCATTTATCTAGAGCACATTTTAGATAAGTTTTCCAAATTTTGACTATTAAGCTTTTAGGTTTTCTACCTCTTCTGGAGTCAGTTTTAAAAATGCTTATAGATTTCAAGTTGATTTCATTTAGATGTGTGTGTGTGTATGTATAGGTCTGATGTTTTTTCTTAAATCTATGTAGATCAATTTCTTTCTTATTCCTGATTGTTTTGTTTTGTTCTCATTAATGTTTGCCAGATGTTGATCTATTTTACTGGTTTTTCCAAAATTCAGTTCTTTGTTGCCTTTATAAGTTCCGTTTATCTTCTAATTTATTAATTTTTGCTTTTGTATTTATTATTTCCACCTTTCTAGTTTTTTTGGGTGTTTATTGTTGCTCTTTTTATACTTGAATTCATCACTTAGTGAGTTTCCAGTCATTTTGGGCTGTGGGTTTTCATCTTTGTTTGGGATTTGACTTCATTTTTCTTTTACTGTTTAAAAGATTTTTTTTTTTTTTTCTGGTATACTTTCTAAGATGTTGCATTTTTTAAATTGTTGATTTTTAGTTTCAATGTACTGTTTAAAAAACATGATTTGTAATAGTTTTAGAAATTAAGATTTTCCTTGTGACTACATGAGGTTTTAGCATATGAAAAGGATGTGTATTTGAAAGTTAGAGTTTTATATATATATATTAAATGAACATTCATAGTGTGATTTGAGTATTTCATGCTTTTTTCTTGTCTCAAATTCTGAGAGATGATGTAATTTTATGGTAGTTTCATCAAATTCTTTTTATTTCTAATAGATCTAATCTAAACTTGTGTGCTTTTGCTAGTCTTTTAGTAGGATTTCATCACTTATGTATATGGTGGTAACTGATAAAAATAAATTTTTTTATCATCTGAGTTTCTATTTATTAGTTTTATTTTCCCCACTCAGTTTTTTTTTTCCCCACTCAGTTTTGATGGATTGATGAAGTTTTTATAGTCTTGCATCCCCCACCAGTAGTGTCAAAATGAAAAGTTTTCTTTCTGTCCTCAATAAGAAAGACTTTTTAGCATATTTTTATTGACAATATTCCTGATTTTGTTGGATTAATATAGAATTGTATTCTAAATGATGGTATTTTAAATTTCTTATGATACAACTTCCATCAAAAAATATTACTTGTGTTATAGACACATTTAATAGCCAATTAGTTTTTAAAAGTGAGGTATTTAATTTTAATTATGTGTTTTTTTTCTGTAAAATTTAATACTGTTTAATGTTACTTTTTTTTTTGTAAGTAAGTTAATTAACTCTTTGTGTAAGCTTGTAAGCTTTCTTCTTTGGTTTTAGAATCTAGAAATTGTGTGTATATGTGTGTGTATATTGTGTGTGTGTGTGTGTGCATCTTCTTAACAGTCCTGCCTAGGATTCTTAGTCTGAAAACTTTCATGTTCTTCTCATGAAAAAGATATAAATTTTAAAATTATTGTTTCTATTCTATTCCTTCTCCCCTACCCCCTTTCTGTAACTATATTATTTGAATATTAAATACCATTCATCGCTCTTGCTACAAATTTTATTTTATAATATTTTTCTTTCTTCTTATATCCTGTATGTTGAGATAAGGTTTGTTTGATTGTACAAATTATTATTTTTGTAATGCCAGTTCTGGGTGTACTACTTCCTTAGGTGGTCATATGCTTTTTTGAGGGTTTGTTTTAATAATCTGCATTTTTAGTTGTGAAGTAAGCAGAATTGAATTAATTATAAATATTGATTTCTGATCAGCTGTCCATGCAAATGTTTTCATTTATTTATGAAATTTCTTACTAATTTTAATACTCATTTTAATACTAAATTGAATTAATACATTGAATTCTACTTAAAACTAAAGATATAACTTTGAAAGTAACCTCTGTCTAACCAGTCTCATTTTCATTTCCACTCCTCTATTTTCATTTGAGATTGTTAATCATCTTGATTCCTAAGTTTATCCTCCCTTTTATTGCAGCATAATGAATTCTTGAAGAGTATATTTTCATTGTTTTAACTTTAGAAGCTTTTCTCTAAATAGCCAAAGATACTCATCTATCTTTTCTACTGAGAGTTTTAGAGTTGTTTGCAACATTTCGACCATATTCCATCTTTAGTTTTTTTTTTTTTGTACCAGGTGTAAGGTGGTGATCCAATTTAATTTTTATTACATATGTTTTTTTGTTGTTGTTAATTTTACCTCATAGAAAAGTTAATACTCTCCGCTGCTGAACTGACCTGCCATTTTTATCATATACAAAAGCTTTACATGGTGCTCTTTGTTTCCTTGTGTTGTCTTTTGTTTCGTCATTCATTTTGTGAATACCATCCTATCTTCATTGCTGTAGTTTCATAATAATCTCTACTCCTGGAAAAGTAAGTTTGCTTTTCTTCTTCCAAAGTGTCATGACACATTATTTTTCTTAGAAGTGTTAGAATAATCTTACCAAGACCTCTGAAAAACCCTTGAATTCTTCAGTAATTCAGTTGATTGTATAGACCAATTTGGAATTATTAACATATTTATGGCATTGGGTCTTTATCCATGAACAGAGTATACTTCTTTTCTTTGGGTCTTTTTTAAATATCTCTTCAGTTTATAATTTTAACTGTGGAATTCTTGTATGTCATTTTTTCCTAGATAGTTGGTAATTTCTGATAATAATTATATGTGGTGCTTTAAAATATTTGCTATTTATTACTGGTGTGTACACATGCAGCTGGCTTTTGTATATTCATCTTATGTCTAGCCATCTTGCTTAACTTTTGTATTTTAAAACTTTCCTAGAGATTATTTTGGATTTTCTAGGTAAAAAATTATATCATGAATACATTATGACAGTTTTATTTATTTCTAACTTTTATGCCTATAATTCCTTTTTTCTTACTACACTAGGTAAGACCTTTAATAAATATTGTTTAGAAGTGATGATAATGGATATTGTCTTATTACTAATTTTTTTAAAGACTTTATTTATTCATGAGAATACACAGGAGAGAGAGAGAGAGAGAGAGAGGCAGAGACACAAGCAGAGACACAGGCAGAAGGAGAAGCAGGCTCTATGCAGGGAGCCTGATGCAGGACTCGATCCCGGGGCTCCAGGATCATGCCCTGGGCTGAAGGTGGCGCTAAACCACCGAGCCACCCGCGCTGCCCTCTTATTACTGATTTTAAAGGACAGCTCCCTACTTTGGTACCTAGTGAGCTTCTAAAGTATTTTTACATGTGTCAGTTGTATGAGCTTACATGTTATAAAAAAGTGTTCTGTTTATAAAAAAGTGTTCTGTTTCTGAATAACTAAAGAATATTGTAGTGTTTTAAATTTTGGTGCTTGCATGTAGTTTTTCCTTTGAGTCCTGGTGACTCCTGTGAAAGTTTCACACCAGGCCCCCTGGGGATGAGTGGGGGATAGTTGGTTTGTTAGGAGTTCAGTTAGTCAGTACTACTCTGTCATGCTACCTTATAAAGTCAGGGCAGTGCACTTTTTTTTTTTTTTTTTTTTTTTAAATCATGGGCCCTCTCTGTCTTTTCCCCCTTTTCCCCCAGGGACCATTCTATGATTATTCATTCCTGCTCTGATGTGCTTGGAGCAGGGGTGTTACTAGAGTCTTTGCTTCTTTGAGTCTACAACACACTGTTACTCTCTAATATCATAGAACTCTTTAAGTATTGGCCTGCCGCAGTGGCCTGCCTTTTTCCTGCAGCTAGACATGGTGAGTATGCTATCATAGCTTATAATAATCATTAATATATATAATACATGAAAGACCAAATTTGGCTTGTGAAGGCCATTTTGGAATGTCACTGTGCAATAATGTGGCTAAGTAGATGAAGTTAAAGTTGAACTTCTAAAATGACCACCTGTGTTTATTTTGGCAAACTTGTATTAATTTTCAGGAATATTCTCCTTGTCATGATATTTTGTTCTGAACATACGATGGGTAATTTTTGGAAGTTTTCTCCTTTTCTAACCTCAATTAACCATTTTAGTACAGTCTATCTGCTTTTGAAAACTTACTTGGTCTTCATATTTAAAAATGTCCAACAATATTTTCATTGTCTCTTTAACCTTGTTGATACAAGTTTAGATCAGAGTTTCTCAAATGTGCTTTGTAGACAATTCATTTCCTGTAGTGCTTGCTAAAAATGTAGAATTCTATACCTTACAGACTTAATGTTTCAAGCCCAAGGGTTGGACTAAGGGATTCTTAACAGGAGTCCCAGATGATTCTTCTGTACTTAAAGTTTGAGGACCACTAGTTGACATTAATTAGTATTTTTTTTTTTAAAGGTTTTTTTTTTTATTTTTATTTATTTACTTATGATAGTCACAGAGAGAGAGAGGCAGAGACACAGGCAGAGGGAGAAGCAGGCTCCATGCACCGGGAGCCTGATATGGGATTCGATCCCGGGTCTCCAGGATCGCGCCCTGGGCCAAAGGCAGGCGCCAAACTGCTGCGCCACCCAGGGATCCCCTTAATTAGTATTCTTAAAGAATGCTTCGGCACCTGTGTATATTGGCTACAGGGCTCCTCCAGGTTTGGGTTATTACAATACACCCAATTTAACAGGGATCAGAGTCTTTGAACATGTAGGCTTTCTTCTGTTTCCAGTGTTACTCCCCATCAGTTCCCTGATAGACTTGCCTGTCGTAAGGGAAATGCCTCCTTCCTTAGGCTTTCAGCCAACATCTGTATGGAAACCCAAAGCTTCAGGTGCATAGGCTGGACACGTGCTCTCCACCCCCAATCTCTGTAGGGCAGATTTAATCTTCTTTTTATTAATTGACTCATACATCAAGGAGTTGAGAAACAATTATATATGCTAAGATTGCAGTCTTCCTGTTTCTTTTCTTTTTGGAGTGTGTATGTGTATGAATCATTCCTGAAAGTTTGTGTGTGTGTGTGTGTGTGTGTGTATGAACCAAAGCATATGAAAGCTTATGTATACCTTAAAGAAATATAATAACATTACTACTCTTTGTACCACCCTAGATGTGAAATAGAACATCCTTTTATTCTAGAAATTTCATTTTTTCCTCACTCAAACTGCCCCTCCTTTCCACATCCTACTAGTTGCTATCTTGATTTTTCCAAGTTAATGTTACTGTGTTATAATTTACAAAAAATATAATAAAAGCACCCATTTAAAGCATATCATTAGATGAATTTGGCAACTCCAAAAGATACCCTTGTGTCACCCTTTCTGTTTAGTATCTCCACACTCCCTATCCAGGTAACCATTGATCTGATTTCTTTCACTACAGATCAGTTCTGGTTGTCTTAGTTGTTCACATAAATGAAATCTTAATTTTTTTTTTTTGCATTTGACATTTTTTTTTCTCAGCAAAATGCTTTTGAGATTGAGCCACCTTATTGCATTTGTTAGAAGTTCCTTTTTTAGTGCTGAGTAATATTTATATGAATATTACAGACTGTGTAAGTGTGTTTCTGTTGGTGAGCTTTTGGGTTGTTTTGGTTCTTGGCCCTCATGAGTGATATTGATTTACATACATCAATATGTAAAGGGTATTTGAAGGGACATATTTACATTTCTCTTGGGCAAATATAGAGAAGTAAAATTGTTATAAAATATTGCTAAATGGTTATTTGAAGTGGTTGTACTATTGTTTTGTTTTGTTTTGTTTTGTTTTTGGTTGTACTATTGTACATTACCATCAGCAGCGCATGAGAGTTAACATTACTTTTTTGTTAACACTTGGTATTGTCAACTTTTATGTTTTAGTCATTTTAGTGAGTATGTAGTGATACCTCATTGTGCTATTAACTTGTATTTCCCTAATGACTAGTGGTTTTAAACATTTTTGTCATGTGCTTATTGGCCATTTTTGGAGGATTTTTAGATACTGCTTCTCATACACAGTTGATTCTTGAACAGTGTGGGGGTGGGGTGCTGACTCCCCCATGCAGTCAGAAATCTTTGATTACCTTTTGACTCTCCCAGAATTTAACTACTAATAGTCTACCATGACTGGAAGCATTACTGCTTGGAAGCAAACAAGCATTTAAATACTTGTTAAAAAGACTCACTGCTGAAGAATGGAAACCCTTTTCAGGGGCGACTGTGTGGCTCAGTTGGTTGTCTCTCTCTTGGTTTTGGCTCAGGTCATGATATCAGGATCCCTGAGATCAAGCCTCCTGTCAGGCTACTCACTCAGTGTGGTCTGCTTCCCCTTTTTCTCTCTTGCCCTCCTTTGTGTGCTCTGTCTCTCTCTCACAAATAAGTCTTTAGAAAAAAATAGAAGATCCTTTTTCTTCATGCCTCAAACTAGCATTAAAATAATCTCTTTGATAATTGCACACACACGAAAAATCTCTATGATGTATATTTTGATGCAGAGGGTACAAGATATTTTAACATTGTAGTTGGTTTGGAAATTTGGAAAGAACTTGGAGGACCAATGGGGGGTGGGTTAAATTGTGGAAAGGTAAGCCTTTGGATCAGAAAGACTTTTCTTACTGTTTTTGGTCTGTGGGAGAACAAGAAAGAACCTATTTTGAACTGGAAAAGGAAACAGCTCATGCTTGCTGAGTCTGCTGTTCTGCCTGGAAGTGGGTGAGGTGGAGGTGAGTTGTACTAGGCCTGAGGGCAGGACTGGCTGCAGAGCTGAGAGCTAGGTCCTCAGTGAAGCTGGATGTGGGGGAGCAGTGTGGAGAGAGGGAGCAGGAATGAAGAACCATTAGTAAGTAGTGAGGGTTCATCCCAATGGTAACACTCGCACTTACATGAGCTTATGTGTTATAATTCATGTCAGAATACATGTAAAATCAGTATCTTGTTTCTTTGGGGTGGAGCTACAGAAACAACTTTGAATTGAGGGTGTGAGGCTTGCTATGTCTCCCACTGAGGCCTCTCAGCTGATCTGGGTTCCTCATCAAGAACACCCTTCTGACCAGCAGAACCTTTGTTCTTCCTCTCACTCCAGTGTTAGAAATTCAGGGAGCTGTGGAGAAGAGGGAGTGGGGCTGTGGGAGAGTTGAATCAGGCAGGGGGTGTGGTGGGAGGTACTGGGAACCAGCTGCTTCCATATTTTCCTTATTGATCATTTTTATATCATATACAAATAATCTGTATTTTGCTATTGAGTTGTAGGAATTTGTATATAATGAATGTATTTCATTATATGTATTTTTTTTCTCTTAATGTGTATGTAGCTTGTCTTTTATCAGTTTCTCTGAAGTCTAAGTATTTTAACATTGATGTTCATTGTCCCATTTTTTTTCTTTCATAGTGCTTTGGCCTAATTTTCTTGAACCTTAGTTTATAAAACTTTTTTCTGTGTTTTCTTCTTTATTCTTTATCATCTTAGCATTTACATTTAGGTCTGTGATCTATGTAGAGTTTACTTTTGTGTATGTTCTGAGGTGTAAGAGTCAAGGTTCATATGAAATAAATGAACCTTTGTGTTGTAGTTCATTTATACTTCTTGATACACCGGAAATGTTTTATTGCTGATAAGTTACTCATTTACCTTTTTATGTTTATGGACCACTGAGATCTTTTTTTCTGTGAAATTCACATTGGTTTCTTCATTTGGATTGGTTTTATCTTTTTTTTTTTTTAATTTGCTGGAGTTTATAATAGTCTAAATACTTTCCCCCCCCCCATTTTCAGGAGGTCTTTTTACTTTCTTTATCGTGCCCTTTAATGAATAGAAGTTTACTTTAATTTAGTCTCATATGTAATTGGTTTCCTTGAACTTCCATACCCTGTTTTATAAAGATACTCTTTTATTGCCCTCTACTGTTTCTCTTGTTTTGCCTCCAGTATTTAAGTCTTATTTCACTTGCATTTGAATTTTATACATTGTTTGAGTAGGTGGCCAAATTCACTTTCCCCATCTGGAAAACCAGCAACTTTATTGAAAAGTTTGTCTTCTCATTAACACTTCATTTGATGACAAGATTTTTATTCTCTCTCTTTTTTAAAGACTATTTATTTATTTATTTGAGAGAGAGAGAGAGAATGAGAGAGCACAAGAGCACAGGCAGGGGGAGCGTCAGAGGGTCAGGGAGTCAAGGGACAGGGAGACCTAGGCTCTCTGCTGAGTAGGGAGCCCAACACGGGGTTGGGGGGAGAATATGAAGGGGGGCCTTGATCCCAGGACCCTGGGATCATGACCTGAGCCCAAGGAAGTTGCTTAACCAGCTGAGCCACCCAGGCGCCCAAGATTTTAATTCTTGATTTGGGACCTTTTTAAAGGAAAGCAGGTCTCTGGGACACTCAAAGTATTTTTGTTATAGCTTTACTGAAGCTTGCGTAAATATAACTAGGCATAAATTTAGTATGTTCTATTATATGGCTCTTATGCACTAAAACTAAAAACCAACTAAGAACTTAGATGTAAGCAAAGTTAGAAAATTAGTAAAATTTAGATTAATAAGGTCAACTTGACAGATAGTAGTGTTATATAGAAGCTAACTTAAGCATTTGCAACTTCAAGGAAATTAATATACGTGTATCAGGGTATTATTGTAATATATTGTTACTAAACTCTGGAAGCAGGCTTTATTGCTGTTGTCATCCACATTACTTTTGTGACCCTGTTAGTTGAAAGCCGTTGTTTTTAGAGTGATGTTCTCCGCCTTTTTGTTGTAAAATCTCCACAGATATGCCTCCGTGTTTGATCATAGTATAAAGTATTTTTGTCATTTTTTTTTTGCTAAAGCTCTATAAATGTAATTGCAGTATCTTTGTAGCAGAATGTTGAACTAAACAGGTTGTGTGATTTCTTATAAAGTGGAACATATTTCCTGTGAATAAGAGGTAACAGTTATAGCTTACTTTTAAATTAGTGCCCAGTAAATATTATTTATTAGAACTTGTGAGTACTTTGCCTTATGAACATATCTTAGAGCCTGGACAATTGAGAGAGAGAGATACTGCTGTGTAGTGTGATAACTGCTTTTGCAGACACTTTGAGACAGTATGATATACTGCAGTAATGATGTATTGTAATTATTGCTACCTGCCTTAGGAGTGGTTGTACTTTGTTGTGGTGAAGGTTTTAAAGCTTTCCAGGTGTGCTGCCAAAAATATTTAGTATTTGAATGCATGTTACAAACATAAAAATGTTGAGAATTACTAGATAAGAAGACAAACAGATAGGCTTAGTTATTGGACAAGATTTCTGTGAGCATGTCAGTTTTTGGTATGTGAACTTTTAGTACATGTATTTAAAATGTTCACCTTTGGGCTATGTTGTATAGTAAAATTTGGCTGCTAATCAATATAGTGTGTTTGTATTTGTTCACCGGGGGTATTTTCTAAGGTTTGTCTTTGATTTCCTGCTTTCTACTTTTACAAGGTGTCTTTGAGAGACATATATTTTCTTACTCATGTGTTAATGTTCATTACTACTAAGTTTGTATATTCAAAATCAAATATTACACCCTTACATAAACTCTAGTTTCAGGTTTTCAGTTGCCTGTTGTATATTTCTGCTTATTCAGTTATCTCATTATCAAGTCTATGCATTTAATTATTATTTCTTTGTTTTAAGCAGATTGAGAAGTAGGTAATAACCCAGAAAGCTTATAGTTTAGTGGTGGTGGGAGCCAGAAATGCCAATATGATATTTGAAGTTAAATTAAGTATTTGTAAGATGTATTGGTAGGACAAAGAAGAAGATCTAAGAATAGGAAAAGCTTTGTGAAGGAGGGAGTGGTTGAAATGAAAGGAAGACTACTAGGTAGATTGACAGTATCATTCTAGGCAGAGAAGTCCATGAGCAAGGGAAAACAAACACAGCAATTTGGTGCCTTCTGTTGTCTACCAGTAGCTTCATATGGCTAGATATGGTATAATAAAAAATGTTTAGTCTTTTTCCCTGGTTTCTGCCACAGAGCTTCTAGAATCCTTGGAATTTACTGTCTTTTGTATCCTAATGAGTTAACTCCTTGTTGGAAGACAAGGCAGCTTCAGGTGTTGTTGTAAAACCAACCTCAGAAAACCAACCACTGTGATTAGTCTGGTGGCCAGGAGAAGGGCTGGAGATTGAGTTCAGTCACCAACGGCCAATGATTCAGTCATGCCTATATAATGAAATCTTTAGTGCCTTCCATACTTTTAATAAGTGCTCAATTAAAAAAAAAAAAGCGCTCAGTTAATGGTAGTTCTAGGGTAGAACTTGGCATATATGGTTAATTTTCCCCTTCCTAGTTTTTGAGACTTATTCTCTTAAAAATACAGAATTATATCACTAATATATCATTTGAATATAAATAAAATATTGAAATAAATAAATAAAAATTTCTTTTAAGAAAGTTATATAAGTAAGGGTCCAATTAAGGCACAGAGACCACAGAGTAGTTTGAATAGGAAGAGTTTAATACAAGAAAGTATTGACCAGTAACATATGATTGGCTATAAGAATGTAAAGAGAACTCTTAAGAATAGTGGAAGGAGTAAATTTGAGAGAGGTCTGCTCTCAGACTGAATTTCAGTTCTTGCTGTAGATGGTGTAATTGAAGCCCAGTGGATAGGGACTTGTTTGATGAGGTACTAGGACGACTGGGACATTACTTCAAATGTCTCTTACGGGTATGAGAAAGAAAGTCATTTAGAGCATATTTTATTAAACAGCACTATGTCTAGATGATTGGAGTTCCTAATAGTAGGGTGTATTATGTCTTTAATTAATGTGACCAAAAACTATATTTGCTTTAACAAAGGAATTGTGACACACATAGCTCTGAAGAATCATATAGTATTCTAGTTTGAGAGTTCTATGTAGAGCATATTTATTTTGTTTTATTAGTATGAGGGATTTTATTTTTGGACTGCAAGTTCATTGTGAAAACTTAAGTGTAGAAACTAGAGATACGTGAATATGTATTTTATTTAAACTTCAGATCTTGAAGTTCAAAGATATGATTTGATTAACAAAAGTTTTATTTACTTAAATGTTTTCCAGAATATAGACACCCTAATTTAAAAATATTGTCTATCCCAAAATATTGAGATAGTTGGGGTTTTAGAATGCATGTTCTCATAAAAACCATGTTTTATGGTGTTGAGTTCTTATTTGGCTTGGAAATGTATTTAACTCTGTAAGAACTTATACTATAATGCTGTGTAACAATATTTTTTTTTGGAAGTTACATTTGGAATTTCTATTTATAATGCATTTCAGTTATCTGCAGTTAATAAGGATGGGGCTTCTATTGGCATGGATATCCTGCAGCTGTTAAATTGGTTGAAGATTTGGGGTGGCAGGTAGGGACATGAACTGAGGTGAGGAAGGATAGAAACAAACCAACTATATTGATTACTCTTAGCTACCTATCTCATTTCTTTACATTTCTTCTTCCCTTTTTTTTTTTTTTTTTAATTATATGAGTGTTTAAGATTGTAGCTCTCAGATTCTATAAAATGATCAGGAAAATCTTTCTAAATTCAGAATTTCTGGGATATTTAAGCCTAAATGTAAATAGTGAAGAATGAAAATGCATGCCTTCATATTTATATACCATAGAGGTATAGGATTAATTTTTTTGTAATACAGAAGTGCTATTAACCCAAAAAGATTGAGATAAGCCTTTCATCTGTGATGCTAGAAAATACAGAATTACCCCAACCCTTTATGGGGTTACTATGGAGTATTTGCAGTTGAAAATTTCAATGGTATTGTACTGTACACTCATATTCAAGTAGGGTTGACAGGACCAGAACTAGGAAATGAAACTTTCTATGGAATTCTAGATAGAATGTAAGAGAGTGTGGAAAGTTTGTTTAGTGAGTAGTCCTGATTTATTTATGTTTTTTGTTCTGTTTCCAATAATCAGTATGTTCTTTCCTGTGGATGAGTTCAAGGCTTACGATCTGACTTACTACAATTTACCTCTGCAGACTCCACTGTATTCTTTTATTTAGTCAGTAGTGCCTACCACAAGCTAGACACTGTACTAATTACCAGGAATACATTGATGAGCAAAATAGTCTGTGCTGTCTTGAGACTTGAGTCTGGTGATTAACAATAGTATATTATAATCTGTGGTAAGTGTCAGGAGACCCTCCAACCTTAACAGAAGGCAAGTAGTATATAAATTTGGGTTGGTAGATAAGGATAAAGAGAATGTTGAATAGGTGATATATTTTGAAATCAGGTTGAAATGTGGTTCTAGCACAAAAATGCTCCCATAAAATATTGGAAGAGCCTAGTGCACGCTGAAGGCCAGTGTCCTCAATCTATTGAATTATGTTTTATTTTATTTAGTTTTGGCTTCTATAGCTGGTTAGAGGCAGGTTTGGGGCTCACAAAGAAGCTTCATGAAGGACATATTTATGTATTTGGAATTATCTGTCTAGGAAGTTTGAGATTTCTTGTTATGGTGAGAGATAACATGAACTAGGGCAGTTTAGTGTTATCAGGTAGATTCAGAAGTATTTGCAAAAATAGATGTATGTATGGTTGTGTGCCTTACAAGAAATAGTATGATTAATCCTTTCATTGATAGGTGACTGAAATACCACACAGTGCCTAGCAGTGCTTTAGTGAATGTGATCTTGAAGTTTAAGGATGCCTTGGAATTTTCTTTCAAATTAGGATTTTTTCTTAAAAAATTTAAAATTGTTTTTAGAAATCATTCTAAGAGTTGCCTTTTTTTCTCCTGAAGATGGAACTCTTTTGCACTAAACCAAATTTTATTTGTATTTGGAAATTCAGAAGCCATTGACTGACTTATGAATCATTCACCACTTAATGTAGAAAACTTTCCTGCCTTGTAGTCAGTGGTTCTCCGCTTTTTTGTACCATTTAGTATTTTACATGAAGATAGTATTGGATTTTTGCACTGAGTTTTCATTTTTCACTGAATCTTTAATCTCCAAAATCAACTGTAGAGAAAATATGGAAAGGGCACGGGCTGTGGAATTTGAAAAACCTGTTTTCATTCCTGTGTCTGTACTTATTAATCTCTTGAAGACTTTGTTAGCTATGAAATGAGAGTAGCTTTCTGGAGAATGTATGTGTGCCCAGGTGAGTGCGCACACGTATGTGTGCACATATTAAGTGAAACTATAAAGTGGAAGCACTTAAAACATTTGACATACTGCAAGAGCATAATTGCTTACCTTTTCTTTGGTCTAAGCCTGTGATTCCCCCCCCCCTTTTTTTTTGCATCCTCAAGAAGTTATATTGGTGTTAAATATACTGTATATTTACTGAAACAGACTTAAAACAGACCGGGAATTAAGTAGGGTCAATTGGGGAAGGAAATAATTTTTGTAGAACTCTCTGGTTCTTAATTTATATTGGAAGTACTGATGCTGCTTTTTCCCAGAAGTGTGTATAGTCCTGTATTTTGCACATAGTGGGCACTTTAAGTCATTCAATAAAAATTGCATTGAGGAAAGAATCTGAAGGCTTGCATGCAGTCTTTGTTTGTTAGCTTATTGAAGGCTTGCATGCAGTCTTGGTTTGTGAGCTTATTGATTTCTGTGGTGTTTGCAGCTGCTGAATTTCTTTGAACATTGTGTCTTGCCTTTCTTGGTCCAGCAGTATGAACAGATTGCATCCTCCTCCTTATATTGTAGCATATAAATCCATACCAAAAAGACCTCTAGCTCAGAAAAAGAGCTCTAGAGAAGGAAGTGGGTGGGATCCATCTTAGATCCAAAGTTGCTAGTCCAGGAGGAGAGAACCATATGCAGGACATTTTTAGTTGAGGATCAGGGTGTATCTGCAGACCAGAAGTGTGGTGAATAGAAAGGTGCAAACCTTGAAAGAAAGACCAGGGTCTTAATTACAACAGAAATAGCAACAACAAAAACATATAATTGTAGGAAGTGAAGGTGCAGGTTTTCAAAGACAGGAAAAGCACAGCTGGAAGATGCCAATTACAAAGGAGAAAACTACAAATAAGGTGGCTTATGTGCCATAAACAGAATTTTTCTCATAGTTCACCTCTTTTGATCTCTTTCCCATTTCTTGCTAACATAGCTAAGAAAATTTTTTCAGTTTTTCTCCTTCCCACTCAGCCTCCTTCTCCACCCCAGTCATTTTCTCCTCCTTGCTTTATTTTCTGTTAAAATTCATGAGATCATTGAACTATGCTAGAGATATGCCTGGATTTTTTTTTTAATGGTATTTAACTGACTTTATTACAAAAGATAAACAAGACACCGAACTATAGCTACAAGTTACAAAATTTCAAAAACGTTGCTTCCCTTCAATAAAGTACTCAGCATTCTTACTGCACTCTGTATCAGTCAACTCTCACCATAACAGGCTACTCCAAAAGTTAGTGGTGTACCGAAATGTTATCATCATGTTCACAGATTTTTTCAGGTTGGTTGGGGGTGGCTCTTCTCCACATGTGCCTCAGTCTTCTGGGGCACGTGGGCTACTCAGGGTCGTATTCTTCTTAAGAAAGTTGCAGGAGTTCAGGAGGGAAGTTCAGCTGTGCAATTATATTTCATATCTGCATGACTGTCTTTAATATGTCGTTGGTCAAAGTGTGTCACATGGCCAAAGTGTGTCACATGGCTAAACTTATTATCAGTGCAGCAAGGAAATAAATTGTCTTTCTAGTGAGAGGAAGTGAAAAGTGGTAAAGGGTGTGGATATAGAGATGAGAGAATTGGGAGTCTAACACAGGCTCCTGCAATCTTTTCTGGGCTTTACATTTGTGTTTAATTACATTTGTTACATTTTACTTTGTCATTAATGTGTATACTATTTTGTGTTCCATCACTTTAGCATAATATTGATTTTGGGAAGATAGTTTCAATATAGGTTATATATTTGCTATTTAAAAATATTCAGTTTGGTTGACTCAAACTGTGCCTCTAGGTCCATCTGTATAGAAATAATCTGAGATGCTTATTAAAAATGCAGATCCCTTAGCCTTCACCCTGATCCCTCTGGAATCACATTCTGTGGGGCTAGGGCCTGAGAATCTTGATTGTTATCAAACTCATCAGGTCATTCTTCTGTACGTTAAAATTTAGAACCTCTTCCGTAGTGGAAGGACATTTGTATTGTTTACATTTTTCCAGTATTATATGTAATAGCTGGCAACATTTGTATAAATGACTGATTTGGGGGAGGTGTACAGTAGTCTTTCTCTATTCCATGACCAGGTAATTTGCAGTTGAGGGAAATAATGCTCTGTGTAAAGAATGGAGTTTGGAGTGCTATTGTTGGGGAGATTACATAGAGACATATAAAATCTTCTGTTTTTTTTTTTTTTTTTTGAAATGAGACCTTGAATTAGATGAGAAGAATTTCTGTAAAATTTTTCTACATCTTTAATTTGTGATGTTTAGTATTGAGTAACTTAGTCATGTTTCCATTACTAGTCATTAGTAATATTTTAAATAAACATAGAAAAGTTAACAGGTTTAAAGAGAATTCCTTTTTTACTTTGTTAAGTTTGGCAACTTGATTTTTTTACTTAACTGTTTTATTTGTCCTGGGATTTTATATGACCTTGTTTGTATACATTATTATTTTTATTTTATTGTTAGATAGTCTTGGTTATTTCATCTCTTTAATAAGGTTATTGGAAATGTTAGTTCATGGATGGCATGGTAGGTACTGCCTTGCTTATCTAGTATATGTTCTTTACTTTTCCTCACAGAGCCTTGATTTCATTTTCAAAGTGGCTTTTTGCCTAGCTGAAAAATACATTTCCCAACTTTCTTTGAACTATGAGTGGCCATGCAGTTTTCTTCTGCTCAATGAAGCTTTAAGTGGAAGTCACTAGATAGGGCTTCTTAAATATGTCAGAATGTTTTGGCTTATGCCCTTTGTCTTATGCCCTTCCTTTTATCGTACCTAGAGCTTGGACAGGATGCGTGAGGATGAGACATGGAATGACAGATATTTGATGAATGTCACATATAATAGTGTTTAGTGGGAAGACAGAAGGAGCTTAGATCCTTTGTGACATGTGGGAGGCCTTATCAGATCTGGATTGCCCACCTCCAGTCTAATTATATTAGAAAAAACAGACACTGCAGTATGTTGAAGTTACTATTTGGATGGGATTCTGGTACATGTAGTTGAATATAATTTCTAACTTCTACATGTGGTTTCTATAAAGATATTTAGGTGTAAGTTACCTCAAACCTGATTTTCAAATTGTTTCTTAATTATTCTTCATTTTATTTTGTAATTTGTTTGGGACCCATCAACTCTGAAGGTGTATACGTTACATATATTTAAATTACCAAGAATATTTTGAAATGCACATCTAACAATTCTAACAAATTTGTACATAATATATTTTAAAACCTTATTTTGAAGTAATCTTAATTTTTTTTAAAGATTTTATTTGTGTATTCATGTGAGACACAGAGGGAGAGAGGTGGAGACATAGGCAGAGGGAGAAGCAGGCTCCCTGCAGGGAGTCCCAAGTGGGACTGGATCCCAGGACTCTGGGATCTTGCCCTGAGCCAAAGGCAGACTCTCAACTGCTGAGCCAGCCAGGCGTCCCTTGAAGTAATTTTAAATTTAAAGTTGCAAGATTAGTACAAAGTACTTCTACTTTTTTTTTTTTTTTTAATGATTTGAGAGTAAATTCCAGACATCAATGCCCCTTTAAAACTTAAATACTTCAGGGTGTGTTTCCTAAGAAAAAGCTATTTTCTTTTTTTTTCTTTTTTTTTTTTAAAGCTATTTTCTTACGTAACTATAGTGCAGGTATCAAATTCAGGAATTTAATATTAATAAAATACTAAGCAGTTCATATTCTTATTTCTCCAGTGTCCCAGTAATGTCCTGTATAGCATTTAGAGTTAGATGCAGTTTGGTTTCCCACATGCTTGACTCTCATGCCCCCTTTAACCTGGAAACTCACTCTTTGTCTTTTATGATACAGAAATTTTAAAGATAGTATAGTAATTATTTTGTAAAATGTCCCTTAGTTTGGATTTGTCTGATGCTTCCACAAGTTTACATTCAGGTTATGCATTATGGTCAGGAATACTGGAGGTGATACTGTCTTCTTGGTGTATCATACAACATTGGGAGGCATATACTGTCATTTTATCCCATTCTGGGTAATATTAAATTTGATTACTTGATTAAGGTGGTATGTGTCATGTGTCTTCATTATAAAGTTATACTCTTTCTCCCTTTATAATTTGTAGGAAGAGAGTTTGAAACTATGTAACTATCCTGCTTTTCATCACACTTTTATCCTGTGGTTTTATCATCCATTGATGATTCTTGACTGGATTATAACTAAGATGAATGTAAAACATTTTCGAGAAAGATTTCATCAGATTCTTTTATTCTAGTGATGACTTCTTTTTCATTGAGATTTCTCTATTTCATAGTGCTAACAGTTTGGGGGAACTTGTTTTAAGAAATATGGAGATGGGGACGCCTGGGTAACTCAGTGGTTTAGTGCCTGCGTTCCGCCCAAAGCCTGATCCTGGGGACCCAGGATCGAGTCCCACATCGGGCTCCCTTCATGGAGCCTGCTTCTCCCTCTGCCTGTGTCTCTGCCTCTCTCTCTCTCTCTCTCTCTCTCTCTCTCTGTCTCTCATGAGTAAATAAGTAAAATCTTAAAAAAAAATATGGAGATGTAGGAAGGAACATGGTTCTTAATTAGGGATCTTCAGGGAAGTGTTTGGTAGTGGAATCCCATCCCTCTTTTTCTTTTTCTCTCTAAGAGAGTATAATAGATCACAAAGACCAACAGATCTGTAGCAAACACGGGCAAGTGATTAATTTTGCTTAGGAGCTTTTATGACACTAGAGAGTGAGATGATCATCTTCTTAGAATCCCCATGATATAATATACATACCTGGAGCAAGGCCTGTCCTTTGGCATGTCTTTTCAAACATCCTAGGTGAATGGATGCTGGCTGACCCTAGGGGTAGGGAGAGATGCTAGAGCTGCCAGGATTTCATTCAGTGACCTCAGCCCCTAATGAAGAGAGCCCAATAGATAAAACTGTTTTCCTTAATTCTTCTTAGGCTTAACCATTGTACATAATCACTCCTTTTTCTTGTTGGGAAGAATAAATTAGGCAGTGAAGAATGGGCCAGAAACTGTTAATTAGGTAAGAATTCTTGGGAAATAATGCAGAAGTTCCTTTTGGAAACAGAATGGAGTATGGCCTCCTTACAGCATGGTTGATAATAATAATTTTATAAATAAATAATAAAAAATAATGAAATTTGTTGAGTCTTTGTCAAGTTCTGTATTTTTTCTTCTCTGTACTAGTTTGTGTTTTCTGTTTTTTTTTTTTTTTTAACCCAGAGGCCACTTATTTTCTTATTCTTGTATATTCTCAGATTTTAAAGGGTAATGATTTCGGTTTTTCTCCTCTAGCACCAGCAGACGTTTTTGAATCAGCTGAGAGAAATCACTGGGATTAATGATGCCCAGATACTACAGCAAGCCTTGAAGGTATGACCTCTGTTTCATGGCATACAATTTATGTTACACCCTAATCTATACTGCCTACCATATTTGAAAGGTTTTTATTTACATATTGTGGTATAGTAGTAGAAATAGGAAAGAACTTTTATAATGTAAAACCCTTACTTAGGATGTAATCTTGAGCATATTAGTTTTTAGCAGCCTAATGTTCCAAGTACCTTGGAGTGACAGATAATCTTCCTCCATATGGGACACTTTTTTTTTTTTTTTAATTTTTTTTAAATTTATTTATGATAGTCATACAGAGAGAGAGGGAGAGAGAGGCAGAGACATAGGCAGAGGGAGAAGCAGGCTCCATGCACCGGGAGCCCGACGTGGGATTCGATCCCAGGTCTCCAGGATCGCACCCTGGGCCAAAGGCAGGCGCCAAACCGCTGTGCCACCCAGGGATCCCCATATGGGACACTTTTTATGGAAAATGGAAGGATATGAATCCAAATGTGATGGTTGATGGTACTCAAGAGCTATGATATTAGAGTTTAAATGAGGGTATAGGGTGGGTTGGGATGGAGAAATATGGGTAGGGAGAGGAGAGAGAAAATTAATAGAGGATAAGAAACTGTATTTTTTTCTTCTTCCAAGAAGAATTAAAACCTAGCTAAAATTTAACTCATTGTACCTTAGGAACATTCAAAAGTGATCCAGCCCTGCATCAGGCTCATTGCTCAGTGAGGGAGTCTTGAGATTCTCTCTGTACCTCTCCCCCGCCCCCACCCCAAATAAATAAATCCTAGGAAAAAAAAAAGAACTAGAACTGCATTTTAAAGTTATTTCTATTTTGCTACTAAAGGCAAACAGCAATAGAGTATTTTTGCTGTTGTAAGGCATACATAGAACTTCAGTCATTTGAAACTTGCTCCGTGAGATAAGTTTAATTGTAATTTTTGATTCCAGTCCAAAAGTTCTTCATTTGTTTCTAGAAATAATCTTTGAGGTGATTGTAATCATGATAATAATAACTAGCAGTTATTTAGGACCTATAGGTGATATACAAAGTATTTTATGTGGCTGATATTCTCCTAGTAACTATTGAGGTAGGTGTTACCTTTCATAGATAACACCTTTTAAAAGATAAGGAAACACTTTAAAGTGACTTGAGTAAGATCACACAGCTGGTATGTGGAGGAGCTGAATAGAAACCAAGCAACCTAATCCTGGAGAGCCAGTTTCTGCTTTTACTACAAGCTTTGCTTCAGCTTTTTTTTTTCCTGTTAGGAAAATGATGAAATAGTAATGTTTAGAGTATTAATGCAGGGTTTATGAAGCAACTGTGAGTATTTGGAGAGGAAACAAAAATGTCATACCTCTGCAGCCCGAGTGGCTCAGCAGTTTAGCGCTGCCTTCAGTCCAGGGCGTGATCCTGGAGACCCGGGAATGAATCTCATGTCGGGCTCCCTGCCTGGAGCCTGCTTCTCCCTCTGCCTGTCTCTCTCTCTCTCTCTCTCTCTTTCTCTGTGTATGTGTGTGTGTGTGTGTCTCATGAGTAAATAAATAAAATCTTTAAAAAAAAAAGCCGTATCTCAGTTTTCATGATTATGACATTTAGATGATTGCCAGTCCTTTCTTTATTCTGGTAAATATGACTCAGTCACTCCAAGGTGTTTTCAGAAAGTGCCTTTACCATTCTATATATCTGAGTGTGGGGCTATCCCCATTACCTTGTCAAGTTTGGGGAATTTACTTTTCCTGTTTTAACCTGGGAAACATGTAAAATATGTTTAGTTAAATGAACATAAAGGATTAATCAAATTACCTATTATCTACATTTTCTTTGAGGTAAGTTGTGTGCTACTTTTGTTTTTGATTTTTTAAACTTTGGTTTCAGTTACCAGTAGTTGTTCGTGGTGATGGTGGGGGCAATGTACTTAAACTTTAACCATTTCCCATTATACATTTGTAAGATGCTTAGTAATGAGTTGACTTTCTCAGTAATGCACTGCCAAGGAATCTACTTTTGGGAATGTCACTGATTTCAGTACTTTTATTTGAAGAATAAATTTTTAGCCTTCCAAAGTAAGTGATCTTTATGTTGTGTAAATCCCTGTTGCATTCAGTTTATTGTTATTATATACGGTAGTATATAAAAAGCACTTTAGCACATTTCTTGGCACATACTAAGTGGTCAATAAATGTAGCCATTGTTATTGCAAATTATTTCACAACTATTTTACTTTTCAAGCTGTAGATTATATTATATGCGTATTTTTGGTGAGTCATTTAAGAGTATTATAATGACTGTGATATAAAGTTTTAAAGCAGTGGTACTTTTCCAACTGCACTCTTACTTTTTTTTTCTCTCTTCCCTGGCTAACTAGAACTGGAGTTGGGGTGGGTTGGGAACCTCATTCTTCCATTCCAGTTGCTCAGGTTTCACATCTTGTAATCATCCTGATCTTTCTTTTTCTGTCACCTCCCACATTTAATGTGATAGCAAATAATGTTGGACTCTCTGCTTTAGCCCTTTCTCTTCTATAATCTATTCTCAACACACAGCCAGAGTGATCCTTTTAAAATGTAAGTCATACCATGTCATTTCTGTCCAAAACCCTCCACTGACTTCCTATTACCATCTCTGTGTATGCTAAAGTTCATGAGGCCTGCATAGTCTTAGGTGTTCTGGCCTTCTGTTACAGAGATCGCTTCATTATTAGTATCTGGGTTTCCTAATGTTGTTTCAATTAGTTGTCCCAGAGCTAGTGTTATATTTATTATTAACTCTACAGAGAATATAGATAGAACTGGTCATGTCTCTTAGCATTATTGTGCTATTAAAAATATTTTTGGTTTTCTAGCATCTGCTTTCTTCTAAATTAACTTCAGAATAATTTTGCCCAGAAATGCTTTTGATGAGAACTCCATAAAATGTATATACTTGGGATCCCTGGGTGGCGCAGCGGTTTGGCACCTGCCTTTGGCCCAGGGTGCGATCCTAGAGACCCGGGATCGAATCCCCCGTTGGGCTCCTGGTGCATGGAGCCTGCTTCTGTCTCTGCCTCTCTCTCTCTCTCTCTCTCTTTCTCTCTGTGTGACTATCATAAATAAATAAAAAAAATTTAAAAAAATGTATATACTTAATTTGGGTATGATTGTCACCCAATCATCTTAGGTATGATTGTCATCCTATGATAGGATTGAGTATTTCTGTCCAATTCTGTGTGTCTCTCTGTACTGTCAAGCTTCAGAATGTTTTGCTGTTTTCCACCTACAAGTCTGACATTTGCTTAAGTTTGCTACTAGATATGCATTTAGCATCCATATTAAAGGGAATATCTTTTATAGCTCTTCTTTGCAGAGGTACTGTTTCAAATACTCATTTTCATCCTTTTGTATACCAAGTTCCAGAAAACATTTTTTTAGTTTATTTGTTTAGAAGCATAAATTCTGTGATTGACTTTTGTTTTTTTTTTTGATTGACTTTTGTTAAAGAGAAATGAAAATAATTGGATATGAAGAAATTATAGAATTCTTAGATCAGTAGTCTAAATAGAAAAAGGAATTTTAGTTGATAGAATGTACTTTGTTTATGATCAGTTTATAAAATTAGGATCACATAGAATGATTTCAAATCTGAAAGTGAATTTTGCTATTCAGTATTAGTTGTTATGGAGAAAATTAAATCATGTGAGAATATATGGAGTTATTCTAAAATGTTTGATGTTCTGTTCTTGATATTTGAAGGATAGTAATGGAAACTTGGAATTAGCAGTGGCTTTCCTTACTGCAAAGAATGCCAAGACCCCTCAGCAGGAGGAGACAACTTACTACCAAACAGCACTCCCTGGCAACGATAGATACATCAGTGTGGGAAGCCAAGCAGACACAAGTAAGTTTATTTCTCTTTCTCAGTGCTTTAATAAGAATGTAATGAAAAACTTCCTTGGGAATATATTAATTTTGTTTAAGCAGAAGCAAAGGACAAAGACTACTTGACTTTAACCTTGATTCTTTTTAGTGTAGTTGCAAAGAGTATACATTTTTATTAGCTGCATCAGTGTTTTCTCCAGTTCAGGTATAAAAGATTGTATTTAAGTTATATATCCTTTCATAGAGCGTTTTACTTAATACTCAATTGTACTCAAATACAGAACAGCTATAGGTGTTATTCATGAAAGAAACAAACATTTCCAGGATTTTACAAGGGCACAAACATTTCTTTTGGCTTTTAAGTGTTGTTAGAGGCCTTAGTACTATTTTTGAAGGGGAGCTATTATTTCTTTTTTTTTTTTTTTAATGTTTTATTTTTTTTTTTAATTTTTATTTATTTATGATAGTTAGAGAGAGAGAGGGAGGCAGAGACACAGGCAGAGGGAGAAGCAGGCTCCATGCACCGGGAGCCCGATGTGGGATTCGATCCCGGGTCTCCACGATCGCGCCCTAGGCCAAAGGCAGGCGCCAAACCGCTGCGCCACCCAGGGATCCCATTATTTCTAATTATTGATAGGTTTTCCACTTAACAGAATTTTCCTTCCCTCAATCCTTGCCCCTCCCCAAAATGAAGATTTCAGAAAAACGTTTATTACCATGTAACAAAGTAAGCATACATACATACGCACACAGACATACACATATATACATACATATGGAAAGTTTTATGTGGGATATGACTTTTTCTTTATAGTGTGAATAGTTCATGCTTATATATAGTACTGAGTTTTTCAAAATATGTTTAGTTTCCTCTATATCTCATTATGGTGTAATAACTACACCATGTAAAATGTATTAATTTTATAAAATAAAAGATATTTATGCATTCTGTATTTGAGAAGTTTGATTACTAACTTGTATTTGAAGAGAATTTCTGATTTTTTCTTTAAAAGATTTTATTTTTAAGTGGTCTCTACACCCAGCATGGGATTCAAACTCACAACCCTCAGATCAGGAGTTACCTGCTCTACTGACTGAACCAGCCCCTCTGATATTGTTTACAGACTTTCTCAAATTTAAGAAACAACTAGGAAGAACAAATTCATATGGTTGTTTTAAGTATTGTCAGTAAAGATTATTTTAATGCTTTTTAAAATATTTTAATTTTGTATTTTCAGGGTAATCTTAATATTTTTGTTCACAAATGATCTTATGTCAGCCAAAGCTGAAATACTCTTAAGCTCACATAGGTAATAAGTGATGGAAGAAGTTTTATTTATGTGAGACAGACCCAGTTGTTTATGTCTAAGTTCAAGACAAACTGTGGTTTGGACCCTATCTACATCTTTAACTTCATTTTCTGTTGTTTTCCTCTTCTCACTTTATACTGTGATAATTCAGAGTGGTTTGGAGTTCTTATCCACTCAGTGTTATTTAATTTCTTTGGTCTTTACACTTGTTGTTCCTTCTGTCTACAATCTCCTGTAGCCTCTACACCCTAGCCTAATTACCTTCGGTGTTGTAAGATTTAGTTCAGGAGCTTCTGACTTTAGAATATTTCTCCTGGCTTCTAGATTGAAGCAAGTGCTTCTCTAGCACTCAGAGTATACTTGGGTCTTAATGAGTACTGTGCAATTTTGAAATTATTTGCTTGTGCCTTTCTTTCTTACCAAACAGGAAGCATAACAGGGCAAAAGACCATTGATCTTCCTACCCTCATGCTAGAATAGTTTGCATCGTTTCTCAGAAAGTTTCATTGAATTATTTTTGATAATATGTCTAAAAAAAGCTGTTTCAGAACCAATGAAAAGGAATGGGCTTGAAAAGCTTGTTGCAAGAAGTTAGAAAAAAGAGAAGTAGCATAAATAGAGGAGGAATTTGTATGTGAGAATAATACCTATCTTTCAAGGTCCTGAGACTTGGGGGAAAATAAAATTAGGTAGAGAAAGGAGAAAACGTTTTTGACTGAAGGCAATTGGTTAAGGTGAAGGAAACAGGAAATTGACTAACATGGTTCACTGTTCTAGTGGAAAGGATGACAAGATTTTAGACTGAAAGCTGTGAATTCTTAATATAGATGGTGGATTTTGTGACATGAGGTAGTATATATAAGTAGGTAAGGGAATTAGGACTGTAAGACACTTTCCTAAATACTTTCTTATTTGCTCTGTGAGAGTCAGCAAGTATTGTTTAAGCCAGATGTTAATACCTGTTCAAGACTTTTGACAAGGAATAGTGAAAATGGTCTGGACAAGAGAGATTTGAATAGATGCTCTTAGGGAGAAAGGCAACCTCATTTCAGAAGATGTGTGTCACATATGAATAAGATTAAAAATTGTGTGTGTGTGTGTGTGTAGCTCTTCAAAAATATTCATTAAGTAGTTTTAAAATAAGATTTATTTATTTAAGAGAGAGAGAAATATCTTGTGCTCATGCAAATGCAGGGGAGAGGGAGAGAGAGAGGGAGAGACAGTCCCAAGAGGTCTCCACATTGAGTGTAGAACCCAGTATGCGGCTTGATCTCATGAGATAGCAAAATTATAACCTGAGCTAAAATAAAAGCAAGAGTCAGTCTGGTCAACCAACTGGTGCCACTCATTAAAATATAATTTTCTATTTCACTTGAAAGTAATGGTAGAGAAATGGAGTTTCTGGTTCATTACAACTGATTATCATTTTGAGCAAATTGTGTGCTGTTGTGGTTTCTTTATCAGTAAAATGTGTTATCCTTCTCACCAAGGTGCTGATTTATACTTAATAATTCAGTAAGTTGGGACAGCCTGGGTGGCTCAGCGGTTTAGCGCCACCTTCAGCCCAGGGCCTGATCCCAGAGGCCTGGGATCGAGTCCCATGTCGGGCTCCCTGGATGGAGCCTGCTTCTCCCTCTGCCTGTCTCTCATGAATAAATAAATAAAAAATCTTTTAAAAAAAATTCAGTAAGTTGGATGATGGGTCCATAAAGTTGTTTTCAGGTTATTGAGAAAAACCCTAAAAATATAGTGTGGTGATTATATTATAATAGTATCAACCTGGGAAAAAGTATCTGATGAGATAACAATTAAATCTTTTCCATTTAATAAATTTGTATCATATTTCATAAAGTTCTAAGCAGTACAGTTGCCTTTAGGAAATAGATTCAGCATTTAAATTTGGCAGTGTCACAGTAGTGTTAAATGGCTTAAAAGTGAAAAAGTAAGGAGATGTCATACATTCAACAGATTCTTTAAATTACTGTGCTATTAGTCCTAAGAAGAAATGAAATCTTTTGTGTTTTAATTCTTGGAAGGAGTGGTAAAACGTGAGGAGGAACGCCAGGAAATAATCACAAATATATATTCAAACACAGGTCTCTATTGAGAAAACTTACTGTAAGAGCTGCAGGAATATGGTGTATTGGAGTAATCAGGGTGTCAAGAAGTTCTCAAGGGATTGTTTTATATAGAAAGATCCTTTCTGAGCATTTTCTTAATTTCATATGAAATATGTTGTTATTTGAAAGTTGACCATAGTTTAACTTAATTTTTTCAAATATGGCATGTTTTTTAACTTTTAAGAAATTTTTTATTCCTTCTTTTCAAGTATTAAATCTCTGACGGCCAGGGATAGATAAAACATAAAGCATTGCTAACTTTACATGTGCCATTATCTATTGGTTGTGGTGCTGATAGAACATCTGTATTTTGAAATAAAGTCTGTAATGCTAAGTACATAAGATCACTTGTTGACATAAGCTCTTTTACAAGGAATAAAATCCATCTTTTTTTTTAATGACTATAAGGGGATAGCTTTTAACGGCCTATAGAAGTCACATTTGGGGATTGTGGAGAAATTTTCTGTTATGCATAACTGGGTATGTCAGAAGATAAGATTTTATCACTTTATTTGAAGATTAACACATATTTATGAACCTTCATTTAATGTTGAAGAAGTAATTACATTTTCAATAGTTAGTAGGACTATATCCTTTTTACCTGTCATTTTGAGAGAAAAAGGAAACATTCCAAGGAAAGCTTATACTCTGCATAATAAGGAATTAAGTAGTAATGTACTTGGTATCTTTTCATTGCATTTTAATTTTCCATACTCTACTGAACTCTGAGAAAAAGCCCTAATCATTTGAAGTAGTATTAGTGAAACTTTTAGGCATCTTTTTTCACTACTTGGATCTCTTATCCAGATTGGATATTGTAGATTCTTAAATGAATGCTTCCCACCTCCATCTTAAATTGGAAATAAAATTGTGTTGGAGTTTTGCAATAAAAAATATTAATGCAGAGGGGACTAGGAAACAGTGCAAGATATTGAGATATCATAGGTATATACTTAATAGATTCTGCTAAGTTTTTGTGTCATGACAGACTCTGTCATAGACATGTCCATGTAAGGCTTTTTGCCCAATTTGAAATCAAATAGTAATACTCTTTTCTTCATGACCATTAAGTTCTTGTTAAAACAGGAAAAAAACTGTATATGCCCACCAGAACAAGATGTGCTACAATTGAGCAATCAAAGTATGGATCAAAAGATGAGAGGGATTTGGGTAGGTAATTTCAACACAGACAGTAATGCCACATATTGCCTTAAGTTTCAGAGAAATTGGTATAAGGCATTGGAATTACTGTTAAGTGGTCAACCCCTTATAAACTTAGAATTGGTATATTTTTCCTCCAAAAGAAACTGAGTTATTAGGTAAGGATTGCATAGAAAGTGAGGTTCTGTCTTAGAACCCTGGTCTTGGTTACATTGCTTAGCCAGCCTAAAAGTGATGTAAAGCCCAAGTAATATATAGACCCAAGTCTAGGGCGTTTACCTCTGCTGAGGGTAAATTGCTTATGTTAAGCAGTTTAGGATTTTATTAATTGAATGCTAATATTTTTTCCATTCTTCAAATATGTTAAACAAGTAACTATGGATAGAAAAAAAATAATACAAAGACAGTTAAATCTCTTTTTTCCATAGAGATTTCTTTTTCTCTTTTTCTTTACCTTTTCCTTTTTTAAAGATTTATTTATTTGACAGAAAGAGAAAGCACGCAACCTGAGAGAGAGACGGAGAGGGAGAAGCAAACTTCCTGCTGAGCAGGGAGCCCAGTATGGGGCTGGACCCCAAGATTATGACCTGAGCTGAAGGCAGATGCTTAACTGACCAAGCCACCTAGATGGCACTCCATCAAGATTTCTAATTGCATAAAGCTATTTTGATGATTCACCAAAAATCAAGGTTAAGCATAAAGATGAAATGCTATAATGGTGTGAAAGTTGATCACAACCAGTTGAATGCAACTAGGCTAGGCTTCTACTCTATTCTAAGCATGTACTTAGAATTCTGTTAGACATGTACTCCAAAATGACTTGTTAACTTTATGAATTTTCTTAAATTTTATGGCAGAATAATAGCCATAGGCTATAACTTTTGTTGACTAATATTGAATGTTAACTTCAATTTTTTTTTCGTAATCCAAGTTGGAAAACCTTAAAGTCTCTGACAGACTCAGCAATAGTTCCTTTACTATTCACTTTTTTTTTTTTACCAGTGCTGCTGCCATTATACTTTCAGCAGCTATTATTAAAAATAGAACAAGACCATTTAGAGCTGAGCTGTTCGATATAGTTGCCAATAGTCACATGTGGCAACTTAAATTTAAATATAAATTAATACTAAAATTTAGTTTCCTCTCTTGCCACTAGCCATATTTTCCATGTTCAGTAGAAGTCACATGTGCCTGGTGGCTACTGTATTGGACAGTGCAGATTAATAGAGTATTTCCATCATCACAGAAGGCTCTTTTGTACCTTGATGTTTGAGAGAATCTGAGTTCAGCAGTGAGAAGATTGGAAAAGTAGGAACATCTTATGAGCTGACAGGAAGCAGAGAGAGGAGAATGGAAGCGTGGGGTGGGAAACACAATTTGCATTGAGTATGTCTTCTTGCTTTTAAGTACTGTTCTTCTAATGTGATACTTCATGCTATTTGTCCTTTCACTTACTAGAAAAAATTCTGGGTGGATAAAGCATATGTTCTCTAGTCTTCTAATTAGTGCCACTGGAAGATGGCTCACTTATTTTTGTCTCTGTTCTGTAGTCTATATTTAGTCTTATTTGTTTAACAAATATTTATTGATTGCCTCATCTGTATCAGGTAGTTTTTTAGGCCACAGAGTCTCAGTTTACATAAGGGAAAGACAGACAGTAAACAATAAATAAATAATGTCAGGTAGTAGTGAGTTCATGAGAAACAGTAGAGAAGGGTAAAGGGACAAAGGGTGACAGGGATGTGGTTGGATGTCAGGCAGGGAATGTGCTGAGACAAAGAATTGGTCAGGGAATCTCTCTAGGATGAGTTCACATTTATCCAGATATCTGAATGAAGTTAGGGAGTAGACTTCGTGATGTCCGAGGCAGGTGTATCCCAGACTAGGCAGGAGCATATTTGGCTCAGGAAATGAATGGTGTGGATATCGTCATGGTGAAACAGAGTGCGTGAGGGTGAGAATGGTAGTTTTCTTATTTCTGATCTGCTGACCATCCCTTTGTTCATTTTTGCCTGTCTCTCTCTCTCTCTTTTTTTCATTCTCAGCTCCATCACTTACCAACCACATCAACCTGTCCAGTTGCCTGTCTCTCTTAAGGGCATCCCCATCCTTCTGGTAGCCCAGTGATTTTTTTTTTTTTTTTTTTTAAACAAGCTCTTCCTAATCTCCCAAAATAATTTAGTTTGCAGTTGTGTCAGTTTTTGTGTATTCCCTTCAGTTGCTCTTGTCTGGTATATATTATTACAACTCCTCAAACTCTTATTCAACACTTTAACTCTTAACTCTCCTAACAGTTCTTTCTACTCATACCATTCCCCCGCCTAGAAATCTTTGCTGGTGATATATATAAACTTGATTAATTGGTAGGGGGAGGGGAACGTTTTCCCTTAGGCTTAACCTTATTTGGTTAAGGAAAACAATGGAAGAATTTTTTCAAAATCTTTACATATATTGCAGTTTCAACTATATTATGGGCTAAATTGGCTTTATGGGCTAATTTGGAAGCCTCATGTCACTTAATATGCTGTTTTCATGGGAAAATGAATTATGAGTTATAAATAATGCATTGATTTGAAGTCTAATTCATTGTTAAGCTGATGACTGCCTATATTTTGGAGTAAGCAGAGAAATGTTTCAGAGTCGGTATTTAAGTTTTAATACTGAAATAGTATTTCTTTGGAGAGTGAAAGATTTATTAGGTGAGTGTTATGTTTTGGTATTTATATTTCCAACTTTATAGAAAATAATCTTTTAATTTGGGCAGACTTGAAAATGATGGAGGTTTTTGTAACATGCGATTTTTTCTAGTGTTACTCAGCTAACAGTGACAATTGTGTCCTTGAATTGTGTTCATACTTGTACTAGAGGGAGGGTTGGCTGAAACAAAGTTTGGTGTTTCATTGAGATCCTCCCTTGACACAGATATAAAAATATTCATAAGACCTTGGTATTTGGATGGAATTTTTTTTTAAGATATTTTATTTATTTGAGAGAGAGAGAGTGTGTGTGTGAGTGAGAGAGCACTAGCAGGGGGAGAGGCAGAGGAAGAGGGAGAAGCAACTCCCCCCTGAGCAGGGAGCCTGATACAGGGCTCAATCTCAGGACCCTGGGATCATGACCTGAGCTGAAGGCAAATGCTCAACCTACTGAGCCACCCAGGTGCCCCCTGGATGAAAGTTTTACAAAGGCTAAATTTTTACAGTTGAAATTAGAAATTGTTTCAGTTAGAAATTATTTATAGCCAAGCATATTCTCTGTTCCTTTTTTGAGTATAAGCATATAAGAAACTCATAGAGGGCTAGTTTTCATTGTGAAACAAATAGTTCATTACATGTTTCATGTTTTAGGAGAAATTGTGCTAACTCCAAACAAAGGAAAAACTCATGTTTAACCATTCTGTTGAAATGTGTGTGAGTAGGTTATAGTGGTCTTTGAGGATTGCCTTATTGTTTAAAATATCCTATGGAAAGAGGAGGCTTTATGAAGTAATGGGAACATCATGGAGAAAGTTATTGTAATTATAATGAAACTACAAGTAATAAATAAACTTTCTCCATTGCTTAAAGGAAAAAGCTCCAACTTTTCAGTTAAGGACCAATAGTCTCTGATTCACCTATCTTTCTAGCATTAAAGACTACTATTGCTTATTTCTTCCTGTGCTTACACTCAATATTTCTGACCCCAGAAATGTGAATTTTTTTCCACACCTCACTGATACTCTAGTACTAGTGGGGTGTCCTGTAATTCAGTTCAATTCTTACACTCTCTACCTGATGTTAACTTTAGATTCTATAAGTTAAGGGCTTGCAGTCCCACAAGACACCCACACTTTAGATGCCAGTCATATGTAGTGAGTCCGCAGGCAGGTTCATTCCATAAGTCTGTCTGACTTGGCAACAAATTGGGGGTTCTCAAAACCCCCTCTTTGAGTTTGAGAATTTGCAATAATGGCTCGCAGAACTCAGGGAAACACTTAACATGTCCTGGTTTATTTTTTTAAAAAGAATATGATAAAAGGATACAGGTGAACGGTCAGATGAAGAGGTACATAGGGAAAGGTCTGGAAGGGTCCCAGGCACTGGAACTTCTGTCTCATGGAGTTGGGGTTTGCCACCATACCAGCATGTGAATATGTTCATCAACTTGGAAGCCCTCTGAATGCTGTACTTTAGAGATTTTTATGGAGGGTTGGGCAGGTAGGCATGATTAGATTATTAACCTAATCTCTAGCCCTTCTCTCCTCCCAAAGAAAAAATTCCTCTCAAAGTTCCAAGCTTCTCACCATGGCTTGGTTTTTCTGGTTTTTCTGGTTTTTCTGGTACAGCATTCATCCTGCATCTATACCAGGAGTCCACCAGAACTCATCGTAGTAAAGCAAAAGATGCTCCTGTCACCCAGGAAATTCCAAATAATTTAGGAACTCTGTATCAGGAAATGGGTCAGAGACCAAATATTAGAAACTAAAGTTATTCCTGGCATCTCTATCACTTGTGTTGCTCTTGGAATGGATTTACCTATGCATGATTTTATTACACCATGGAAAAGATTTCATTCTAAATATTAGAAGAATGTCTACATTATAAAACAAATCAAAATTGTTGGTATCACTTGATTTACCCAAAAAAGCTTTTAATGTTGAGAAAATGTGTGCGTAGTGGTAGGAACAAGCTTTCCAAAGTTATCATTTTTGCTTGAAAAGTCTGCATTCCTCATTGGCAACACATACTCTCATTTGTTCTCCTATATAGGTGGCAGGCTCACTTTGTTTATTCTCGAGAAAATATCTGCCAGATCCTGAAGTTTGAGTAATCATAGTTTGTAGTTTTTTTTTTTTTTTTCAAGTAAAAATAGTGTTCCGTGAAAAAAAGATAAGCCAGTTCAATTGGCTTGCAGCTCAAGCACTGAATTAGTGTTTTCTCTTGAGCAAAAGCTTACTTTGGATGCAGCAGAAGTACTATGCATACTTCCTGTTTTGTCACATAGAATGAAAAGAATATGTAAGTCAGTGATTGAGATTTAATAAAATAAAATTTTCCCTTTTTATCAAGGATCTAAGAGAAACTGGCTTTTTTTTTTTTTGGAATAGTGAGTATCAATAGTTGTAATACAGTACATTACGCAAAGAACTTGGTGGTACTGCCTCGATTTTTGCAAAAATGCAGTACTTTTATGCACTAAAAGGCTCCATTGACTACTCTTGGAGATCTGCTAGTAGAAAGGAAAGATTCATAGTTTTAAGATTTAAGTTTAAAGCTGTCAACCATTCTTTATTCTTTTTTCTGTGCATTTTATTTTATTTTTTTTAATTTTTATTTATTTATGATAGTCACACGGAGAGAGAGAGAGAGGCAGAGACACAGGCAGAGAGAGAAGCAGGCTCCATGCACCGGGAGCCCGACGTGGGATTTGATCCCAGGTCTCCAGGATCGCGCCCTGGGCCAAAGGCAGGCGCCAAACCGCTGCGCCACCCAGGGATCCCGCCATTCTTTATTCTTATGATGATATACTTCATTTCTCACAGCTTCAGTTATTTACAAAATAAGGTTAAAAACCTTGCCTTGTTTTTTGCATTCTTGTTGCTTGAGTTACAATTAAATCATGAAAGGTCTAATTATAAGTTGTTGCTATTTCTAAGTGAGTTTCTGCTTTAGCCAGTTTCCTTTACTTGTCAGACATGAAACAGTAAACACTCCAGATAGTTTCAAAGAAGAAATTTAATCCAGGGAATTAGGTTCTTAAAAAAAAATCTGGATGGAGTGGAGGAGGTTCTGCAGCTTGTCCTTATGAAATGATCCCCAAATTCTTGCAGAACTGGCTAGCCAGGGAAGCTGTTCCCTCTGCCACCGTCAGGAAGGTAGTGTGACTCAGGAGGCTGTTTCTGGTACTACAGAGTTCAAAAACATACTTCTGGAGCTGCAGCCTAGAGAACAAGCAGGCAGGATTAGGTAACTGCTACTGAGCTATGCCTGAACATTGGAATGCAGAGTCTAGTTGCCCCTTCTACTCTTGACATCCTGAATCTGGAAATTGGACACTGGAATGCTGTGCGGAACAATCTGTACCTGTCCAGTCATGCTGGAGAAAAGAGCCTAAAGCAGCAGGATGGCTTTCCCTCACTTCTGCCTTCTGTATCCCCCTCATCCCCCTAATGTATCTAGCTGGTGGAACCTAAATTCTCTTCAGAACCGTAACTGTCAGTGAATTGGGAAAATAGATTTGTTTGTTTTAATCTTTCTAGCTTCTGTAGTTGAAGAAAGCACACTAGGAGGGTGAGGGAATGGAATCTGAGGGCTAATTAGTCATATCCCCCAAACTGATTTTTCTGCTTCTTTGTGATTTTCAAATTATTTATTTTTTTACTTCCATTATTCTCTCTTTACTAACTTGAGTTCTAGTCATTATTTAATGACCAAAATATCCTCATTTTTTGAGGCACATTTATGCCTTTCTAGTCCTAGCTGCTTCATCAGTTTTTAAGTTAGACTGGATGGCAACACCCCTATGGTATCTATCTATGACTGTGATCTAGGTGGACTTGGGTCTTGTAAGTAAGACTTAGGAAATCTTTGGCCTGTCAGTATATTTAGGCATGCTCCATCATTTCACTAACCTTGCTATATACTCTGTTCTGCATTTTACTTGACTAAATTTTTTTGGACCCTACTTATTACATTTTCATAGGTTTTATTATACTTCTAAAGATATTTAAAAAACACCTTCCATAGCCAGCTATTATTTCTAATATTTTTAATATTCTTTTATAAACTACTGTTCAGAGAAAAAAGTGTGGATAACAATAGAAGTAGACTTTTGAAACTATCAATATACGTTATTTCTTTCTCAATAAGTGTGGCTTATTCTTTTTGAATAACTACATATAACTCTAGAGTTAAATGGTAAAATGCAGGCATTTTATTTCCTATCCCTACCCTTTTTATGTTTCCCCTCTTGCAAATTCCTTTTACAAGATTACAAAGAAAAAATTATTTTTTAATGTCTCAAATACAAATAAAATAAATATACAGCGTATACAAGATACCTGTAAGCATAAGCCTAACCACACAAAGTTATAGCTTTTTGTCTTTCTTATCATACTGTTTTGTAATATGGCTCTTATGATAATGGGTGTATTATTGCCATCTTCTGAGTGAAGGAAATAGACCAATATATATTGGGAAATTGGATTAAAAAGGTTTTCTTGAAGGTAGTAATAATATCTGTGGCCTCTGTTCTTTGGAAAAAGAATACTTACAGCATCAAGACTATTTTCTTTCTAACAAAAGAAGTTGGTATCATGTATTTGTATATTTCTTTTTATGAAATGAAAAGTTTTTTTTAAAATGAGAGGACTGCATGTTCATTGAATATTCAGATGGTAGAGAAGTGTTTAAAATAGAAAGTGAAAGGCCTTGTTACTTCCTTCCTCTTCCCATAACCCTCTTCTTCAAAATTAACCACTGTTAACAGTTTAATACATTCTTCTAGTCTTTACAAAATATATAAATAAGCATTTATGTATTCATGGTCAATTAGGTTCTGAAGCATAATTTTTGAGATCTCAGTTATTATTATACTTTGTTAGTTAATGTCTGGGTGGTAGTATGCATGAACTGTAATGTGTGTATATTTGGATAAACTTCAGAAAGCATAAATGTAAATGTTTAATTATGGTGATTTCAATTTTTGTTGGTAAAGACCTGTTTTTAGTGATCTTTCTACTTGTTAGCTTTTCATCAGAGGCTTCATAGCAAACATTGAGATTCCTGTGCAGTGAAAAATATTTCTGCTCTTTATGTTTTAGGCATATTTTGTAGGGAAGAGCATTAAGTTTTAAAATATAACCAATTTAAAATGTACTTTGCATTCTTTTCAGAGAGGCTCTTATGGAGAATTAAGTTGGTGCTGACTTTGGTTTGAAAGGATATATTGCGTATAGAATCCCCATGATAAGAATTACCTTCATTTTGTTTGACTTTTAATTTTGAGAAAGATAGTTTTGCTTTTCAGATGTGATTGATCTCACTGGAGATGATAAAGATGATCTTCAGAGAGCAATTGCCTTGAGTTTGGCGGAATCAAACAGGGCATTCAGGGAGACTGGAATAACTGATGAGGAGCAAGCCATTAGCAGGTAAAAACATAATTTGTATAAAATAGATATAAGTATTACTTATAATAGAAATAATAATTGGCTTTAATTTCAAGAGGCACAGAGATATATTTTGTTATTCTGAAGAAACCCATTAAGAAACTTTAGTATTGTTTTTATATTTTCTGTAACCAAAGTTTTCACATTCTAGTTCTGATTGATTTGGAGCTTAGATTTTTAGGATTTTGGAGTGGCATTATGAGGCATTAAATTTAGGTGAATATTTTAATACTTTTTTTATTTTTATTTTTCTTCCTCTAATTTCTTTTGGATACATTGCCCCATTTAGTTTGTAGTCATTTATAGCAGAGGTTAGCAAACGTTTTATGTAAAGGGCGAGTAGTAAATATTTTAGACTTTGTTGGCCATATGGTTTCTGTCACAGCTACTCAACTCTAATATAGACTCTAGTATAGTAGTGCCAAAGCAGCCATAGATAATACATAATTTAATGAGTGTGGCTATGGTCCAATAAATCTTGTTTTAAAAAACAGGCTGCCAGCTGGATTTAGCCCATGGGCCTTCATTCTCCATCTTCTGATCTATAATATAATAGTTTACTTACAGTTTTTTTTTTCTTAAAGAAATTGGGAAGATTCCAAAATGTGTGATAGAATGCATCTTTTGATTTAATAATGGAAACTTTTTAGTTTGAAACATTTTGATTTGTTGATGGGTCAAATAAAAATAAATTTGTTTTATCAGGAAACAATGTTGATTTTGAAAAGTCTTTAAAATATAACTATAATCTTCTAAACAACTCTATGGAGGTGTAGTGGTAGCTATTTTATTGAGGAAGAAATTGATCTTTTAAGAGGTTGAATGATTTTCCAAAAGTACACAGCGAGGGTAAATCTTATGACTCTAGTGTTTTTTTCCCAATAACACAAGTTGCTTGGAATATAACAGCTTTCTCAGATAATTTCCCTTACCATGGTATCAGTAGTATATTTCTTTCTAAGTAATCTGAGATTATTGTATGGCAGGAGAGGTCTCAAAATGCTATGTTTAGCAAAGGCACATAATTATTTTTAGTAATACTTTTTAATGTCTTTAAATGTTACTTTGGAAACTTCATAAAACATTGTATTAAGATGAGAAGGCTTAAAATTCATTGTCCTCTTCAGTTGGGTGTAATATCAGTTAATGCCAGTAATTCTAAATGAAAAAACAAAAATTTATGCATTATCTTTAGACATTGTAATTAGGCCTATTTTATGAGGGATTTAGAGAAATTGTAAAATTTGATTTGTCTCAAAAAATGGATTGGAATGAAATAATTGTCTTGAATAATTATAAAACTTGACTACTTATGCTTTGATCAGAAATATTTTAAACGTGAAATACGTGAGTTGGATTTCATATTTAAAGGAAATGATCTATTATATGTTAAAGAATATAGAATAGAATATATGCCGTGATTCAAATCTTGTTTTTAAAAATATATATATATTTTTGTTTAAATGAATTTATGTTAGTATACAAATAGAAAAAACTATGGAAGCTTATATACCAAATAGTGTCAGTAGTTTTATATCACATGTTTTTAAATTAAAACAGCATGTTGTAATTAGTTAATAAGTAAAAATAACTTGAAAGTTAAAGTATTAAAATTATTCCTAATCTGTTAAGTTTAATGTATTCATTACATATTGTTCTAGATACTCATTTGTGTCCAAATGGAAACAAATATCTCTTAAGATAGTGTTTTTTATTATTGGTCTTCTAAATTTTAATATACTCTTAAAATAGTTAATACTTTATAAATATTTTTATTGTACATAACATGCAGATTTGGTGTAGTGTAATAGAAGTAAAAACTTATATTAATTTACTAGTACAAATGTAAGTTTTTGTGGTGTGTAGATTTTATAACTTACAGTTAACAAAATGTTAAATATAAAATGTGCGGTTAATAAGACATGTAAATCATACTGTGTCAGAAGAAAGGAATGTGAGAATTCTAGCTAACCCTTTGGTAAAGAGATATTTGTTCCAGTGGGTTTTATTAATAGGCTTAGGATTCTAAATTCAAAAGGGGAAATGATGTATTTTTAAGAAAAAGTTTATATATCATGCTCAAAAGTAAATATAACTATTTATACAATACTTAAGTTCACATAACAAAATTTTGCCAAATTCCTAGAATCATTTGATGATAGTTATATTTTAGCAGACATACTTTGATATGTATTCATACATTTGGAATATAACATTATAATTATTTGAGTCACAGCCTATCTTTTTATATCTTACAATCTTCTGTTCAGCCACTCACAAAATTATGGTGAAATTTCTTAAGAAATTGAATATTTTTAAAGTGTCCTTCTTAATATAATTACTCCTCAATGTCAGGATTGGATGTATTTATTATAATTATTTCATGGTTACTATGCTTAGATGGGGAACAAGTACAATATGGATAACTGAATTTGCTAATAAACTACATTGTAATTGATTTGTGTCTGTGATGTGTTTGTTGTGAAAATGACTTGCTTCATGAAATGACTTTGAATTAGTTGTGTAGAGGATCGGGCTAGATTTTAGTTAAAGTTGTTACATACAAATCTAGGTATTTCAAGAAAAAATATGGTGGTCTAAGAAATTTTCTGATGGAAACAGCCAGAGCGTACTGTTTTGTTGTATATAAATTATTTTAAGATCTTAGCAGTATTCCAGAATTAAGATAGTAAAGACTAAAATAGAACTACATCAGAGTGAAAGCAGGAAACCAAAGAAGTAAGTTCAGAACACTGAAAGTCATTTCTTGACGTGATATTTACTTGTGTATATAAACTTGAACTTCAGTTATGATATCCTTGTTGAGTATGGGAAAAAGAAGTCAGAGGCCATGGTCTGTGTAAGGTCTGGAGCTTTAATAAGAGATCATTTCCCTTATTAAGTGTTATGTCAAAGGGTGACATATTTACAATAAGAGTAGATTATATGTATCCTCCCCCTTCCCCCTTCAGAACCTTAGAGCATTGCAAAGACAGTTGCTCTTGCTCTTGCTCTGAGGGGAGCAATTAGAGGTGATAGGACTTGCCCCTGCAAAGTTGTACCATGGGTTCGCAGCTGAAATTTCTATCACTTTAGTAGTCTAGTAATTCTCAACTTGGGAAATTAGTTATTGTTTTTTTTTTAAGGTGCTAATTCTTTATTGAGGAATATAATATTACCAGGGAAGCAAAGATAAAGTAAAAAGGGAATGAGAGAAAGCAAATTCAAGGGGATATGCTACTCAGCTTGCCACACTTATAAAAACAGATAACCAAACAAACAAAAATGTAAATACTGTTGATTGCTTGGTCACACTAAATGTCCCTAGGAGAATTTAGTTTTATATGGTGTTGGATTTACATTGTTTCTAGGTCCTAATGGAATCAAAAGTACGTTGTCTCTCTAGGAAGGTTTCTTTATCCTTGGCCTCAAAGAATCCCCTTCAGTAACTTTTGAAGCTCTCCTGGAACCACCTATGACAATTACCACACACACTTGGAAAAAAGTCACTATGAGGAGCAGCTAGAACAATAGGCAACAAAAATCAAGAAAAATGCACCAAATATTTAGATATTGTTATGGATAGAACTATGCTTTAGCTTTTAAAGGCAATAAGAAATAAGAAATACTTGAAAATATGACCTAACACATTTGAAAAAGAACTGAAAATACCTTTTGGAAATGAAAATTAGAATTACTAAAGTAAGAAAAGAAAACAGTATAGGCTTAATAGATTAGAAATAGCTAAAGAACATATTAGACTAGAGGGAGTATATAGGAGAAGAAATTCTACAACTTGTAACAGATAACTGAGAGAGAGTTTGAAAGACATGGAAAATAGTGAGTAGATTAACATAGTTTACTTGGTATTACAGAAGGAGAGGAGAGAGTGAGCCAAAGGCCAATTCAAGGAGTGAATCATTGAGGATTTTTCAGAAGTGGGGGGAGAAAAAAACCCTATAATTTTACAAAGCCCAACAAATCCTAGTCAGGAAAATGAAAAGAAACTCACCCCTAGGTTCATAATACTGATAACTCTGGAATGTCTAAGACTGAGAAAATCTTAAAGATATTCAAAGAAAAAAAGTGAAATTATCCTTAAAATAGTGACAGGAAGGGTGATGAATGACACAAATTGACACAAGACTGTCAATTAAAGTAGTTGCCAGAATTCTATACTTGGTGGAACAGTTCTGGGTAGTCTTACCAGGGCATTTTTCTTTGTGATTAAGCTTCCAGTTCTGAAAGACTGAAAGACTACTTGTATAGCCCCCACTGCTACAAAAGCAGTATGTCCTATTCTGGTAGTTGTAATTTTACCCTTTTTTTTTTTTTTTTTTAAAGATTTTATTCATTTATTTAGAGAAAGCACAGGAACAAGGGGAAGAAGGGGAAGAGGGCAAGTGCACAGGGATTGGGAGAGTGTTTTCCCAGTTGAATGTGGAGGCTGACATGGGGCTTCATCTCATGACCCTGAGATCGTGACCTGAGCTGAAATCAAAAGTTGGGTGCTTAACCAGCTGAGCTACCCAGGCAGTTTTTTTGTAGTAATTTTCTACTTGAACCTGACCTTTCTAGAATGGTAGGTACAAGAGGAAAAAAAGGTATTTTTATAGAATTACAAGGGACTCATTGTACCTCCCACTTTGGCCTGCATGGGCCACTGTAAAGGAACTGGGTGAGTAGTATGCTCAACCAACTAATCATAATCATCATCTTTACACTTTAAGACCATTCTGTCCAACAAAGAAATCCAGGTGTCTGAACTAGAGTTGAGTTTGGGAGCCACCTGAAGGGTTTCCCAGTCAGAATGGCCTGGAATTGTCATTAGGGGAAAGAAAAAAGCATCATGTCCAGGAATGGTTAGGGTGGGATTCTAAATTTTCAACGTAGGTTTCTGTAACTCCCACCCATTTCACCCTAGTCATTACTTGAAAGCTATTGTGAGAGGAAATTGCCTTGAGAAGACGTGTTGAATAGGAGTAGGTGAGGGAGGCAGTTACAAATCGTTTTAAGTTGATTTGTGAAAATAATTCAAGGGCTTAACAATATCAGATGCCTGCAGATCTTAGGAGATCCATACATAGAATGCTTCTTATTCCATTTTTTGAGTAGCTCTTATGATAAAAAGGTACACCTTTGTCAGATTATAAGTGGTTTGGAAAAATTGAAAATATGAAACAGATTAGTTTCAAAGGCTGCAAGACTGTGGCCAGAAATGACTGATAAGACTGGAACAGCAAAATTGTAACTTGAAAAAGTGTCAATAATGAGGTACCACTGATAGTCCCAAGAAGGGAGTGAATAAGGGGAGAGGTAGGTGGTCAAAGTTTCTATGTGTCAAATCTTACAGATTTGTGCAGGAGTACATGTCTGACAGGCAGTGGTAGCCTCTCTTAATGTGTACTCAACATATGATTGTAGACATGTTGCCTTATTGGGTATGGTGGCAGACACAGCAGTGGTGGTCACTGGGGTAGTGCATACTGACTGAGTCATCCCATTAGAGAACAGGGACCACTGTATATATCCATCACAATGGCTAAAATGAGAAATATAGACAATACCAAGTATTAACAAGCATGTGGAATAATTAGAACCGTCACATACTGTTTGAGATAATGTATAATGGAATTACCACTTTGGAACACTGGGAATTTCTAATGAATTTCAACAAATACTATTCTAGTGCTGTTTCCATCCCTAGGTATAGATCCTTAAGAAAGGAGTACATTGTAGCTTTTTTGATAATAACAAAAAGCTATAAACAAAAGGACACAAAAGAGTAACTGCTGCGTGATTCCATGTATGTGTTGTTTAAGGACATGCACAACAAATTTATGGTGCTAGAAGTCAGAATGATGATTTTCTGGGAGGTGGAGAGGAAGGACATTGTTGGCTAAAAAAAGGGTATTAGAGAATCTTCTAGACTAATGGAAATTTTCTATATCTTGATCAGGGTGGTGATCATATGGGTGTATACATATGTAAAAAGTTTCACTGAGCTGTACATTTAAGATTTGTGTATCTTATCATGTACAGATTACCCTCTACAAAGTACTCTTTCCAAAAAAAGCATGTTTTGAGCTATGTTTGATAATCAGTATGCAAAATTATATTTCTGTGTATAAAAAAGAATGATAGAAATTTTAAAAAGCTACCATTTATAACATAAAACTGTGAAAGTCCAGTAATAAATTTAATGAATATGCAAGAACTTACCAAGGAGAAAATTGGAGGATATCACTGATACATATTAATGAATATGTAATTAATTGGAAGCATATTGTATTTCACAAATTGAAGGACTGAACATAGTAATTTTTTTTTAGAGAGGGGATGCACAGAGCAGGGAAGGGCAGAGGGAGAAGGGGAGGGAGAGAATCTTAAGTAGGTTCCACGCCCATTGCAGAGCCCCACATGGAGCTCAGTCTCACAACCCCTGAGATCATGACCTGAGCCCAGAACAAGAGTCAGACTTTTGACCTACTGAGCCATCCAGGAGGACTGAACATCATAAAAATGGTCAGTTCTTCTTAAACTGACAATGGGTTTAGTGTTATCCTAATCATACTATAACTTTTTTAAAAAAGGATATCAACAAAACGATCCCTCCCTCCCTTTTTTGTCTCCCTTCCTTCCTTCTTTCTTATTTTCTTTTTCGTTGGTCTACAGCTTAAATAATATGTATATTTTTCAGTGAGTATGATGTTTCCCTAAATGTACTTAGATGATCTAAAGTGGGATGCTTTCAACTTTACAGCTATACAGCAATTTAAGTAATTTAAATAACAATTCAAACATAAAACTAGCATAAAAACCCAAAAAACAAAACCAGTACAATAAAAATTTAATGGGAAGGTGAACATTTATCATAAGTAAGTGCTTTAAATATTCCATATAGAGTGTGGAAAGAAAAGAGCAAAACATTATGTCATCCTTTTATGTTGCTGTGTGGTCATGACCAGTGTTGGGAAGATAAAGCAGGTGATGGGTAGTGGGAATTGCTTTTTGTTTTGTGGCTTTTGGGGTTGCCTCTCTCGGCATGCTATATTTTGTTATAAGCTTTTTCTGAGCTCTCTGAGATTTGTGTTGTTAGGTTTTTTTGTTGTTTTTTTCTCTATTGACAGATTTAATACTTGGATTTGTAGCGGTTGCATACTTTATACTTTATGCTTCAAAGCCTGGTTAGTATCAGTGGCTTTACTTTGGTGAGGTCAGGGAAGGAACCCTTAGGTAGCACTTGTCTTTATAGAAAGTTTATATTCATTTTGCTAATCCTGGACTACAGAAGGTAATGGGGGCTTGGAAATAGAGTAATATGTGAGCTAGAGGTTGGGCTTTTGCTAAAAAAAAAAGTAGCAAAAAGGTAGCAACCTCTAATATCTTAATCATCCATTTACTTCAAACATTTGTTGTGCCCCTAGTATTTATCATATATGCTTTAGGAATAAAACAGTGGGTTTCTACCCTTCACATGCTGACTAATAAATAATTTTGGTACAATATGATAAATGTATTTATGGTTTTTTAGGAGCCAGGAAGAGATGGTAGTAAACTTACTGAAGCCTGTTTTAAGTCCCTGGTGATACAAAACTGAACGCTCTAAATCAAGAAGATCACAAAAGTCATGGTGTTCTTTCATCCACCATCTTAAAATATGATAGTTCTGCCATATGATGTGGCTAAGGAATAAACCTGTTTCTTTAAAACTCATATTTTTGTTATAATGAATGATGAGATCTACCATATGACTGAATTGAATATGTCTTTTATATATGACCACTGGTGCTAATTCTATTTTCCTGTTTGTGGTATTCTTGCTATTTTCCCCAGAATTCGTGGCTTTTTAATTTCACTAATCTCTAATTACCAAGGTGGAAATAGGTTTCCCTTATTTATACTCTTAAATATATATAATCCCTACAAGAAGAACAAAATTGTCAAATGAAAACATACATTATAAAAGTCAATGAAAAATATATACCTTCATATATACAGCAATCTTTTGTGTTTTGACTTTTGTATACTTTGTATTAACTTTTCTCTCTTGAGCATAAACGAGTTGCCTTATACAAAATCAGTTTGTTCCAGTTTATTATTATTATGCCGAACTGTACAACTTGAACAGTAGGAAGTCTTTCAGGTTGCCTTTTTGACTTTTTATCTTCCCCTTACGTTCTTGAAAACTTAGTAGCAGTGGATGTTCTAGATAAATTCTGATTTTCTTCTGCCCCAATTCACCTAACTAAATATCTTCCAAGGAGTTATTATACCTTTTAGCGGTAAATAATTTACAAGAAAAAGCCTCCTAGGGGCTGTGGTTGACGTGAGAGCTGAATTTTGGACAGAGACTGCAGCTAATGTTGGATCACCTTTAATAGTTACAGAGGTGTAAACTGTTCATTTTTAAATGTGTGAGTTTACTTTGATCTTTGCATTATAAGATATACCATGTGGTTGTTACCTGCTATTTTTTGGGATGTGGTTTCATTGATTCCCAAAGAATTTATCCTGTATTCACAGTTATTTTAAGTAATGATAAGTTTGAATCTTACTCCATTATATCTAACATCATGTTGAAAATAATGCTGTTAGAGATAAAAGTATAATTTACTTTTTCTCCATAATTAAGGAATATAGCTATATTAATTTGACATTAATCTGATAGGGCAATATCTGTAAAATAAAGATGATATAGCATGAATGAGGTTTTCTTAAGCCAAAATGTTGGAAAAACTTATTCTTGCTGAGGTTTTTTTTTTTTTTTGAGGTTTTTTAAATTAACACAAAATCAATTAAGACACCCGAATATTACTTAATTAGAGTAGTGAATAATACATGTTTTGAGCAGGCAAAATGTTTTGTTAGTTCAAATATGGGAAATGAGAATTTTCCAGCATGTTGCAGTATGCTTAAGAAGAACAACATGCAAATGCTACTTTGAGCAAAGTAGCATTATTCTTGCCATGTTTAGATGTATTTAAGATGTTGTATAGGTCAGCTTATTTTGAAGAGATAAATCTTTAAAATTTCTGGTATGTATGTAGGTCAACTTTTGGGTAAAGAAGTAAAAACATAAATATTCTCTTTAGTTAGCTGTCATAGAGTTATAGATCTCTAGAACTGAAAGGAACCCTAGAGTTTACCTTAGCTTTTTAATTTTTACTTATATATTCATGAGAGACACACACACACACACAGAGGGAGAGAGAGGCAGAGATACAGGCAGAGGGAGAAGCAGGCCCCATGCAGGGAGTCTGATGTGGGACTCGATACTGGGACTCCAGGATCACGCCCCAGGGTGAAGGCAGTGCTAAACCACCAAGCCACCCAGGGTCCCCTAGTTTTTTTTGTTTTTTGTTTTTTGTTTTTTTTTAATAGAAAAGGAAATTAATGCTCAGAGGAGTGAAAGTGCAGTTTGTTCAGTTTTTAATGTTTTCCTGATGATTCAAAGCAATTGTTATAAGAAACCAGTCACTTGTTATTTTGTAAATATTTGCTATAGTGATTTCTTAGAAAACTTACCTAGGTGCTGTATTCCTGGTACTAAACCTCAAATTTATTCAAATACGATTTAATATATTTTCTGTTTTATAAACTGTTTCTTTGCATTTGAGATTTCCTTTTTTCTTAGGAAAAAAGGCTGCATGTCTCTTATTCTGTTTGGCACTACTGTATTCTTAAAACTAACTTCTACTTGAGTAAAGTTAGTGTTTAATAGTATTTCCCCAAATACATTATCCAGAGCTTAAGAACTAAAATCCTAGGGTATGGCACTAAATTAATACTTTTTTTTCTTCTTCTTCTTTTTTTTTTTTTTTATCATTTTTTCCCCATTGCTTAAGAGTTCTTGAAGCCAGCATAGCAGAAAATAAAGCGTGTTTAAAGAGAACACCTACAGAAGTTTGGCGGGATTCTCGAAATCCTTATGATAGGAAAAGGCAGGACAAAGCTCCTGTTGGACTAAAGAATGTTGGCAATACTTGCTGGTTTAGTGCTGTTATTCAGGTAAGGATCTTGACATCTTACTTGGTGGGCATGATAACAATGGAAAGTGGTTGTGTGTTGTGTTTCTTTCAAGTTGTGTTTCTTTCAAGTTGTGTACTTTAAACATAAATGCAGGCAAGGTTTTCATATGCCCTTCTAACAAACTAGTTTGTAGATTGTGGTACTCCTCACTTCTCTCTTGTTCTTACCCCCCAGTATGGGGTTTTAACAGTGGAGTACTGCCTATGCCTTTCACTTACTTGGGATTAATCTCTCCTCCCTCCCTGCTGTTAGGAACTGTTGTCAGAGTGTAAAGAGTGAAAAATGTTTTTGTATGTAATTCTCTGCACATTTTGAGAAGGAGATAACCAAGATATGAAATCAGAACTATTTTTTTATTAATCAAATCAGATTTATTGTATATAGTGGAATGTTATTCATAAAATTATAGTCATTTACATACTTTCCTTAATAAAAGGAGGCATTTTGTTTGAGGAGAGTATAGATTGACATAATTCTCGATGCATATGTGAGAATGATGTAAAGAATGAACACTGATAATCAAAAGTAACGCTTTTTTTTTTTAATTTGGAAGGTCCTTATGAAATGTTTCTTGAGACCCTTATTCTAAAATGAAAAATGTTTATATGCATAGTTATGCATCTTAATGTGGATTAGTTTTTTTTTCAGTTCTTTTATGAGATAGGACTATTGTAATAATTCTTTGTCATTCTCAGTTAGACATTGATAATGTTATCCATCAGATTACGAAGCATTAAATTAAATGATCTCTTTAAAACGATCTGTGATTAACTCTTAATTTTTATTGCCCTTTAGGAAAAGATTTTGTTTAATTTTCCTAATAGTTGATTTGTAACTTACTATTTAGTATTCCTAATGAGTACTATTTAAATAATTTTGTATGCCATTTCTTTTTATATTCAAATTATCTTTTCATTCTCTAGCCTTCCAAGCCTGGATGTATGATGGCATATGCATCTTTGTGATATTAAAGCAACTAACTGATTATTTAGTTCATTTGCTATAAGATTGTTAATTGTGTTCTTTAGGTAATTAATCCGTAGTTTTAATTTTTTTCTACTTCATTGTTATAATTTCCAACTTTCCCTCTACTTTTTTACTTGGCGCATAATACCAATTTGATTTCCTTTAGTTTTCTAGATTTGTGTCTCACTCTTTAATATTCTGTGGTGTACACTAGTTAGTAATATACTATTTTGTTTTCCAGGCTATTAAAATGTTAGGGAATACTTGAATTAATATAAATCTGTAATACTACCTTTGTTCCTATCCTTGATTAATTATTCATGAATATTTAGATATTCAGAATATCTAAAATTTTATTAGTCCTTTGTCTTTATTTGCACTGTTACATTTATTGTCCAATTTAAATTTCATGATTTAGACATTATTTAAAAGTATGAAACAAGGTTTAAGGCTGTGATACCAGTCTGTATGAATACACTTTGCTTCCTGTGTTTGGATAAGTAGATGCTATCTCTGCACTGTAACGACCAATTAATGAAGCTCATTGATTGGAAACCTCTTAGAAGAAACTACTTGCAAACAATCAGTATTTGTTAATTAGAATAGGTGCTTTTTATTTTTCTACACTGTATTTTAGGAAAGGTTTGTTTGAAAGAATTAAATTCATTCTAACAGAAATGAGGATAATCACTTTTTGTTTTCATAGGATAAACTTCTTTCAGTAGTTTAAATTAGAAACAGTTGTACATCTATTTCTACTCTAAGTGGTGTTTGCTGATCTTAGCTCTTTACTTTTCAAATTTTTGGTGTTTTTTGGTGGGAGAAGAATGGAATGGAAAAAATTGCTTGTCCTGTATAAAATTTGAAATAATTTTACTGATTTCTAAATTTTACCTTAAATTAGTGGCTGGCTGTTTAACTGGTAACATAGCTTTACCACACTCCTAACATAGGTTAAGTATTGGGTTCTTGGGATTGTTGTTACTATTATATTTTTTTATTTTTCGGAAAAATCTACATACCTAAGAGAAGTGACTTCTAGGCTTGAAAAGCTTGAGTTATAGTGAAGTGTTAGATCATTGGCTTTGGGTGTGCGAAAACACATTAAACTTCAGGTTTGGGAAAATTGTGGGTGGGAAGAAAAATTGTCAAAAGATCACTTCAGGTTTTTTTTTTTACTGTAATTTTACTGTATTCTAGTTTTTAAGTAGCTTTTTATTTTCATCTCTAATAATTAAAGTCTTTTATTTTTTTCATTTTGTGACATTATTGTTTAAATCCACAGATACTATCTGAGATGTAAAAGTTTATCATCATAAATGGAACTTTTCACCTATGAAAGAAAAGTTGGGCAGGAAATCTCTGTTAGTGTTGGAAGTTTCTTATTGTATTTTCCAAAGTGAATTGGAAATTGTTCAAACTATGACGTAAATGTACTGTAAAGTTTCAATTACAAAATTTTCTCAGGGATGGAGTTTACTTAGTTGGCAGGACTAGTGTGAAATAACTGGGACTTCTTTTCCTTGTAAGTATATCTGCCAATTATAGAAAATTACTTGGATTATAAACCTTTAACTACAGAATGAGTAGCGGGGTTAGGCTACAGAGGATACAGCTTTATACTTGTTTTTTTTTTTTTAGGTATTGGGACCAATATTTTGAGAGAAAAGGGAAACAATATCAGAAAGGGACTATAATTTAGGAGAAGATAGTACAGAAGATTATTTCCTGGTATGACTAATTATGACTGATTTGAACGCTAAACATTTATTTTTATGTGAAAAGTGAATACAATTAAATAATCTTTTGGATGGTAGCAATATTAGCAATAATACCCTGTTGGGCATTAATACCTCATCTAGTCAGGAGTATTTTTATCCTGGAACTTATACCTATAAAGGACTAATGGGGTCTGCTTTTTCTCCACTAGGATATCAGTGAATGAGGTAGCTACTTAAAATAGACTCTTCTCTTGCTATTTTGGGATATAATTCATGGATTCTCATGATGATCCTTGGCACCTTTCCCATTTGGATGCTGTTGAGATGCCCAGAAGTAAGGTGTTCATACTTCTGAGTTGCCTTGTACAGCTCCAATTTACTTCTGTTGTGGATCTCCTGGTGCTTGTTAATAAATTTTAAAGCTCTATTTCAGACTCAAAAACGTTGTGAATTGGAAGATAGAGGATATTGGTCACCTTACTCATAAATCATGTAACTCCAGATTGACTAAAATACAAGCATCCTCAAGGCAGAGAATATATCTTCTAGGTTATTGTTTTATACCAGTATATAGTACAGTGTTTGACACATTGGTGGAGGCCTTTAAGTAATTACTACATAGGTAAATGAATGAACCAAAAAGGGGCATATGTTATTTATGGTTGAATTAAAGACTTCAGGATGCTTCTATCACCCTAATGATGAATGGGATTGAGAAGATACTACAAGTTTTCAAAAAATGCTAAGATATCATTTAACATGTTTATTCATATCAGTTGCTCTTAAATCTCTAATTTTCATCAAAGAATTTAAGGTACCTAGTTCAAAGAGAAAATAAAAAATTCCATAGCAATAGAAGGCTTATAATGAAAAAAGGCAGTAATCTGCCCCAAACCTCCCTGTCCATAGTCTTGTTCCTTAAAGTAACTACAACCTGCTCTAGCTGTTTTTCCTTTTATCTTCATTTTTCTAAATGACATGCCTTTCTGCTGAGATAAATGGAAATTTAGCTGTCTCATTTCATATACTAGAATTGCCTTTCCTTTCATTGCCAGCATAGTTATATCATAAATTTAAAATAATCTGTAGTTAGTGTTTACATTTTCTGTGACTTTGTGAACATTACAGTGATTTACTGGGAATAGCCCTTTGTAATCCTTTTTTTTTCCTGGAGTTTTCAGGTCCCACTTTTTTTCTTTCTATTTTCTATATACTTAAAGTTTTCTAAATACTGTAGTATCTTTGATATAGTCTTACTAATAATATGTTCTGTGTGCATGAACATATTACCTCTGTTCCTTCCTTCCCTCCACCCTTCTTTCCCCTTTCCCACAGAAGGTTTCTCTGTCTCAAGTCCAAACTGGATTTCTATTCTTTGTGTTTAAAGCCTGAGTGCTGGCTTTCCAAAGCAGACCTATGAGAAAAGAGATTGTGGGAGGGTTGATTGGGGATCACTTTGCATGGTTTTTACTTAATCCTCCTATTTGTAGCCCTGAATTTCATTCCTTTCAAAATTATGACTGATTCTTCTGAATTTGAATTCGTTTATTTCAATTATATCCAAAGACTAAATTTCCTATATCCCACAGGAGGAGGTGCTAAGTTGTCTGACTCTTCTGTATCTGGGAAGGACATAGGGATTTAATTGCTCTGTATATAGATTTTTATCTTTTAATCATGCTGTTTCCAGTCCCTACTTTACCTTGAACTTTTGTGATACTTTCCTTTTTTTTTTTAATCCACCAAGGAAAATTGATCTTGCTTCTCAGTATCTTCATTATAGACAGTTTATATCCCTTTGCTCTCTTGTCATCATTCTTTCTTTTCCACAAATTATTTGAAATCTCATCTCTCATAACTTTCTGTTATTAGCAAGAGTTTAGCCAAATTCCATTCTGTTAAGTGCTCTTCAAAATAGACCTTTTAGCTTTGGATTGAATGAAAAGGTGCTTGTTTTCAGGGTACATCAATCACAAACACAATATAGGTGGTAGTGACAATTACCTTTTACCACCTTTTTTGAAGAAATATGTTGATCAATACTGTTACGACTGTGATTGAGGATACAATGTTATGACTTAAAAGTATTAATTCCATGATTTATTGTAGTGGTCACAAGTTCCACTTTGGGTAATAGCTTATTAGGTTGTTTTAGACCATATACCTAGTCGTATTTTGCTGGAACCCAACCCAACCAAAACAACAACAACAGCAAATCAACTTTTGAAGACTATGTCACATAACACGAAAGCAGTGTGAGATTTTGAGGCTAAGCTCCGTGAGAACGTGATTTTCAGAATAAGCTTCATATATTGGGCTGACTTTATCCTTGAGGCAGTTCATATATTGGGCTATTGAATGTTTGGGAAGGTAATCAATGCTTTGTACAGACTTGGAGCAGACCTTGGACTTTCATTAAGTTCTAGAGGACTAGAACCTTGGATTAATGAGAACTTAAAATAGACCAGTCTTCATAGTTTTTGAATCCCAGCTTCATCTCAGAATTGTTTGGGGTAAGTTGATCTGGGATTACAAACAGCCCCAGTTTTGCCACCTCACAGAAGGAAGTGTAAATTCCATTAAAAGGTAATATTATCTGGAACATAGAATTTTCTCCACTTTCACATAAAAATAAATATTTAGTGCTCAAATTAGTCATAATTAGTCATACCAGGAAAGAATATGTGTCCAAAAATTAAGATAAAATAACTAGCAATATGAAACCTGAGAATTGGATTGGATAACTTAATATGGTCAAGGAATTAAAAGATTGAGAATTTCAGTAGAAAAGTAAACTATAAAAAAAGCAAAATAGAAATTTTAATACTGAAAAATATAATAAAGTTAAATCAAAGAATGACTTTAGTAGTATATTTGACATAGCTGAAGAGAGAATTAGTCAACTGGATAATTGGTCTGATGAACATTTTCAGACTAAAGCTGTGAAATACAGATTAGAGCATATTAGAAATATTTGGGGCATGGTGGATAGTGCTAACATAGTGTTATGTTAGAGTATAAAGGGAATAGGGCAGAAAAAAAAATTGAAGAGATGACTGAGAATATTCCGAATTTGATAAACGAGATCAAGCCACAGACTCTAGAAGCAGTAGGAATCAAGTAGCATAAATATTAATAATACTGTGTCAAGGAAGGCACATCATCATAAAATGGAAAAATAAAACTATAGACAGAGAAAATCCTAAAAGTAATAACTAGGTGGAAAAGATGTATAGACATATCTTGGAGATATATGGAGTTCGTTCCATATCATCACAATAAAGTGAATATCTTAACAAAATGAGGCAAATGAATTTTTTGGCTTCTCAGTGCATATAAAAGTTATGTTTACATTATTTTGTAGCCTATTTAGTATACAGTAGCCTTACTACTTAAAAAAAAAAGTATGTACTTTAAATAATTTATTGCTGAAAATGCTAATTTTTATCTGAGTTTTCAGTGAGTCATAATCTTTTTGGTGTTGGAAGATCCTGTTTCAATATTGACAGCTACTGACTGACTAGGGTGGTGGTTGCTAAAGGTTAAGGTGGCTGTGGCAATTTCTTAAAGACACCAGTGAAGTTTCAATTGAATCTTCCTTTCACTTGAACACTTAGAGGGCATTGAAGGGTTATTAATTGGCCTAATTTCAGTATTGTTATGCCCCAAGAAATAGAGAGGCCTGAGGAGAGGAAGAGAGATAGAGGAATGGCTAGTTGGTGCAGTAATCAGAACACATACACTTATCAATTAAGTTTGAAATCTTTTTGGGAATGATTTGTGGAGCCCCAAAACAATTGCATTAGTAATATCAAAGATCACTGTTCATTGATCACCATTACAAATACGATAATAGTGACAAAGTTTAAAATATTGCAAGAATTACCAAAATGTGACACAGAGACCCAAAATGAATAAATGCAATTGGAAAAATGGTGCTGGTTGACTTGCTTGATACAGGGTTGCTATAAAACCTTTAATTATGAAAACACTGTATCTACAAAACACATTAAAGTGAAGCACAATAAAACAAGGTATGCCTATATCACCTCTATAGAGAAGCAAAATTAAGACCAACAGCTGACTTCTCAATAGAAATGCTGTCATTAAAATAGTAGGAAAAAATAACTGGCTATCTAGCATTCTATAACCAGCAAACATCTTCCAAAAATGAAGAAAAACGACTTTTACTATAACAGAAGCTGAAATAATCTGTCACCAGCAGACCCACACAAGAAGAAATTCTAACTGTTCAGAAGAGTATTCAGGAAGAAGGAAAATTATCCTTGGTGGGAACTGAGAACAAAGAAGGGGGATTGGGATTATCCCATTTTGTCCTTATTCTCTTTCCTATTTAAATTTCTCATAAAAACAGTCCATACTTTGTTGCCTTTATATCCCATTTATTCAGTACTCATTGCTTGCTGTTCTTCTTCTACCATTCTGCTTGAAAGATGACTTCCCAATTGCCAAATCCAAAGGTTATTTTTCTGCCCTTTATTGGATTTGGCAACATTTAAGAGTATAGATGGCCTCCAATATATTGTGATTCATTTTATGATTTTTTGACTCATGATGGTGTGTAAGTAATATGCATTCAGTAGAAACTGTACTTTGAATTTTGATCATTTCCTGGGCTACCAATACACAGTACAGTATTATCTTGTAATGCTGGCTCCTACTCAGGCATGTGATATGAGGTTAACTGATAGACTTATGATCATTTTGTACCCATACAACCATTCTGTTTTTCACTTTCAGTATAGTAGTTAATAAATTACATGAGATATTCAACGCTTTTGTTATAAAATAGGCTTTGTATTAGATCATTTTGCCCACCTGCACACTAAAAAGTGTTCAAAGCACTTTTGAGGTAGGCTAAGCTAAGCTATGATGTTTGGTAGATTAGGTGTATAATAAAATGAATTTTCAACTTAATGATATTTTAAACTTATGATGGGTTTGTCTCATTGCATACCAAGGAGATCTGTATTGCTAATCTTGTCCTTTTTGAAATTTGCCATTGATTCTTTGATGTACTTCAGAGTTTTTTGTGGTATTTTATATCTTTGTTGAAAAGCTTTTGGCATAGGTATTTTTTGAAGTTCCACAATTACTCTAATACACAGCAATATTTGAAAGCTCATGTTTCGGGCAGCCCAAGTGGCTCAGCGGCTTAGCGCCTCCTTCAGCTCCAGGGCCTGATCCTGGAGACCTTGCGTGGAACCTGCTTCTCCTTCTGCCTGTGTCTCTGCCTCTCTCTCTCTCTCTCTCTCTCATAAATAAATAAATAAATAAATAAATAAATAAATAAATAAATATTTTTAAAAAGCTCATGTTTCTCTATTCCTTTTTATTTTTGATTACGTACTCTTCACTTTCCATACTATTCTTACTTTGTCAGAAACTTGAGATATTTGTTCTCTGCTGCCTTTCTTGTGTCTGCATGTAGTGGGTGCTCCACAAATATTTGTTAAATGACTGAATAAATGAATTATCTCATGTGTTCATATTGTTTAATTAAATATTTTCAGATTATAAGATAACCAAAATATTTTCCTGCAGTTTCTGTTACCTGCTTTTATGATTTTTCCTTTCATATTTAGGTTTTTAAACCACATATCTGTATATGTAAATCTGACTCCCATTTCTTTGTATATAGTGGGCCATTTTTCCCAACACTCAGCTCCTAAATAAAACCTTGTTTTTTCATTAATTTGTGGTGCTACTTTTATCTTCTATCAGGTTGGCTTACACAGCTTTACTAGGACCTCTACATTATTGCCTCCTGTACAGTGATTTTCAATGTTTATAAACTATGACTCCCAGAAGGGAATACTTTTTCTGTTGTAGAACACTTAATACATCTATGTATATGTATAATATGTACAATGAAAATTTTGCAAACAGTACCCTGTGGTGCATTTACTATGTATAATGTGCTTTAATATTTTCAATTGTATTTTATTTTGTTTTTTTAAATAAATATTCACCATGATGTCAATGTGTTACAAGCTCCAAACTTCCTAGAACTTAAAAAACAGTTCTAGGAAGCCTTTCCATGGGCATCTTTCATATGTTCTTATACTCTATGAGATCAATATTACTATGTTGGAATGTTTCTATTGTTATAATATGTGTCCTTTCTAGACTGTGTGTCTCCTTGAGCATAGAGATAATATGTAATTTCTTTCTGTCTCTGTCACTTAGTAATGGGCCCATAAGTTTATTTGTGCTATATTTTTGTAGAATTGACATCTCAAGATAACTTAGTGAACATATCTAAAAACTTCTAGACTTTGCATTTGTGTACCTTTTATTTTGAGGAAACTGCTTATTAAACCCCAAAGAAAGACTGCCTTTAATAATATATATAGTAGGTTTTTTAAATTGTCCACATGTAATTTTCTGCCTTCCGGTACAATAAGTATTGTTAATGATCAAGAATAATGTGTCAGTATATAAGAAATTTTACATTTTCTCCAGGAGAAAATAGTCTTGTGCTAGTGGCAACAATCCTATGTATAAGTAGTATAGTCCCAAATAAATCTCTGAGACCAGTCATATTTTTATAGTTCTGTTAATAGAATCTTCCCTTAGGTTATCTTAAATTGTTGTTCTTTTTCAGTCATTATTCAATCTTTTGGAATTTAGAAGATTAGTTCTGAATTACAAGCCTCCATCAAATGCTCAAGATTTACCCCGAAATCAAAAGGTAAAATGAAAGATTTTTAAGCAAAGTAAATGTATTTGTGTGTATGTGTGTGTGATCCTATTCTTTTATCTGTGCTTAGTTTGGGGGCCATTTGTCTTATCAAATCTGAAACCATTAAATTTGAATATCAACCCATTAATCTTAGTTACTACAGTAACTTTCTATTCTTCATCAATAGATTATAAACACGAAGGTTTCTTCACACGGTTGTCAGGAATATGCCAATTTTTTGTGTGACTTTAGTAATTTGTTTTTTTTCTTTTTGGACTGTCAAATTTCAGTTAACTTTATAGGTTTCAATTTGTAATTCAAGATCTTTCTTCAGTTGCCTCCTGAAAAATTGTGTGGAAATAGAAATTTTTTTCAACTGTTTGTGTAGATGAGCCTTTTATTTATTTATTTTTATTTATTTATTTATTTATTTATTTATTTATTTATTTATTTTTTAGATGAGCCTTTTAAAAGGCTGGCTGTCTTTGCAGTGCAAATCTATAACTTCTCTATTTTGTAAGTTAATACTGTTAGGCAATATAATGTGACAGTGCACAGATAATCAGGGCTAGATTGCCTGCGTGTTTTGGCTTGAACCTCGTTTCCTTATTTGAAAGGTATAAATAATAATAGTCATTATTTTATAGAGTTGTGAGATTTAAATGAGATAAAACGTACAAAGGGCTTTGAAGTGCCTAGTACATAGTAAGTACCTCAGATGTTAGTTACTCTACTTTTACTAGCTTTTCAAAAATAGGACTGACCGATGCAGAAATTTATACTTAGTGGAAAAATTAGTTATGTTGATGATGTGCATGAATGTTAGGGCTTTAGGGATCTTGTCATAAAGAAATTGTAGCCCTAAGGGGACTGGTTGCGCAAAGAAATTAAAGTTTTAAGTTTCAGTAAAGTGTTGAATTTTGTGTGACTTATTGATAATATAAATGATTCATAATTGAATCTTTCTTTTTTTTTTTAGTGTGTAATTTGAAAAGGACTTGTTTGCAACATGAAACATTTATAATACAAACGAGTGGGAATGTAACAATTTATAGCTGGCTTTTCAGGCTGTAATCTTTGAGCTATAAAGTATCAGGCTGGTAACAAGCCATTTTCAAAAAGGAACCAAGATCACCTGCAGACCTCCAGAAAAATTCAGCAAAACCCCTTCACTCATTACAGTTTTTCCACGAAATTTTTTGGACTGTTGCTTCCGTTTATAGCAACTTTTTAATAATCACAGTTCTGTCTTCTGATATCTCAGTTGAAGTAGATTTATAATTTACATGACATTATTTGGAAATATTGCTACCAATTAGATATTTATATGTTCTTCAAAATGTTAATTAAGACCAAGTCAATTTTATAATCCTTTTTAAAACATCAATAGTGATATCCATGCCTATATAACAGAGCTAGTTTTAAGATGTTCAGTTGAGTACTAGGGAAATATATAAATCCAATCTTTAGCACCTTTCTAGGGAAATTTGTTTTCTTGCAATGGAAGGAGCAGCATGTCCAGAGAGACCTTTAGGTTAAGGAATTAAAAGGATCTCTACTTCCATTCTGAAAAGGATGCTTATTTAGAAGAATTCTGTACATTTTTATTAAAAAAAAAAAAAAAAAAAGGTTCCACAGGGCACCTAGGTGGCTCAGTGGTTAAGTGTCTTGTCTTTGGTTCAGGTCATGATCCTGGGGTCCTAGAATAAGAATAAATAAATAAAATGTTAAAAAAAAAAGAGAAGGTTCCACAAATGAGGTTATTCTTTAATCTAGTGTGATGACATCCATACATACTATAACTTGACACTTCTGAAGCAAACCTGTGGGACTTAGAGATAGTTATCAGCCACTGATTGATGCTACATTCAACTGAGGTGATAAAAGGCATATATATATTTAAGATATTATTTATTCATGAGAGACACACAGAAAGAGAGGCAGAGACATAGGCAGAGGGAGAAGCAGTTTCCATGCAGGGAGCCCAACGCAGGACTTGATCCTGGGACCCCAGGATCACACCCTGAGCTGAAGGCAGGTGCTAAACTGCTGAGCCGCCCAGGGATCCCCAAGGCATATGTTTTTAAAAGCGTATCAGTGTGACTTCTTGCTGTTATTTTTTAATAATGAACAGGATTTTTTTAGGATATTTTTTATCATCAGGTAAACCAGTCATAAATATATACATATTGAGTGAGAGAAAGAGATGGAGTTTTTGAAATCAGTTTCTATTTTAGGTAGACTTGGCTATTGCTTCTAGAGGTTGAAACTGGTTTTATACAAATATTTGTAGGGTTTTTGTTTTGTTTTGTTTTAAGATTTTATTTATTTATTCATGAGAGAGAGAGAGAGAGAGAAAGAGGCAGAGACATAGGCAGAGGGAGAAGCAGGCTCCATGCTGGGAGCCCGACATGGGACTCAATCCTGGGACTCCAGGATCACGCCCTGGGCCAAAGGTGGAGCTAAACCACTGAACCACCTGGGCTGCCCTATACAAATATTTGTAATGTTTATAGTTTTAACGACTGGGAGAATTGTGAGGTTACTAAAAATTTAAAGATGGATTCTCACTGTAAACTATTCCTCCTCACTCCTACACATAGAGTCTTTTGGCTTACAAAGTCACAAACTGATAAGAAAACATGTTAAATGTTGAGAAAACAAAGATGCATAAGTTCATAATAAAGGTAAGCTCAAGATAAATAACTAAAACTTTACTACTCATAAAGTTATATTAATTAAAGTCTTGATTTAAAGGCAAATATTTCCAAATAAACAATATTTCCACACCTTCCACTACTCAGAGCTGAGAAACATATGAACAGGAGAATAGTTGAATACTACTGGACAAATACCTGAAGGAATTTTGAATTTTACAAATAACAGAGGCATTCTGGAATTTCTGTCTTTAGGTATGAATAAAGTAACAAGATTGAATTTATAAGTTTCAGTAAATCTTAAAGGATTCAAAGCATACAAAGTGTTTTCTGGCTACAGTGGAAGTAAGATGGAATTTGACAACAGATTTAGAAAATCCCCCTGATAGTGGACATTCCAAAATTAGAGGATGCAACCAAGGCAGTGGTTAGTGAAAAATATTTAATAGAACCAAAAGCTGCTTCCAAAGATCAGTAAAATTATTGAATTTCTAGGTAGATTGAGCAAGAAGAAAGAGGGAAGAAACAAATCAGTATAAAGAATGAAAAAGATGGATATCACTACATATTATCTAGACAATAAAAGAGAATAGTGGAATATTATAAATAGACAATATCCTTATATTACATTTAAAAATTGAATTTTTAGTTAAGAATTTAGTCACCAAAAAAATTCAGTGAAGTAGTTTACTGGTGAATTTTATCAAACATCTAAGGAAGAAATAATACCACTTCTATATATATTTTTCCAGAAAACGGAAGAAGATGTAGAACTTACCCAATTCATTCTATGAGCCCAGCATTACCCTGAAACCAAAATAGAAAGAGATATTTTAAGAAAAGAAAACTAAAGACCAATATTCCTCATGAATATAGAAGCAAAAAGTTGTGACAGATTTTTGGCAAATTGACTCCTGAAATATCAATTAGGGGATGCTACTTCATTGGCAACTGGGTTTATTTAGAACTTCAAGATTGGTTTAGTGTTCAAAAATCAATGTCATTCACCACATTAATAGACTACAGAAGAAAATATGATCATCTAAGTAGATAAAGAACAGCAATTTGACTAAAGCTAATGTGTCTAAAATCTCACAGAAACTAGAAATTGAAGGAAGCTTTCTTATCCTGATAAAGATTGTTTATGAAAAGTCTACAACTAATAAAATACTTAATAGTGAAAGATTGAATTTTTTACCCCAAAGATCAGGAATAAGCAAGGACATCATCCCTCACCACTTCTGCTGAACAGTAGACTGGAGTTCTTAACCAGTGCTATAAAGGAGGAAAAAGAAGTAAACATGAACATTGGAAAGGGAAGAAAAAAAGCTTTTTTTTTTTTTTTTTTGGTATATATGACTTAATTGTCTATGTGGAAGATCCTAAATATTAAGTAAGAAAGCAAATAAATAAATAAATAAATGATGCTAGAACCAAGAAATGAATTCAACAAGATTACATGATAAGAGAAGGACATGCAAAAATCAGTTGCATTTCTGAATATTAACAACACACATTGGGAAATTTAAATTAAAAATATATACAGTAGCATAAAATGTGGACTATTAGGGGTAAAGTTTTATGGAAAACCACAATATATTGCTGAATTTAAAGAAGTAGATATATTATGTTCAAGGATCAGAGGATACAATATTGTTATGGTATCAGTTATCTCCAATTTTAATCTATAGATTCAGTGCTATCTCAATCATAATCCTAGAAGGCTTTTTCATAGGAATTAACAAATTGATATAAAATTTATGTAGAATATCAAAGAATATAGGGTAGCTATAGTAATTTTGAAAAGAAAGGCAATGTTGGAGGTATCAACTCTCAGGCACTTTTATTGGTGAAAAATTAGTCCTATAGATAAATGGAACAGATAGAGTCCAGAAATAGACCTATATATATAGGGTGAGTTGATTTTAATCAGAGTTGACAAAACAATTCAGTAGGCAAAGGAAAAATCTTTTAAAATAATGGTATCATAGGTAGATAATCCTTAGCCCTTACAGAGCATATTCATTTATTTTTCAAATATATGAAAAAATTAATAATGGATTATAGATCTAAAAAATTAAAAATGTAAAAATTCTTGGAGAAAGCATAGGAAGTTAAAAGATTTCTTAAATGGTACAAAACAAGGGCACAAATCATAGAAGAAAAATTGATTGGATTTCATCAAAATTAAGAACTTGCAATTTTTGAAAAATTTATACAAAATTAAAAGTTAGGTTACCACTAGGAGAAAATACTAGCAAAACATGTATCAGATAAAGGAATTATATCTAGAATATATACAGAACTTGCATAACTCAATAATAAAATAATCTATTACTGTATTGGAAAAAATATTTGAACAGATACTTCACCAAAGAAGGTATAAAACTGTAAATTAACTACATGGAAAAGTGCTGGACAGTATTAGTCATAGGAATATGCAGAGGAAAACTAGAGGTTTCTAGTTTTCACTAGAAACCACTGGAAGGACAGGTTAAAAATATATTCCATAGCAAATATAGAATGTGGACCTAGAACTGCCATTATGCTATTAGTGAGAATATAAAATAGTATAACACTTCTGCAAAAATAGTTTGGTTGTGTCTTAAAAACATCTACATACAACCTAGGTCCTCTCCAGGTTTTTACTTAAGATAAATGAAAACATAGATCTGCACAAAGACACTTTAATATCCACAGCATCTGGAATAGATCGCTTGATAAATAAGTTTGCAATATCCATACAGTGGAACACCACTGAGCAACAAAACAGAATGAATCGTTAATGCATTAACTATTAATGCACAATCATGTGGAGGAAGCTTAGAATAATTACTATTATTTTATTATTATTATTCTATTAGCCTATTTTAAGAAACCAGACTAAAATGAGGACATAGGGTATGGTTTGATTTATATGACTTTCTAGAAAATACAAAGTGACCATGGTTGCTTTGGGAAGATCCTGGAAGGGGATAAGGGTTGAAGAAACTTGGGGAAATAATGGATAGTTAGATTATCTTTACTGTAGTGATGCTTCCATGGATGTGTATGTGTCTGAAGCTCATAAAATTGCATACTTTATAATCTACAGTATATTGTACATCAATTATACCTTAAGTCATTTTTAAAGAAGACAGCATGTGATTGTATTTTTGTAATTTAGACAGATACTAAATTTGGCTACATTTAACATCGATTACAATTTTGCCTTTTGAAATTCAAAAAGATTTTCTAGCCATGGAAATTGGCTGAGGGCAAAACTGTTTCATTGTATTATATACATATTAAATTACTTTTCCAATATGCTTCTCAGCAGAAATTCACTTATTTTTTAAAAGTGATTTATTTCATCCTTGGTACATAGAAAGGAATGTCTCAACTGCACTGATGTAGGTGTGGTGATGAAAGAAATTGATCTCAGGAAATTAGGGGTATTTTTGGAAATTATGAATTGAAATTCTTTGTATTTATATTTTTAACACCCAGTATTTATATAAGGCAATTGGGGGAGTGTAGGAAGTACAACAGAAAAATCATAGATTAGTTTTCTTTCAATTAAAACTTTTACATTTAAACTTTATCGTTGATGATGGAATTTTTTTTTTTTTTAAGATTTATTTACTTATTTTAGAGCGTGAGTGTTGGGGGAAAGGCAGCATGAGGGGCAGAGAGAGGGAGAGAGAGGATCTTGAGCAAACTGCCTACTGAGCTTGGAGCCCTTTGCATGGCTTGATCCCAGGATCCTGAGATCATGCATGACCTGAGCCAAAACCAAGAGTTGGACACTTAACCGACTGAGCCACACAGGCATCCTGGTGATGGAATTTATTATACTTACATAAAATTCATGTTTCCATAAATTAATATTTTTATTCAGATCACTTTGTGATTGCTGTAGTGGTCTATCATTTTTGGATCAAATGACAAGTATTTGGAGTCAAATATTTTATTCCTTTACACCTATTTTTTGGGACTCCTTTTTTTAATACATTCTAGGAACAATTATTCTGTATTGATTATATTATTCTGGACAGCATCTATACACACATACAATACCCCTAAAGTTTTATGACTTTGAGAACACCAACCACATAGTCTTTCTTGGAAATTATTTTCTAATATTTAAATAGATATATAAGCTCTGTTAAAATTATTATTGCAAGAGCTAACTATAGTAGGAACTGCTTGTTACCATGAATTATTTCACTGAGGTATGTGAATCACATTCTTTAAACAAATTTTTTCTTCTTGTATTAAAATAAATTGGGGGATCCCTGGGTGGCGCAGCGGTTTAGTGCCTGCCTTTGGCCCAGGGCGCGATCCTGGAGACCCGGGATTGAATCCCACGTCAGGCTCCCGGTGCATGGAGCCTGCTTCTCCCTCTGCCTGTGTCTCTGCCTCTCTCTCTCTCTCTCTCTCTCTCTATCATAAATAAAAATAAAAAAAAAATAAAAAATAAAATAAAATTTAAAAAATAAAATAATAAAATAAAATAAAATAAAATAAAAAATTGGGCAGCCCCAGTGGCGCAGCGGTTTAGCGCCGCCTGCAGCCCAATGTCTGCCTCTCTCCGTGTCTCTCATGAATAAATAAAATATTAAAAAAAAAAAAAAAGACTGTAAACTTCTCAAAAACAAGAACTTCTATATTTCTTCCATAACTTTCTGGCACACAAAGCAGGCATTCAATTCTTATAAACATATGATTGCACCAAATCCTCTAGAAACACCAACAACCCAATGTTATCAATCATAAACAATTTATTTTATTTTTTAAAAAATTTTCTTTATTTATTCATGAGAGACACACAGAGAGAGAGAGAGAGGCAGAGACATAGTAGCACAGAGGGATAAGTTGTCTGAATGGGCAACATTATGAGATGTTTAACATCATTAAGATTGCATTTTTTTAAGATTTTATTTATTTATTTATGAGCGGGGGGGGGGGGGGCAGAGACACAGGCAGAGGGAGAAGCAGGCTCCATGCAGAGAGCCCTATGTGGGACTTGATCCCAGGACTCCAGGATCACGCCCTGGGCCGAAGGCAGGCGCTCAACCACTGAGCCACCCAGGCGTCCCAAGAAGTTTACAGTCTTATTAAGAAACAGAAGTTGAGATTTCAAAGGAACACTAGAAGGATGATACATTAGTTTAATATTAGGACTTACTCTAATTGCTTATTAGACTAGTATTGTCTGATAATTAGGATCATCCCACGACAGTGCCAGTTAGTGATTCATTGCTGAGTGAAAGACATCTGTTTTAATAGATGTGGAATTTGAAGGAATCCTTGACTTGGAGGGGTCTGGGAAAGCTTCATGGAGGAGGAGGGATCTTTGTTTAAATGGGCTTATTGAGGAAAAGTACTTAAACAGCGCCTGGCACCAAGTTAGCACTCATTGAATGTTGGCTGTTGTTATTGCTGTCCACAGCAGCTGGGCCTAACTGAATGGAAAGGATTATAATAAATAGACTTGAATTAGGAGAGGATATTCTTGGCTGGGTAATAACATGATTAGCTATGATAATGTGGCGTTTGTGCTGAAATTGTGAGCTAAGCCTAGCTAGGTCCTCTATTTTTGTGCTGGACTCCTTTGAGTGTCCTAGGTCACAACACTCTTCTTTAATTATGATGTGGGAGTGCTGGGCTCCTCCCTAATCGATATTAGTTAAATTTTTGATTTGTTAAAATGAATATCTGTTTCACTTACGGGTTTTTTCTTCTCCCTAATAGGAGCATCGGAATTTGCCGTTTATGCGTGAGCTGCGGTATCTATTTGCACTTCTTGTTGGTACTAAAAGGAAATATGTTGACCCATCAAGAGCAGTCGAAATTCTTAAGGACGCTTTCAAATCAAATGACTCCCAGCAGGTAGCTTTTTTTTGTACCTACTTATTTATTAATATTTGTATTTTATTTGATTTGATCATTCCTTAAGCAGTTTTTTCAAAGACACATGACAAAGATATTGCTATTCCTCTTTATTAAAAATAAGTTGTAGACATTTAAAACATTGCTTATTTGGAAGATTTACTTTTTGTAAGTTGAGAGAAAAGTAACAGTGATCTTGTAAAGTGTTAAGATAAATGAAACTGTAATTTTTATTGTGATTGAAATTAATAAGTGAAAACAGTGGGTAAAATTAGGAATGTTCAGAAATGTTGTAAATCTTCACAAATGTGATAACCCAAGGCCAGTATAGTATACATGCTTTTGGTATGCCTATTTTTGTTGGCATGAAGTAGTTTCCTTAGTTACTCAGAAAAGGTTTCTGAACTACATTAACTTTGTTATTGTTGCTTTTATTTTTCAATCTTTGTATAGTGCTATTTGGTAGGATTTTTTTATCCATTCCTTAAAAAAAGATAATTGGGAATTTTCTTATAAAATAGAAAATGTATAAACAAGCAACATTTTCACACATAATTTGAGAAGTTAGAGAAATTTTATTTTATTTTATTTTATTATTTTATTTTATTTTTTTGAGAAGTTAGAGAAATTTTAAAAGAGGGAAAACAGAAAAGCAAAGAAAATAGACTAGTAGCAACAGTGTTGGAAGAGATGGCAGTGAGGAAGCAAGGGGCACAAGACAAAATGTCTCAATAGATTCATACAGCTACTGCACTTGTAGCGCACTTTTTATAGTACTTGGATGTGTCTGGTATGTGGATGTGTATGTGGATGTGTAGGAAAGGTATTTGGAGAGGGGTCCTGAAAAGATGTATAATTCTGCAACGCCTGCCTTGCCCATGTTGTTTTTGTTTTGTTTTGTTTTGTTTTAATTCACCTTTTATGGCAAAGACAAATGAACAAAAAAGGTGCTCACGTCAGGATTTGCTTTGATTTGTTGTTTTCATTTTTTTGTAAGGTGGGGGAGAAGAGGGAGAGGGAGAGAGAGAATCTTAATCTTAATCCATGCCTAGTGTGGAGCCTGAAGTGGGGTTCCATCTCACCACGCTGAGATCATGACCTGAGCTGAAATCAAGAGTTGGATGCCTAACTAACTGAGCCACCCAGATGCCCCTGGTTGGTTTGTTTTATAAAAAAATTTCTAACTAAGTTCCAGTGCTGGTTAGGTTTAATATCTTACTCTTATTTGTTAAAGCAATACTTAAGTCAAAAGAAATAATATTCTTAAAAATGATCTCAAACCCCCATTTTAGGGTACTCCTGGTTTTAAGTGTCTTTTATTTTTTGTAGCACTATTTATTTAATATGTGCATTATAATCTCTAATAGCTTTGAGTATAAAATTAAATTTTAAAAAGTCGCTTCTCTTCCCTGACTTATTGTTTCTTATGGAATTGCTTTTTGTATGTTTTTTTCTTGGTTACTCTCTGGTGTTGAATCTTTTCACTATGAATAGTGGTCTTTGTGTATCTTTTCATATGTAAAAATGAGGCAGCAAAAGTTTATTGGGAGCCTTATATGTACACAGTAGACTTTTCAGATTTATTAGGGTAGACAGGGAGACAACTAGCTGTTACAGACTCGAATGCCACAATGTGAATGCCATTGCTTTGGGTTGGCAGTGTAGATAGACTAACTAGGTTACTCACCGTTCATTCTTTTTCTCTGGAGGTCTTTTTAGAGTAGGTGTATGTGAATTCAGGTTGATACAGGTTTGATTCTCTTCTACTCCCAGACATTTGAGTCGAACACACATTAGTGACAGAATGGAATAAATCCATGAGTAAAGTAAGCATCATTACTTTTTAAAAAAATGAACTTGTACTTATATTTCATAGTCTTCCTAAATATATCATATTTTGGAATATGCAAGAATCTTGTGGGATACTTTGGTATATAGTACTGTCAATTTTAATCATACCTATAATTGAGTTTAAAATTAAAATGTTGTAGTAAAGGCCTTAATTTTTTTTCTCTTGAGGAAAGCAGGTAGAATTATTTTGTAAATGTTAATTTTAGATTTCTTAAAATAAAGACAAGGAATAATTCATTCTGAATAGTATTTTGATAACTAGGAAACAGTTTTGTGTTTCTAGTCAGATATAACCTTGCAGGATGAGTAAAGTTACAGAATTTTAAAATTATGGAAAGTTGCTTTAATGTGTTTTGTGAGTTTGCTATGACAGCAGTAACAAATTACCATAAACCAAATGATTTCAAAGCAATAGAAAATTACTCTCTTAACAGTTCTAGAAGCCAGAGTCTAAAGTAAAGGTGGTAAAAGGGCTGTGCTCCCCACCATGGCCCTAAGGCCGAATCCTTTCTTGCCTTCCTTCACCATCTTTTGATGGCCTGTGGTGTTCTTTGGCTTGTGGGGGCATAGCTTCAGTCTCTGTGTCCTTTACATGGCCTTTTCTCCTGTGTGTCTTTGTGTCTGCTTCTTTTCTGTTTCTTATAAGAATACACATCCTTTAGATTTAGGGCCCACCCTAATCTGGGATGATCTCATGTTGAGATCCTTACCTTAATTATATCTTCAAAGACCTGTATTCTAAATAAGATTACATCCTGAAGTCTCAGATGGGCATATATTTTGGCATGCCGCTATTTAACCCACTACAGTTGGTATGGATGTTTATAACTGGATTTTTGTGCTGAGTTTAGTTTTTTTCTTTTTTTTTTTTAAGATTTTATTTACTTATTTATGAGAGACACAGAGAGAGGCAGAGATATAGGCAGAAGGAGAAGCAGGCTCCCTAAGGGGAGCCTGATGTGGGACTTGATCCTAGGACCTCAGGATCACAACCTGAGCCAAAGACAGATGCTCAACCACTGAGCCACCCAGGGACCCCTAACTTACATGGCTTTGGAACAATTTCCTTAAGCTTCTTAGATCCTAGTTTCAATATTTTATTTTATTTATTTTTTTAAAGATTTTATTTATTTATGAGAGATACAGAGAGAGAGAGGCAGAGAGAGACATAGGCAGAGGGAGAAGTAGGTTCCATATAGGGAGCCTGATGTGAGACTCGATCCTGAAACTTTGGGATCGTGCCCTGAGTCAAAGGCAGACACTCCAGCACTGAGCCACCCAGGAGTTCCTAGTTTCAGCATTTTAAAGGTGAGTAGATTGACCCAGATGCTCTTTTAGAAAACTTGTAGGTGGAAAAATATATGATGGTTAATTTGTTTAATATTTGGGGCAATTTTGATTAATAAAGGCACATTGTTTACACTGATTCATGTGTCTTTGATGAAACAGTCTTAGTAGGATTGGTTTATTTTTTCTCCCTAGGTTCTCTATAGATGAACCTATTTTTTGTGTTCTACCTCAGATTATTCAAAGAATTATGGTAGTTGACGAGTACAACTGCCACCCTCTTCCTGTTTTTCCATGTTAGGGGAACTACAACTGGAAGAAGGGGTGGCAAAAGGTGATGTACATGCGCTAGTTCTGAAGGGATAATTTGAAGTTCATGAGATAGTGAACTTGATAGGGAGTCAGTGATTGGACTAAACCTGACAGGATTAACATATCTTCATAAAAGTGGATTGGCTTAAAAAGTTGGGTGTAAGAGTTGAATTAAGAAAATGAATTGCTGAAAAGCATGTCTTCCTTCTAAGAGAGAAGCCAGTAACAATTCCTTATATGATGAAGAACTCTTTGGTAATGTGGGTCTTTAATTTTAAAAAGATTCGTTAGAGAACTCGTTTGGGAGCGATGCTTATTTTTAAACCTTATTTGTAAGTTAGAATTTATATATATGAGTGTATATATAATATTGTATGTATTATATACATATGTGTGTATGTGTATATATATAAAATATATATGTATATATAAATATGTACATAAAAATGTATATATAAATTTCCTGTAATAAAACCCAGTCATTGTGATTATCAATATAATGTTTGTTTTTCTCAGATACTGATTTTATTCTCTTGTTAGGTTAGGTTATAAGTATTTCTTGTATTTGGTGTGAAACATTTCATATGATATTTCTGTGAGGAGTCAGTAATTTTATGTTTGATGTGACTGGCTGTAAGTTTTGTGTTGCAATACTTAGTATTTTTATTAGCAGACTCAAATATCAACAAGACTTTTTTTCTTTCCACAGCAAGATGTGAGTGAGTTTACACACAAATTATTAGATTGGTTAGAAGATGCCTTTCAAATGAGAGCTGAAGAAGAGACGTAAGTTACCATGAAATTTAGTGATGGGGTTTTCGGAGATTGATAAATAACACTCATTTTTCTCCTTTTATTTATCAGTATCTATGGAGAAATGGGAAAGAAACCAAAAGATGTGTAGGAACCCAAACGTTACCTGTATTGACAAGTTGTTTGAAATCTGTGGCTCAAAGGCTGAGTAGCTTTAGATTTCCATTGTAAGAGTAGAATCCAGCCAGAAAGATCTAAAAAGCAACCCTGAAAGGGCTAATTCCACATGCCCACTTCTTTTCCTTGGATTCAGCAGTCTCTTTTCATGAGGAGGAATGGGTTAGTGGTGGGGAAAGATACCAGGAGTATTACTTCTGATGATCTCCTTTCACATGGAATCATAACAACAGGGATATGACAGTCCTCCTCAGCATTCTCTAGCTTTTTATTTTCTGCCCATCAGATTGAATCATTAAGACTTTGGTTATTTAAGAAATCTGCACACTTTCAAGATAGTCCTTGTCCACTCCCATGAGGCCACTTTCCTAATAGTAACCACTAGTTCCTTTATGTATCTTCATGAAACACTGGTGGACCACTTAGAATTTACCACTGCGGGCTCTGATATGGTCTAACAAGATGCAGTATGTAAATTAACACCTAGAAATTTTGGAATATGTTGTAAACAGTAAATGACTGGTTATAATTCTACCCAGAAGCCTGTCATTGAGGGCCAGTCACTTGCAGGCTGTTATGTGTGAACTTAAACTAAGTTGGGAGCAGTCTCTGAAGAAAGTAATTATGGTTCGAAGTCTACAGTATTTGAGGAAAAAAAATATATTTTTGGTAAATTTTATCTCAGAGTGGGACATTTGAAAGCTGCTTCCTTCTTGAAAGCGTATTTAGAAGTTTATGATGTTGACAGCTGTAGGTCCTCAGTGTCTTTCCTGTCCACCAAAAGTTTTAGTTGCATTATTATGAGCTTCTTCAGTTTGTGGCTCTGAGTGCCTCATTGAATGACTTATTTTTGTGCCATGGTGGTTGTGCCCACTGCCTTTTGCTATGGAATTGCTTAGGCCTGGGAAACCTGCCTTTGGGTTAGTTTCTTTCTTCTCTTCATGTTAGCTTCTCTCTTCATGTTACGTTCATCTGGAAAGTCTTCCCCATCAAACCTCTGGAATGAATCTGCTATTGCTGCTTGTGAAAGCTGAGTCCTAGCATCCAGTGAAGATACATTCTTTCCTCAGCTTTTGAATGTTATAGGCCTAGAGTGTAGTTTGTTCTGCTGCATCTTTTTCTAGGTGACATATGCCTAGAAACACGTTCACATACGTGATACACGTTCCCATACCTGTATATATTTTTTATTCCTTTAGGAAGGTTTGGCTAAATTTTTAAGTTTACCCTGCTGCTTTAGCCTCTGTCTCATGCACAGCCAGCCCTATTTAATGAATTCTTCCTGTTCTTACATTTTTTTTTATTTGCCTTTGCATTTGTTTTTCTCTAACTTCCTCCTCTGATACTGTCTTGATAGGTTCCTCGTAATGAGTGATTCACTAATGAGAATTGTCCATTCTGGTTCCTCTCCAGTATAGCTCATGTCCCTTGTATCTTTCCTTAGAGTTCTAATACCAGAAATTCATTGTGCGTGTTTCCTCAGAATGTGAACAATATCTGTATCTTCATCTGTGATAACAGAGTCTCTGAGGTTCTTTAAGTAATTCTTTGAATCTTTTACCCTGAAATCCCTAGTTCCTCCTTCTCAAATCTCTCCAGATTTTCTTTTTTTTTTTTTTTCTCTCCAGATTTTCTATAAGCACTTCATTTAGTTTATCTTGTCTTCAATACATGACCTTCCCATTGCTTTTTATCTGTAGCCTCAGAAGCGTGCCTAAATGTGTGTTCTTTCTGAGGGGGTCATTTTATTCTGATTTTGGAAATATTGTTTGTTATTTATGTACTTGTTAATGTTTTTGGATTATAGTCACCTCTTCTGATCTAGTACCTAACCAGTTATCTCCCTTTTTCTGAAACAGTTTTTTAAAAAAGCCAGAACTTTTCCATTTCAGTTCATTCGAAATCTTGTTTTGTTTCGTTTTTGTTTTTGTTTTTTAAGATTTTATTTATTTATTCATGAGAGATGCAGAGACATAGGCAGAGGGAGAAGCAGGCTCCATGCAGGAAGCCTGATGTGGGACTCGATCCCGAGACCTTGGGATCATGCCCTGAGCAAAAGGTAGATGCTCAACCACCAAGCCACCCAGGCGTCCCTAAAATCTTAAGTTTTATTTGAAGTATGTTCTCTTTGTTCATTTCCCCATACTTTTCGATCTGTTTTTTGCTGTTTTTGGTGCTAAAACTAGTTTTGAATCTTTATGCTCCCCCTATTTAGAACAGAGCTTTCCAATCGGTGTGCCATGGCTAGCCAGATTATGGGTATGTGGGAGATATTGATCCTGTTTCTGTGATCATGAGAAAATATGTCTTTTAACCTTAAAATTCCCTGTATATGTTAATATATGTACTAATTGTATTAAAAAGATTGGGAAGCTCTGACCCAAAGCATTCTAGTTTGCTTTGTCAGCTATCCAGACCTTTGAACTCCTTCTGTGCTAACCTAATCCCCAACGGTAAGATGTCCCAGGTGCAAGTTTTCCATAGTGATTTCTTTGGCCTTTGATATTTGTGTCATTCTTTCTTTACTACTGCTTTCATGCAAGTGATGGGTCTCTCATTTCTTTTTTTTTCTCTCTTTTTTTTTAAAGATTTATTTATAGAGGGAGAGAGCATGTGTGTGTGTGCATGCTCTCCACACACAGGTGGAGGGGTAGAGGGAGAGACTCTCTCAAGCAGATTCCCTGCTGAGCACAGAGCCTGGGCACAGGGCTCGATCTCCTGACCCTGAAATCATGACCTGAGCCAAAATCAAGAGTTGGACGTTCAACCGACTGAGGCTCCATGGTCTCTCACTTCTATTATAGGAGTCTCGTGTCTTTTTAATTGCTCTTTATTTGTATTCCTTATATTTCTGTTGGCATAACCAATCTGGGCCCCTGAGTTTCACAGCTTAAATGCAAGGCAAAGAACAGGATGTCTAAGAGCTTGGAAAGAAGGACAAGGTAAATAATTTCTAGAGATTCCTACCCAACTCTTTAGTGATCTGTGTTTATCACAGATTAGTGGAGAGCAGGGTAAAATTCAGGTAGGAAGATTTGAAAAGAAATTTGGAAAGAAAGTTCAGAATTCCTGGAGGCAGCCAACATCCAGTTCCTTCTGACAAAGTCAGCAACCTGTTAAGTCATTGCTCTTTCCATGGGGTATGTGTATGACAATAAGGAGAAAAACCAGGAGTATTGATTTCCTACATAAAAATAAGAGGACATGGAAAAGAGATTCCCACTAATATTTACATCTAAAGATTCATAGATATTTACATCAAGCAAGATAATCTTTGGATTGTTCCTCTCCCCCATGTCAGTCTCAAGTCCTTTTTATTCTCATATTATAAAATATGTAAGGTGTGAAGTAAATTTTTCCCATAGAGTTAAAATGCCCAAAGACGAAATATATATAATGGGAGAGGATACATTGATTTTGGAGTCAAATTTGAGTTCACTTTGCAGCTTGAGCACTAACCAATTTTGCGAATTTAGGCAAGTGAATTAACCTGCTCTACAGCTTCATTATCAGTAAAATAGAAGTAATTGTACTGTTATCAGTCATAGTGGGCTAGATAGTCCAGTGGCAACAGCTCCAAAACTTTGTAGCTTATATCATATTATTAGATGTGTCCAGTGGGTGTGAGTAAGGGGCTCTGATCATTCTTTAACTCAGAGCCCCAGAGTAGGGGGCTCTGATCATTCTTTAACTCAGAGCCCCGGATGCTTCTCATCATCATCCCTTCTGGGATTACCATGGCAATGAAAGTACACTGGCTTTCAGGGTTTCTATCACACACCTCTTCTGCTTACATTTTGTTGGGAAAAACAAGTTATGTGGTCTGCCTAACTTCAAGTGAGGGGGAACACCTTAAACCCATTAGGATGGCTACTATTAAAAAAAACAAACAAACAAACAGAAAATTACAGGCATTGGTAAGGATGTGAAGAAATTAGAACCCTCGTACACTGTTGATGGGAATGTGAAATGATACAGCTGATATGGGAAACATCATGGTGACTCCTCAAAAGATTAAAAATAGAATTACTATTCCATGGAAGAAATCCTTTCACAATGTATACATATATCAGATCATTACATTGTATACTTTAAACTTTAAAGGTTAACTGTATGATCCAACAGTTCCACTGCTAGGTATATATTAAGAATTGATAGCAGGGTCTTGAAGAGATATTTGTACATCCATGTTCATAGCATCTCATTATTCACAATAGCCAAAAGGTGGAAAACAACTCAGATGAATGGATGGATGAATGGATAAACAAAATGTGGCATACATAAAGTGGAATATCTTTTAAAAAGAAGGAAATTCTGACACATGCTGCAACACAGACGCTAAGTGAAATAAGCCAGTCACAAAAAGACAAACACTGTATGCCACTTACATGATGTGTCAAGAGTTGTAAAACTCAAACAGAGAGTAAGAATGGTGGTTGCCAGGGCCTGTGGGGAGGGAGAAATGTGGAGTTGTTCAGTGAGTGTAGAGTTTCAGTTTTGTAAGATGACAAGACTTCTGGAGATCGGTTGCACAACAATATGAATATACTTAACACAATCTACCAAACGCTTGAGAATGGTTAGATGGTAAATTATGTGTTATGTATCTTACCACAAATAAAATTTTTAAAATTTGAATAAAACATGAGTGGGAAAGTATGTCTTAACCACATACCTGAGAGTAGAAGACCAGAAATCTTTTTGAGTATCACTAATAACTACCATATGGCCTCATAGCATTGTTTTAAGGATTAAGTGAAATACTTCCTACCAGTTTTTTTTCCCACTACCATTTGTTTTAAGGAGTAAGTGAAAGTACATATACTACATTTATAAAGAGACCATGTCCTTCCCTGCCTCTTTTTTTTTTTTTAAGCAAATCCATTTTACTGGTTTAAACACAAAATTCTTGAAGATAAATTATGTACACAGTTGTGGAGACCACACACTTTTGTGTAGTAATGCAAAGATAAACTGTGTTTTCAGACCAGAGAGAACAAAACATAAAAATGAAAGGTTAAAAAAGTATTAACTTCTGTTTGCTTCAAGCGAAAAAGGAAAAAAAAATCCACAGTGTATATGTTAAAGAATTTGGAAAATTCACAAATGAGTAATCATGCCTGGAGCATGAAGAGTAGAGTAGCTTCTGAGCTGCTTTGTGTCAAAGCTGGTGTTTTGCTCCTTCGTTGGTGACAGCTGCTATTTTTGAATGGTGTGCGCTCTTCTCTTTAAATATAGGAAATGATATTTAAGGTTTTATAGAAATTTACTCTAATAGTGGCTTTTTTTTTCTTCTCAACAAGTCCAAGTACGCCTAAAAGTGTGAGGTCAAAATGAACTATGATGATAAAAGGATCAAACATTCCTTGAACACAGACTGTGTCAGGACCTCTTGTAATGTTGTCCCCTGCAGCAACTCATTTTAACCCTTACAGCAGGTCTTTGAGTTCAGTTACTGTTATCCTCAATTGTCAGGTGAAAAAATGGAAGAATACACTTAAGTGCCTTGTCCAAGGTAATGTCAATAGCAGCACTAAGTGAATGGACAGCCACATAAATGTTACCATCTTGGCATATACTATTGTTCTTTGGATGTTTTGTCTATTACTTACAGGTCCAAAAATCACAACCGCATTTATGTTTTTACCATGCTTTAGGGATGAAGAGAAGCCAAAGAACCCCATGGTAGAGTTGTTCTATGGGAGGTTCCTTGCTGTGGGAGTACTTGAAGGTATGGTTATAATACATGTTTACTCTTTATTACATTTGAAGAGTTATTACCTATTAGCTCTTGATAATGACTCCTTGTTGAATGGTTTTTAATTTTAATTTGATTTACTCTGTCTAGTAGTTCCTGTTGCATTGCTACTACTTATTTGCAAGAAAACAGTGAATAATAGAGTGAATGAAAAGGAAGGTTTAAGTGTGCATTATCACATGCTAATATATAGTGTCATCCTGATGTTCTTTCCCTGAGAAAGCTGTGATTCTGTGAATTGTTGGGGTACAGGGATTAAGGGGGCAATGGTTTTGAAAATAATATTGGAGTTGAATACTGGTTTGGGGATGATGGTTATTGTTTCTGAGGGTTTCAACTCTTTGTTTTGAAATCTGCATTTAATAATTTAGCAATTTAGTATAGTCAAGGTATTACCTTTTTCAGGTGATTATAGAATTATTTAGGCTCTGGTTTTCAAGAAAGAATCGTACTTTTATCTTTTGAAAAATCATTTAAGAGTGATACTACTTACTCCATCTATCCTAAATGCCTGTTACTTAAAATCTGGGTCTGACCGACAGTCTTTTCGTTTTCCTAATAAGGAAAGGGCACTGACTCATTAAATACACTTCAGATAATAGTAATTACTAATGCCAAAGCATCAAGTTTTGAAAAAATTTGAAACATTTGAAAAACTTTTCAAATTTTCCAAATGGCCCAATGTATCAACTTTTGGAAAATTGGTTTTCCTTCAAGATCTTAACTAATGGATTCCTATGAAGCGTTGTTTGAATATAGTTTTATAGTGTAGGATTCAGAAAAAGTTAATGACTCATGATTTAGTTGGGCATATAAAATGTTACACTGAAGTGTTTGTGTGTGTGTGTGTGTATATATATATATATATATAGTATATATATGTATATATGTATTTTTTGCCTCAAATGGTAACTATTCATTATATAAATAGTGGAATATTTTACATAGTATGTTACTTTCCAATTTGGGATGTGCATAGTGTCATACTGTATTTGAAGTAGTAGAATAGCTCTAATCAGGTGGTGACTGTACTATTTATACCCTTCCTACTTGTGTTACCTTGAATCTTAAAAGTGATTTATTGAAATAATTTGTCAGTGTTGAAATTCTTGTACTAGATATTAGTTGTTTCAAACCATTGTGCCACGTAAATATGGTTTAGTACATTTCCACGTGAACTATGTATTTGCTTCAGTAAAAATAATTTGCTCTCAAGCTCTATCTCTAATCATTTTTATGTGTATCTTCCTTATGCTTTCTTTTTTTTTAATTTTTTTAAATTTTATTTATTTGTGATAGTCATACAGAGAGAGAGAGAGAGAGAGAGGCAGAGACATAGGCAGAGGGAGAAGCAGGCTCCATGCACCGGGAGCCCGAGTGGGATTCGATCCCGGGTCTCCAGGATCGTGCCCTGGGCCAAAGGCAGGCGCCAAACCGCTGCGCCACCCAGGGATCCCTTCCTTATGCTTTCTTTTAGACCAGCGACTCTCAATTGGAGGTGATTTTCATATGTTTACTAAAGTGTTCTCTTTGCAGAAGTTCCTCAACTTTTCCAGAACATCTAGTTCATTGACCCCTTCATTTTGTTCCTTTTGGCATTTTTCTTTACTTGTGCATTCTGATCATTTTTATAAACATCTAATTCCCCCATTCCCTCTCTCTGCTACCTCTGTGGCTGTTCTCTGACCATCAACTTAGCTGCTCATCCTCTCTCTTATGTGCACTGAGTACCTGAGTACTACTGGGGAAAAGTCACTCAAATGGGCTAACTATAAATGGATCATGAATTGGTAGTAGATAACTAAGCTTCACTGTCCCAATCCTGTAACACTACTGTGCTTAATTGTTCTGTTAAATCACTTGTTGTACTTGTTGTACTTGTTCTGTTAAATCACTGTCTTCTATCCCATTTTCTGTAATAATGATTTTTACCTTTTTTACTTCTAACTTCTCTGGCTCTTCATTCTCTGAAAAAGATCTTCCCTCAGGTTTTATGGATTTACCGTGAAGCTAATGAAATCTAGCCATAGGTCCTGTCTAAGGTCCTGAATCTAATTTTGTGTTTGTAATTTTGTATCATAGTACTTAAACACAACTTTCCCAAATATGTGAGCTTTACGCTTCACAACCTCCATCTATTCCTACCTCTACCACATTCTTTTTATTCGTCCCTCCAGATTATAAGGAATTATTCAGTCTTCTATGAAAAGGCTGTCGTTTATATGTGCTCAGAAGCTCATCTCTGCATGCTTTCACTCACCCCTGACTCTCCATCATCCTGCCTTCTCTTGTATTTTCAGTGTCCCCCTCTTCTGTCTTTCTCATAAGTATTTAGATGTGGTCTGGTAAGTCACATCTTTAACAAAAAAGAGCTCCCTTCACCGTCTTTTTCAGTTAATCCTATTCCGTTAAGTCCCCCTTAAGAGAGGAGTTTGTTTTTACCTGCTAGATGCCCATGTATTCAACCCATCCCACTTTTGCTTCTGGCCCCAAACCCCTTCTAAAAGGGATCTTTCTAAGATCAATTTCCAATATTTGTTTAAGACTGCAGGATCCCACTCAGTTCTCATATTGAACTCTATGCTATTTAGTCTCTCCTTTTCCTCTTTCCTATATTCTGTCTTTAAAATCATTTCTCCAGCTTCTGTGGCACCATATTCTCGTTTTTTTTTTTTTTTTCCTGCTACTGTGGGTACTTTTATTTTATTTTTAAAGATTTATTTATTTATTTATGATAGACATAGAGAGAGAGAGGCAGAGACACAGGCATAGGGAGAAGCAGGCTCCATGCTGGGAGCCCGACGCGGGACTCGATCCCGGGACCCCAGGATCGCGCCCTGGGCCAAAGGCAGGCACTAAACTTCTGAGCCACCCAGGGATCCCCCTGTGGGTACTTTTAGAAGTTATAGTTAGCCTTTTTTAGCTAAGGTAGGAGATCCTTGGGGCTCAGCTGACGCCCCCTGCCTTTTCCATCTTCTAGTTCCCTTGGCAATTTCATTCTCTCCCTTGATTAACTGCCATCAGTAGCCAGCAATTCTCTCATTGTAGCTTCAGACCTGAAGATTAATTTTAGTTACAGATTCATATTCAACTCTCTTCTCAACTTAAAATCCAATGGTCCATTCTAAAACAATGGTTGCCACTACTACCTTAAAACTAAAAGAAAAAAAAAATCCTATGCTTTTTCTTTAGTGGAGCCCCTTTCAATACATAAACAGTCAATTCAGTTATTTATGATAGAAACTAAGTATCATTCTTGATACCTTCCTTACAATTCTGCCCCCCATCCTGCCAGTGAGCCAGCCACCAGTCAATTGTATTTACTACCTTCCTGAATATGTGTATAAATGTCTGTGTAATTTCATCTGCATTTGTACACTTTTACTTTTTTTTCTCACTTTTTTTCTTTTTTTTCACTTTTACTCTTAACGCTGTATTCCATGTTGCCTTTATTTCTACATGGACTCTTCAATAGTCACCTACTACCCACTTAACAGAGAAGCCATGTGGATGTTTGAGAGACATAAATGTGATCCTGTTATTCCTAGGTTTAACCATTCAGTGACTTTTTGTTATATTCAGAAGAAAAAATTCTTAACAAGGGCTTATAAAACTTTGTAGATTTTAAGACCTTACCTAACTCTTCATTGTTATCTTCCCATTTGCTCCCCTAAGTTCTAATGTCCTTCCCTTAATTCTTCAGACAGGCCAAGTTCTTTGCATCCTTGAAGTCTTTGTGTATATTATTCCTTGGCTAAGAATTCTCCACAGCACTCTGACACTCTGGCCTGGCTAATTGCTACTCACTGTTTAAATCTCTGTAAATGTCATTTTGCTATGGAAGTCTTCCTGCTCTACCCTCTAGCCCTTAAACACTAGGTTAGCTCTCCTTCTTATTTCCTTTCACAGCACTATCTCACCACACATTTTATAACACTTATAATGATAAATAATATATTATTAATAATTACATGTATAATTAATGTACATAGAATGTAATGTCTTTCTTCCAAAAGAGGTTGAGAGTTTTTCTCAGTTCAGGGACCCTATAGAACTTTTTTGTTCACTGCTTTATATATTTGCAGTGTTTAGTGTAGTATCTTGTCCTTACAAAGTGTTTTTTGGAAGAATATATATACACACACACATGTGATTACTACATACGTACAGATGTGTAATTAATATCTACGGCTGGATATGAATCTGCATATGTGCATGTATAAACCAACAAGAAAATGATAATGACTACTCTATGGAACAGAGAGTGATTGTTTTCAGATTCAAGAGGTAATTCATATACACGTTTACTTATTGAGTAATGATTAGCTTTCCCTTCTCCTATAGGTAAAAAATTTGAAAATACTGAAATGTTTGGTCAGTACCCACTTCAGGTCAATGGATTCAAAGATCTACATGAGTGCCTAGAAGCTGCTATGATTGAAGGAGAAATTGAGTCTTTACATTCAGAGAATTCAGGAAAATCAGGCCAAGAGGTGAGTTTAGGATCTTCTTTGTTTCTCTTTCCCCAGTCTTTCTTATAGTGTGGTAAAGCACAATTTAGGTCTCTAATTATAAAACTGCCTCATATCTGAGAGAATACTCAGATTATGTGTTTGGATTTAATTATGGTAGCTTAGGCATTTGGGAAACCAGTACAAACAAGTCTATAATCTATGTTAAATTCTCACTTGACAATTTAGCTTAAAATTTTCTGTTAAAATCCTCTTTTAGGAAAAAAAAAATCTTCTTTTAGGGCATTACTGAGTCTGTGTAGACTTTCTAGGGAAGGTACCAGTCATGGTAGCATGCTAGTCCTGGAAGTAAACAGGGAAAGTGCTGATATTAGGATGGAATTTTATATAGACATCTGTTACTTATATCCAGTAGTGTTGGAATTTGTCTAGATTCCTTTTTTTGGTAAAAATTATTGTGTAATGGCAGAAGGGCAGATGGAAGAACTTGCTCTCTCAGGAAAGATATAACTTAACAAATATAAACCTGCTTATTTGTTTCAATTGGTCTCTGTCTGGCCTCCCACTCTTTCTTTATTCACATCTCTAGCTCCATCTGTACATCCATCCATTCAGCCATGTATTCGTCCTTATGTGTTACTATCACGGAAGGCAAAGGACAGATCATTGCTCCAAATTCAGTTATGAAGCAGTCGCTGATAGTTGTCTACTTCTAAACTCCATGCATGAGGGTCAGCATCTTCATCTGTGTCATTCTTTATTATATCCCTGGTGGATAGTACAATGACTGCAAAAAGAATTATGTAATACATATTTATTGACTGAATGAATGAAATGTCTCTGTGTTATCAAAAAAGTTTCTGAGGACTTTATCCCTGAATAAGGTGCTTAATAGATGTTAAGTGATGATATCTCTGTGTTTTTCTAAACAGGGTCTGAGTTCTTGTGTCTTTCAGAGTAAATTGCTTTTATCTAAATATGTGCTTTTTTAAAAAGATGGAATTCTCTCTTTCCTGTTTTATCTTCATCCTCATTTCCTTCTCTTCCCTTATCCCTTATACACCCAAATAAACAAAATAAATTAACATTTACAATTTTTTGGCTTTTTTTTTTTTTCGGGGAGAGAGAGAGGGAGAGAAAATATTTGAATTAGTTTTTCTCTCTGTATCATAGATCATCTACTTCAGTGATTCTCAGCAGATGCCTAGGCCCTACTTCTAAGCTGTCAAATCAGAATGCAGGGTAGAAATGTAATGCAGTACGTGGGCCCAAGAGCTCCACCAGTGATTTCCATAGAGACCTCCAATTAAGAATATTTAAATTAAACTTATTTTTATTGATCTCTAGAGATTGAGACTCTCAGGATCCCATAATGGAATAGGAAAGCAGACCCCCTGCCTAAAGTGTGACTTGTGTTATATTAAATAAAAGGAAGATGAGTTTAAGCAGAAAAAGGAGGGATTGCATTTTCCTTACCCTATCAGAGGAGCTTATAAGTGAAATATGCATTAGTTTATTGATAAATAATTTAGTAATTAATTGGTAAATAATCTTTCTCACATATTCCACTTTTAAAAATGTTTTTCTTACATTGAATCTGAATTTCATTATTTATTTTAAATTTAATCTGAATCTCATTATTTATTTAAAAAGATTTAGTTTGTCCTCCTACTTTGGCTTCATACCCTGAACTGCGTATATATTTTCTGCCTTGGTTTTTATATCCAACCTATCAAATACAGTGATATGTTTCCTCTGAATTCAGCAGTTTGTAAGGAGTCTTAGTAAGAACAAATTCAATTACCTGTATTCCTATTACCAATTGCCTAGATTTGTAGAACACAATAGTTTCAATGATAATTCAGCCTGGCTAAAGTAGACTATCTTAAAGGCTTTTAATAATGTACTTAAATTATAGTCTTATTTCATTATGTCCTTCAGAGTGACTGTTCTGTTTCTTCTTTTTTTTTTTTTTTAAATTTTTATTTATTTACTTATGATAGTCACAGAGAGAGAGAGAGGCAGAGACACAGGCAGAGGGAGAAACAGGCTCCATGCACCGGGAGCCTGATATGGGATTCGATCCCGGGTCTCCAGGATCGCGCCCTGGGCCAAAGGCAGGCGCCAAACCGCTGCGCCACCCAGGGATCCCTGTTCTGTTTCTTCTTAACTTTGTATAAATACCAATGAGTAACATCTTAGGCTTGTTTATAAATTGACATAGTCCCTGATAACACCTTTTATCTCTTAGACTATTATTTATTTAAAAGTAGCTAAAGTAGCTGTGATCAAGTAATACTTAGTAAGACCTTTAGTGTCCTGAATCACTCATGTTAAAATATCCAGTGGTCTATAAGAGTTTAAATTTCTGGAATGCCATACCAAGAGACAACTGAATGAATTAAAAATTATATATCTATGATAACTACTTATAAAATATTTTTCAAATCATAAATTTTAAAGTTCAATTACGTGATGTGCAGTTTATAGATGAATCAAACTTTCTAGGAAACCTGGAGATTTTTTTTTGATTGCCTATTAGAGCAAAAACCTTTCGAGCAGTGAGTACCTCATTTCTTGCGTGGGTATTCACTTCTTACACATTTTCTTTTAGACTGTCACTATACACGTGTAAGTATTTGTATTTGTTCATACTGTCCTGTGACTTGCATTTTTCCCTCACCAGTACATCACGAGCATCCTTCCAACATCTAAATATATGGCTCAACACCATTCTTTTTAAAACCTGAAAAGTATCACATAACCTGTATTTCTAAAATTAATTTAATTCTTCTGTGAGACATTAGTTGGACAAATAATCATTTCAAGGAATATCTTTTTAAAGATTTATTTATTTATTTATTCATGATAGACATAGAGAGAGAGAGAGAGAGGCAGAGACACAGGCGGAGGGAGAAGCAGGCTCCATGCCGGGAGCCCGACACGGGACTCGATCCTGGGACTCCAGGATTGCTCCCTGGGCCAAAGGCAGGCGCCAAACTGCTGAGCCACCCATGGATCCCCAAGGAATATCTTTCTATAAATATAAATACCTTGAGAACTTAGCAATGAAGAATAGTCAGAATCTTTGGATCACCAGGCATACTCATTTAAAAATATAAGTACTATCAAATTTCCTAAAATTCTACTAAGTTGTACTAAGTTATAGTCACAAAGTTGTACTAGGTTATAGTGAAAGTTCTACAACAAATTTTATGGAACTTTAAAAACTAAATTAGATAAACAATACATACATGTACAATATTAGATATCTGTAGATGTTATATGGGAAATTTATCTTTTAGAGTGAAAGGGCAAATGTGTGAAGCCAGTTAAATGACTAAAACTAATGTTCAAGTTGGAATAGAGCTGTTTGCTTCTCATGCTTGATTTATATCCTGGTTTTGTTTGGTGTTCTGTGGGAATTTGAAATGGTAGGTCTTATTTTTCTGTCCCCTGCTTCCCACATTCGTGTAATCTCACAAAAGCAAGGTATTTAAAACATATTAAAAATCAGCTATTATAACTCAAAAAGATGACTACATTCTCTCTAGAAAATACTTTTGTTAAGTTAGATTTATAGACATAAAGTTCAGGAGCCCTTTTGTTGCCAACGTTATGTTTTTTATTCATTAGCTGCCCCAATCTATTACTTCCTTAGGCTTATTATATAATATGATAATAAATAATAATAAAATGTGTTTAGAGATCTGGAAACTATAAGCATTATTTTTTACCTTTAATGATCTGTGTCTCACAAGCATGGCATACCAGTTAGAGAAGTAAATACAGTTTTTTATTGAATGAAAAGAATAACATTTTTTTTTTAAGATTTTATTTATTCATGGGAGAACACACAGAGAGAGAGGCAGAGACACAGAGGGAGAAGCAGGCTCCATGCAGGGAGCCTGACGTGGGACTCGATCCCGGGTCTCCAGGATCAGGCCCTGGGCTGAAGGCGGCGCTAAACCGCTGAGCCACTGGGCTGCCAAAGAATAACATTTCAAAAGAAAAATACTTCGTATATTTAAAATTCTAGCTATATACTGCTATACTTAAAATCCTAAAATCACAGAGCTAGACAAATCCTTAATATTTTCTAAGATGAAATAAAGGACTGTCTAGCTATCTCTTTAGTCCTTTAGAATAAAGTGAAATCCTTCCAGTCTTGTAGGAAAAAACTGTTACTGCTGTTATAGGAAATACATTCACAACAGAGACATATTACATAATTATTATGAACATTCTTTCTTAAGTTATAGAAGTTATTTCCTGGACTTTTCATGGTCTGCTGAGAAGCATACCCCCAATTATGGTGATTTTATTTCTATTGGCCATGGTAGGTTTCCATGAATTAAAGTATGTAACTATTTAATTTTCATGGTGACATTTAAAATACTGCAATAAAATATGAAAGCAATAGTTCTTGAAACCTGCGTACTTATTTTAGTATCACAAAATGGAGTGGAGAGTAGTTATCCTAAGGCATCAAAAGTTTTCTTTGTGATATGTATGGAGTATGTTTTAATTCTTAACAGTAATTTAAGGTGTGTATTAGAATTCACTAAAATTCTTGCCAGTGTCATGTGAGAACAAAGTAAATAAGCAGTCTTTGCTCAAGAAATCTTCAAACTTGAGATGTTCCTGATACTAGATCTTTTGTAACTTTCTCTAGTCTACTTCAGTTTTAATAGCCATTTAAAAATACATTTCTTAAACTTCAACTTTTGGTAAAAGATAAGCCACATCTAACTCAGGAAATTTCAATTCATGTAAGCTGTAGCATTTTGGGACAGAAAAATAGTTTTAAATAATTATTTTTATTAGCTTTACTTAGAGAAAAGTAGTAGCTTACAAGATCTTAGTCAAATCCAGTTTGCCAAATGTTCACCGTTACTACTTTTTTTGGATATCTGAATTTAAATTAGTGTACTCTTAGCTAATTGATATTTGTGTGGTTGCATTTTGTGGCACTTGAAAATAACACATACAATGTAATGTGTGGTAGTTACTTTTTACAGTAGTACATTGTGTGATTTACAGTAAGCATTAAAAGTATTTGTTGCATTATTTTATACTTCCATATTTGGTGATTCATGAGTTTTTGTTTATTTCTTTTTAAAATGTGTTTATGTAAAACTTGAATATTTTTTTTGAAAGTAATTTTCTTTGAAATTTTGTTACATTTATTGCTTAACTAAACAATTGCCAAAGTTTGTGGAGCAATTGGCTCATAGCAATGAGGTATTTAATTCTTCAAACACTAGTCATTTAAAGATTTTAAATATAGTTATCATTAGTTTAATCTCCGTTTTAGTAATAGGTTTTTTTTTCTTAAATTAGTCAGTATTCCATTAGGAAAATTAAAAATAAAACAAGGGAATATCAGTTTCTAGTTTTTAGTAAGAATTGTGACCATTTATGCTATAAAAATTGTGTGTGTGTACAATTTTCTTTGTCAAGATTTTTGAAGTGTGGTTTATTAATAAGTATATATACCATTCCTGGTAGTCATAGTGACATAATATTGAAGAAGCCAGAGGATTTGTTAAAATTTGTTAAAAGCCATGCTTTTAAATAAGGTCTGTAGCTTTAGGTTAAAAAACCTAATGTAAAAAATTATTATGGAAGAAGGAGAGTTGTTAGAAGATCTTTTTTCTTTGCTGGTTGAGTATTATTCCCATCCTTGAAATTTTTAAGTGGTGTGGAACACTTTTGGGAAGAAGTTGGATTTTAATTAAATTGCCTAGCTAGTCATGTATTTATAGTGCGAGCATTGTAGATGATACATCTAAAAATGCCATGCTGACGCTCTGTGCCTCACACTGCAGTAGAGAAAACAAAAGGTGATAGTAAGGTTTTTGTTGTTGTTTTCTTTCAGCATTGGTTCACCAAACTGCCACCTGTGTTAACATTTGAATTATCAAGATTTGAATTCAATCAGGCATTGGGAAGACCAGAAAAAATTCACAACAAATTAGAATTTCCTCAAGTGTTATATCTGGACAGGTATGGTTTGGTATACAGCATGACTTGATTTTGAAACTGTTTAGTAACCAAGTAAAGAATTATTGTGTTTAGAGAAAAAATTTGCTTAATTTCTTTAGAATTAGTCTTTTTTTTTTTTTTTTGCATAATATGTCCAGTACTACTTGTCAAGGAAAATTGAGTTCTCTTTCTATTTAGAAAAGTATAGTTACTGGGAATTATAAGGAAGCTAAAACATTTATTTTTGTGTTTGTTACAATTTTATGAAATATTCTTTTGTCTGATATTTCATTGTAAAATTTTAAATTTTACCTTTTGACCTTTTGTGGTGTTGGCTAGACTTAGTATTGTATCTATTTCCATGATTTTTTAGAAATGGTAATATTGTTTTTTGTTTTTTTCCTGATAGATACATGCACAGAAACAGAGAAATAACAAGAATTAAGAGGGAAGAAATCAAGAGACTAAAAGATTACCTCACAGTATTACAACAAAGACTAGAGAGGTATTGTAACTTTTATGAAACATATGGGAAGTCATATTTTTAGTGATTATCTGGAATCTTTCATTTTAAATTTGCTTTGGGTGACTTATAATTCTAGTAATAATCACTCTGAATTCATATTTTGCTTGAATAGTTTAGTTTTGAGTTAGAAACTAAAATAATTCTTAGTTGGCATTCATGATTATTTTAGTGTTTTAAATATTTTCATTGTTGACTAGTAATAATGCTCTTGGTGTTGAAAACAGTTACAAAATTAATTTAATGTTAAAAAAAATATTCAGAAAAGGGACACTTGGCAGGCTCAGTCAGTAGAGCATGCAACTCTTGATACTTGGGCTGTGAGTTTGAGCCCTACATTGGGTGAAAAATTACTTAAAATAAAAAACAAAAAACCAAAGTTGAACTAATTTAAATTTTAGTGTTTCTTTTTGTATGAGACTACATATCATTCTTGAGATTTCCATTAAAATGAATGGTGACTAAGTTTTTCTGCTTAATACAGAAGATACAAACTCTCAGGCCTCTCATTGAGACTTTATAAAGAAGGGAAGCAAGTCAGGTGTAAGCTGATAGGCAAAGGGAGCTTAGAGAGCATATCCCTGAGAGAGGAAGTGCCCATCATCTGTACTACCGGGTGGGACCATGTGTGACACCACATGTGAGTATGTCCTACTATTTTTGATAACTTCCCCAAAGTGCTGGAATCTAGACAGTCAGATGCTCTGTAGTTCAGACAAAAGTCTATAGGCTAAAATGTGGCCTGAGAGATCTCAGTTTGCAACCTCTGATTAATCTGTATCCCTTATTTTAGTATTAATTTGAAAATTAGCCCCAAATTTGTTAAACAAAAATAATGTATTATTATTTCAATAATTTTTATTTTTAAAAGGTGTCTGTAATCATATTAAAAACTAATCAGAGGTAAAAGGTAGAAGGATAATATTAGTCATCATCCTAATCATGAGACCAGATGACAGATCTAAAAATAAAAACAGTCTCAGGAAATGGAACTGTCAGTATTCATTTTCCTATTGGGTTACAACTTAGAGCAGCATTTAAAATATACAACAGTGTACAGACACATTCAATTGTAATCAACTTTGTTTCCCTTAATTCGGAGGACATTTAAGTTCTTTCTTGAATGTGTCTTTAGTTTTAACATCCTCATTTGAAAAAGAAAATTAATTGCATTGTTGAGGAAGATTTATTAAAGTGTTTTTATCATGTTTTATAACAATTACTAAAAACAACCAAATGTGTTTTATATACAGCTAAAAGCATTTATACATCTTATGGTTAACAGATATTTAAGCTACGGTTCCGGTCCCAAACGATTCCCCTTGGTAGATGTTCTACAGTATGCATTGGAATTTGCTTCAAGTAAACCTGTGTGTACATCTCCTGTTGAGGATATTGATGCTAGTTCCCCACCTAGTGGTTCCACACCACAGACATTACCAAGGTAAAATGTTTTCCTGATTCAGGAGCCAGCTGTTGACTATATTATATAGTGATATAATTGATGCTTTAAAGAGGGTTTTATAAAATGTCCATTGTGATTTATTTTAGTGGACTCTAAAAATACTAGATTCACTTAGAAGGTTGTGCATCTTCTGGATGCTTTCTTATTTCACTTTTTCAATAGATTTTATGGTAGTGGATTGGAATTTTCATCATATTTTTTTCTGTTCAGAATTATACTTTAGGTTGTTTTGGTATAGATGTCCATCTTTTTTCCATGAAAATACTGTTAAGTTGGTTTTTCCTGTAATGTAAGCTGATATTATATAATTTTGGTATACATAAGATTTATTGACATGATTAAGCCATTTCTTTCTATAAAGCCACAATTTCATTCTGATAATAATATATTCCTCATATATTAAGTATATCATTGGATATTAAATTAATATACATATTTATTTTTCTAAAGGCCTTTTCTTTTTGAAATTATAATTTCAAAAATTAATCCTGTGTGTTTGGCACAATTTTTGTCCAGAGCTTCAGCTTGGAAAATTTAATAATGAATATTTTATGATTTAAAAATATAGCACAACAGAACAACAGGGAGTCCCTTCTTCAGAACTGCCAAGCACATCACCTGCATCAATAGCTGCCATTTCATCAAGATCAGTAATACATAAACCATTCACTCAGTCTCGGATACCTCCAGATTTGCCCATGCATCCAGCACCAAGGCACATAACAGAAGAAGAACTTTCTGTGCTAGAAAGCTGTTTACATCGCTGGAGGACAGAAATAGAAAATGACACCAGAGGTAAGAAGCTTCTCATAGCATAACTACTGTCGCCTCAAATGGCTATGTATAATGTTAAAATTGAGAAGGGAAGTCACCTCTGAATTTCATATATTAATATTATAAAGTATTTTTTTTCCTAGAAAGTGTTTTCTATAAAGGAAACTAGTCTGGCCACCTGTTTTTATGATCTTAATATCAGACTCAGAGAGACCAACAGATTTTCCCTGGACTATTTAGTTGATTAATGACATAGCAGATGGTCTGATTTTCCTGTTTAGTGCTCTAAATTTATATCAAACTGGTATTCACAGCTACTTCATTGGTGAAACATCATACAAGATTAAATTATATATTTATCAATTAACATCCTTCCCCTTATGTTTGTGGAATGAGTTAAAGTGTTAAAAAATTATTTTAAGTTTAAGAATTAGAAATGTGAATTTTATTTATTTTTTAAAAAAGATTTTCTTTATTTGAGAGAAAAAATCAAGGGGCAGTAAGAGAGTGAGAAGCAGACTTCCTCCTGAGCAGGGAGCCCATGTGTGCCCTCTCCCAGAACCCTGGGATCATGACCTGAGTCAAAGGCAGACACTTTTTTGTTTGTTTGTTTTTTTCAAAGGCAGGTACTTAACCAGTTGAGCCACCCAGGTGCCCCAGAAATGTGAATTTTAATTTTCAGTCTGCTCTAACAGAGATTTCCAGATATGATCTAGGAGCTCAGTGCCAGTTTGTAAAGTGTTTTAACTGGCATGTAGCAAAATAAGAAAAATAAGAACAGTGCTGTTAGGAGCATGAGGGTGCATGTGTGCATGTGTATATATGTTGGTATTAAGTTGCAATCTGGCCTTGGAAGGAACTCTCTTTTATTCCCCAATTATGTCTTTGCTACTTTAGTGTTCTTAAGGTAGCCTTTTTCTTTTTTTAAATGAAGTGATGTTAATATTTTATGGTAGGTTTTATTATAATTTTTCCTTACATGGCAAAATATAATATCCTATTATCATCACCCAATTTTATCCTAATTTTATTCTATGTAAAAAGAAAAATCTAAGAGCTACTGTTTTATAACAAAAGATTGGAATTATTTTAAAGAGTATGGCTTATTGGAGCCCAACTTGACTATAGACGATATGTAAATAAAGAGCAGTCCTAATGTAATGTAATGTAACATAAATAGGATATAATGGCAACCAACAATTAGCATTGGTAGCTATAAATATTTCCCTTAGTATTTTTCATCTATGAGGGAATTTTTTACATTTGAATTCATTAGGAAACATTTATTGAGCACACTGTGTTTCCTGAACACTGTAATAGATATTGGATAATTTTCTACGGGACTTGGTAGATTATTTTTGTTTTTATATGACTACATTTGGAAGGGTGGAAGCTAGGAAGCTTTTGACATCAAGGTAGGGCATTGAGGGAGGAGAGAAATGAACAGATATGATCTACTCTTTGGAGAAAACTAAGAGAGATAGATCACTGACAAGAGGTGAGAGAAAGGGAGGAATTAGGGATGATTTCCTTAGTTTCTCATGCTGGTATGAATAGATAGATGGAATATACTTTAGAAAAGGGCAAACTGGTGGATGAGCAGGTTCTGCACCTCACAGGAGGAAGTAGAGGAGTACGATGAGTCCACTTTTGGCCATTTTAAGTTTGAGAAACTTGAGAGACATTCATCTGATAAGGCTTTGGACCTTAATACCTAATAGTTTGGACCATAATAATACTATGGATCAGGTGGGATTTTCCTTGGAATATTTGTTTCCTCTCTTTTATCCCTGTTATTAGCTGTTAGCATTATTTTTTAAACTATCGTATAATATTCCAGTATCTGAGTAGGATGTAATTTATTTAATTTCTATATTGATACTGCAAATAGTGCTGGCCCTCCACATGCATACTGACACACTTTTGTGAGTAAGATATATTCTTAAAAGTGCCATTTCTGGTCCAAAGTGTATATATTTGAAATTTTAGCTGTTTTGAAATTTTACCTCCAAAACATTGAACCAGTTTTTATTCCCACTAACTGTGTGGGAGAGCCTGTCTCCCAAAATCCTCCTTAGCCCTGGGTACTTTTTAGATTGTGGTAGCCTGAATGTTGAAAAATGGTATGTTTTAGTGTCTTAATTTGCATTTCCTTAATTATGAGTGAAATTCTATTTTCCTATAAGTTTCTTGTTTATGACATTCACCCATTTTTTATATTGAACCATTTATTTTTCTCTTACTGCTCAGTAGAAACTTTGATGTTATGGGTATTAGCCTGTTGCCTGTAGTGCATGCTGTAGATACTGTTTTCTTAATTTGACTTTTTTTTTTTTTTTTTGTTAGTTTTGTTTCTGTAATGTAGATTTTCTTAAGTTTGGGGAGAGAGTCTTATCTTTTCCTTTATGGTTACTGAATTTTCTGTCAGGCTTACTAAAAGGTCTTTCCTCCACTCTGAAGTTACTAATATTTTTTGTAGTCTTTCATGATTTCTTCCTTATTCTTTTCAACAGCTTCATAGTATAGGTTATACTATAATTTAACCATTTCCACATTAATAGATATTTAGGTTGTCTCTAGTTCTTTAATTGTTAGGGCAATATAGCTGTGAATAATTTTGTAGAATGGATTTCTATTGGAAGTAGAAGTACTAAGTAATGGGAGTGTCAACATTATTTCCACTGGTGATTGTAGTAGAGTTTTATTCAATGACATATATATAAATAGATGATTTGTGGCAAAGTTATTTTATTTCATTCCACAATTTTCCTGTTTTATGTAAATATATAAGGGGCTTTAGATTCAGCTTTTATTGAAACTTTCCTTTATAGATTTGAATAAAGTTCACTTTTATAGACTCAGCACGTTTTCTAAGTGAACCATATTTGTTTGTTTTTAATTATGCACTTGTGCTATATCTTTTATTAAGGAAAACTTTTTTTTTGTTGTTTTATATAGACTTCAAATAATAATCGAGTGCTTTAGGAATTTTTCCTTATTGGTCTAACATATTGGAGGGAAAACCATAGTTACTATCTTATATCTATGTAAAGACATATGTTAATCATTTTAAATGGCATCTTCTATCCTTAGATTTGCAGGAAAGCATATCCAGAATCCATCGAACAATAGAACTAATGTATTCTGACAAATCTATGATCCAAGTAAGTTAAATTTGAGGTTGGTAAGTGCTGTCAAAATTATTTACATATTTTTTATTTATATGATTAACCTAATTTTTAAGCTAATTCTGGTTCTTTTTATGTTATAAGATTGCTGAAATTAAATATTCCATATTAATATTTCCCATATTGAGTTGTATGTTCATACTATATTTATTGTTTACTTTTTAAAATTGTTTTACAGTAAACTTAGCAAAAATCTTTAGAAGGTCTTAGTTTTTACAAAAAGTCCTACAGAGGAAATTATATGGTTGTTTAGGGATATTAAGATTGAGGGGGAAGTATAGTGCTCAGTTACATTTTAACTTTTGGCATACATTATATAGGCCATATTGCTAATTCAGTCATCAATTTATAATTGTGAAGATTTAGATAAAATCAGGTGCTTCATTTAAAATACTCATCATAAGTTCTTCGTTTAAAGGAAATACATTTTCAGAGTTTGAAAAAATATCCTATTTATACACCTGCTTTACATGTCATTAGCTTATTTATCTCCCCCTTTTTTATTTCATACTGTAATTTTTTAAAAATTTTAATCACAGCCAGTTTTCTCTTGTTAAAAACATATTCTTTTATGGTATTCTCCAATAAGATAGTTTATAGGTTTCATGGAATATGGTATTAATAGACTAAATTGTGGCTTAACTATTCTGTTTTCATATTTAGGTTCCTTATCGCTTACATGCTGTTTTAGTTCATGAAGGTCAAGCTAATGCCGGGCACTACTGGGCATACATTTTTGATCATCGTGAAAACAGGTGGATGAAGTACAATGATATTGCTGTGACAAAATCATCATGGGAAGAGCTAGTGAGGGACTCTTTTGGTGGTTATAGAAATGCCAGTGCATACTGTTTAATGTACATAAATGATAAGGCACAATTCTTAATAAAAGGTAAGAACATAAAATATATAGGGTAGTATGTATTTTTAAATATGTAGCTCTTTTATGTGACTCTGGTCTCTGGTATGATTAGTTAAGTTTAATTGACTCAGGGTGATGGATGTGATTAGGAAGTACAGTTGGCTTATTCTGGGTGAGAAACTGGAATTACAAGAGTAATTAGGACTGATAATTGGAATATATTTTGTATCCAAAGTTAACTACTTAGTAACTACTATAAAATGTAACTCTGACCTATTTCTCCTCCCTAAATTTCTTTTAAGGATCATATTACACATTGACTCATATTTAAGCTCCTTAACCTAATATACAAGGCCTCCATTTTCTGGCCTCTGATTGTCTCTCAAGCCTCATTTATTAACCAGTGTCCATTTTAAACTGTGTATACTTTACTGATATCTGAACTGCTTGTATTCTCTTTGCACCAAATGATTTCACTCATTTATATCTATATGTTCTTATGTTTTTTTTTTTTTTTTTGGAGGTAATGTTCTTATTTCTTCTTTTGTCTTAATTTCTGCTCATCTGCAATATTCAATTCAGGTGTCATCTGCTCTGCCATGTTTTTTTTTTTTTTTTTTGACTTCTACCAGAATATATCTCTCCTTGTGTTCTCATAGCATACGTCTATCGGGCACTTACGTGTGTTGGAATTGTATGTTGACTTATCTTTTTCACTTCACTCCGATCTGCTCCAAGACAGGGACAATGTCATACTATGTCTTACTGTTTTATTTCTTAATATTCTCACATAGGTTTGCATATAGAAAATACTTAATAAAGGTTTGTTGAAACTGATAAAAATCAACCTTCTTTCTGTGTTTAACCATTCAGCAACAGTAGCTAGGTGGTCCAATTGTGGCTAAAAGCTATAGTGTGCTTTGTATGTGTGCAGCAGAGGTTCAGTAACCTAAATACTACTTATGTAATGTTTTTAAAAATCTTGCTATATTGATTAGTTCTCAGATTGCATGTGGGTATATTGCTATGCTTAACTGTTTTAGACGAAAAATAATTTTAGTTCTGTTTAGAGTTTAATAAGGTTATGAATTATTCTCATTCTGTGATAATTTTTATTTCACAAATAATCAAACGTCTAGTGTTTTCTTAAAATAGAATATGTAGTACTGTGTCAATGTTTGAGTAGCAAATGATGTTGGCTTTATATCCCATTCCTTTTTTTTACTCCTTAGATTAAAAAAAAAAAAGCTGAGAACATTTCCTATAATGGATTATAAAATATTTGCATCATTGCTTGTCTAGTTTTAATTTGTAATATTGATTTGTTAAATTGTAATAATTCATACTTTAAATCCCATTGGAAATGCATCCTATTTTGAGCTTTGCATTTTTCCTTTAATTCTTAATTTTATATTAGTTTTTAAAATATGATTTGCAGAGGAGTTAAATAAAGAAACTGGGCAGGCTCTTGTTGGAATAGAAACGCTACCACCGGATTTAAGAGATTTTGTTGAGGAAGACAACCAGAGATTTGAAAAAGAACTAGAAGAATGGGATGCACAGCTTGCTCAGAAAGCTTTGCAGGAAAAACTTTTAGCATCTCAGAAATTGAGAGAGTCAGAGTCTTCTATAACAACAGGTTAGTACATTTTGATTAAATTCTATTTTATTATCTCTGTATTTATTATTGATATTTTATTTAAAAAATAGGATATGCTCATTTAACAATTTTTTTTTTAAGATTTTATTTATTTATTCATGAGAGACAGAGAGAGAGAGAGGCCGAGACACAGGCAGAGGGAGAAATAGGCTCCATGCAGGGAGCCTGATGTGGGACTCAATCCCGGGTCTCCAGGATCATGCCCTGGGCTGAAGGCGGCGCTAAACTGCTGAGCCACCTGGGCTGCCCGATATGCTCATTTAAAAAAGAACCTTAATTATTTTAAAATGTGAAGAAGACAGTAAAAATCATCTGAAATTCCATCACTTCTCTGAGTGAAGTTGCCTGTTAGCATAGGTAACAATTTAGTTTACCCTTTTGCCAGGCACTACTATATACATATATACCTTTTTCAAGTTAAATGAGACGATTTTGCTAACTCTTTCTGTTCTTACCCTGCCCACTTTGGTTGGGCCTAACCCTTCTTGGCCAGAAGTTTAGAAAAGCCATGAAAACTAGCCCGTAATCCAAACCTTTTCACTAAAGCTATCAAGAGAGTGAATACTAGTAATTTCCCATTTCAACAAAATAGCACTATTGGTATGTCCATACATATTTTGTATAATATTTTATGTAATATTTTGTGCATTTATGCTATTGTTATAGAGCAGTTATTTGATTTTTTCAGAATTTTTAAAATTAAACAAGTGAGCTGAAACTATTTAATATATTTCAAGTTAAAATATGTATAGACTCATAAAACAGAGGTCAATGTACAAAAATAAAATATTTAAAAATATTCTTAAGTTCTTAGCTGATGAAATCAATAAAATGTTCAGAGTAAACAGTATAAAAATAAACATGTTCTAGCAAAATTAAAAATAAAATATCTTCTGAATTTTTTTTTAAGATTACTTTCATCAATCATTACAGAGTTGTTAATATTTTTTAGGACAATATATTTTCTCCTGTGAAAATGTGTTATTTCTTTGTAGTAGTTGGAAAAATGAGAAGAGATAAATTGAACACAGATATTTTTGTCAAATTCATTTGTCTCTTTTTTTTTTTTTTATAACAGTGAAACTTTTTGAATGGCCTTTTTATGCAATTCTGCCAATTTTGGTTTTATTTTTTAAGAAAGCATTTTATGTGTTTGTTTAATTTCATTTTTTATAGACTGATTCCCATACAGCATTACTTAGGTGAATTTTAGCCTTATCTCTTGAACTTTAGAAGTAATTATTCTCTCACTGGAAGATGTACAGTACCACAATATGGTGTTGTGAATGAAGCAGGCACACACAGATCTGTCCAGACTTGTTACCTTGTTTTCATGTAAATTGATTAGTTGAGTCCTTGATCTTGATGTTAATGGGCGTTGATTCAGAATTTTTAAAAGACCATGATAATTGTATTATACCAAAAAAATACCAATATTTTTCTACTTAAATGCAATATAGTATATTTGAATACCATCATTGTAGTGTGGTAAGCTCTACAATGATGCCCGACTGTATTTCTTTCCATACATTAAGAGCCACTGTGTAAACCACATGAAGGCCTGTGATTTCACAGGAATGCAGTTTCATTATAGTGACTTTGTCTACTTCCATAGGATTTGACTCAGTAGCTATCAAAAGATTTCTGTGCTCAAATAACAGTATATACATTATAGTTCTTTTCATTTTTGAACCAAGTCCATCCCTGTGTGATTTCATCCCTTGTCTATGCCTTGTGCATATCCTTCATAAACTGATACCTAGAACTTACCCCAAGGAGCAACTTTGTTATACTTCCACTAACTTTTGTGCACGCCATCTGCATGTAGCTATTATCTTATTAGTGGGAGGTTGTGGCTTCCTAATTGGTGTAAGTGGTGGTGGTACCTAAGTACTCAAATGAAGGTGAATCCTACATTTATTGGTTAAGCTGTAACTCTCTTCTTGGCTCACATATTTTGTGGTACCAAAATATTAAGTACTAGATAGTCTTCTTTTCATCTTGTCTCTGACTAAATTTACCAACTTAACACATTTTATTTCTATTCAGACTAATACATATTCCCCATTAATATTCCTATCTGACAGGACTAGCTAACCTTGCCATACCATTTACATTTGTTATCTTTTGTTCTCTCTGTATAAAAGGCCACATCTTTATGCCCCATACCCTTTATCCTGATTAATATTTACTACCATATACTTTAAATGCTGTTTTGTAATTTAAAAAAACAGAAATAGGTATTGGGCATATATTTTCATATCTCTTTTTAGTATTCAAAAGAAATACTTGAGAATGGAATATATTTCTGAGAGGAATCAGAATAACTAAAAAATAAAGAGACAGAAATGGTCAGTTCGCATATAACTATTATGATTATCTTCCAGACTGAGGTTTTTAGAAAGCCTTGAATTTTCAGCATATTAAAGAGAATCTGTGTTTAAATCTTTCAGGTGTGCACTAGAATTATACGTGACTAATGGAAGGTAATACAAGGAAGTCTTCATAGAATCCAGCAGAGTGATTTTTCTTTCCTTGCAAATCTTCTCAATAAAACTGTAATGTGACAGCTATTAAAATCAATTTCTTCTGAGTGATATTCCAAATATTAATTTACATAGTATTAATTAAATGAGTATTTGTTCCACTTCTGCTGACACGTGACCAAGAAATCTAAGACCTCATTTCTCTAGTACCATTCCTTGTCTTACTGAAACTAAGTAATAAGTGATGGAACCAAAAATTATTTGGTCCTTTTCATGCTGCCTCCTTAAACCTGCTTACTGCAAAGAAAAACTTACCTTAACACTTATGTTTAGAGATTTATTCAACATTCTTTACTACAGTGTACACCTAGGGAATTTTTTTGTGAGTATAAGCAGCACATGCCACCTGAGTAAGACCACCTAAGACTTAACTAGGATCAGAACCTCTGAAGGAAGGGTCCAGAATATATATTTTTAAAGAGATCCTTAGATAAGTTTGAGGTATACTTCTAGTTAAATAGAATGGCTATGTTTATAAAACAGAGAAACAGAGAAGAGAAGAACTTTGCACTTTACTTGTGTTTCTCCTATCTTCTTCAAAAATTTTTTTAAATGATTTATTTAGTTTAGAGCATGAGTCAAGGGAAGAGGGTGTGAGAGAGAGAATCTCAAGCTGACTTGTTTGACTGCACCACCGAGGAACCCCTAAAAACTGTGTTTTTTTGTTTTTTTAAATTTAAATTTTAGTTAACATACAGAGCAGTATTGGCTTCTGGAAACACTATTACAGTCCTCATAACCTGTATAGCATACCCAATTTAAAAAAATAAAAAGGTAGAAAAAATAAGGTAAAAATGGTTAATATTGATATGAAATGCATTCCATAAGATTTCATAAATTTGCCTAGAAGGGGCTTACAGAATTAGCTCTGGGACTTTTCCACAGATACTGTCTACAAGTTAAAAACAAACTGATATTCCAGGAAAGTTCAGCTGGTTCCTGAGAGTAAGATCTGGTAACATGAACAGTACCCTCAATATTCTCAAGTTCCTTTAAATCAGGGACTGTGTGATGTTCTTATGTATATTTCCAGAATCTAGCATAATAAATGACATATGGTAACTGACCCTTGAATGTTTTCTGAATTGAATTCATTTCCTATGGAGATTCCAATAATGAGTTTCCTGGAAGTGATCCACATTGTATGGGAATACTAACGCTTTAAAAGTCTAGCCAAAATAATTATACATTAGATAGAAGGGTAAAAATGTGTGGTACACATTTTATGTAGCTCTGTCCTAGGAAAATTCTAGGTTTAACTCTGGTTCCTAAGCCTCTACCCCTCAATTCCCATGATTCTGTTTGTAGTAGCACCCAGGAATTTGAAGTCTTAAAAATTTCTCTTGGGATTCTATGCAGCTAGCCTATCATGGCTTTATAGGCTGCTTTTGGGGAATCATTAATTTTAAATACATTTCTAGAAATGAATGGTCTGCATATCTTTGAGGTAATACTCTTTAAATATTCTCAATGTGATTGTAATAAGTAAGACTCATCAGTAAGTCAAGGTATTAAGTACTTCTGAAAGATAGGAGGTGTTACTCCCCCTCCCCCCCTTTTTTTAAATAATTGATTTAAGAGCAGATCCTTGGGCAGCCCAGGTGGCTCAGCGGTTTAGCACCGCCTTCGGCCCAGGGCGTGATCCTGTAGACCCGAGTCCCACGTCAGGCTCCCTGCATGGAGCCTGCTTCTCCCTCTGCCTGTGTCTCTGCCTCTCTCTCTGTCTCTGTGTCTCTCATGAATAAATAAATAAAATCTTTAAAAAAAAAAAGAAAAAGAGCAGATCCCTATGCCATAACAGAAAGCCAGTTGGTTATTTAGTTAACTCTCTTAAAATGTTGAAGAGCAGAACCAGGAAATATACATAGGTAGAACACTCCCAAGGCATCCCAGTCTCTTACTCAATGTGAAGGTGGACCAAAGGAGCAGACTCAGAGTACTCATAGAATTTTGGGTCTTCTTTAACAGCCAAGTAAGTAAATGAAACCCCCCTACATTTTGAACATAGAGCATAGTTGGGAAATCTCTTATGTGGAGGATAACCATTTACAAAGCTCAGAGAAGTACCCATAGGACATATAAATGATGTAAGGGATATTTTAGATAGAGGGATATTATATACCTCCATAGAGACTTGGTAATCACCAGCCGTATTCCAAATTGAATACATATATATCAGCTGAATAATATATATTAAGCTGAGGGATTAATTAGTATATAAAGTGTCAACACAGATAAAGAAAATATCATGGTCTCTATTAATTGCGTTCCTATTTATATAGGCCAGCAGTGATGAAGCTTCTATAGGGTTACTGGATGAACTAAAAGAATTGTATGTATTTACATACATACAAAGCCAACTCTTTGTGCTGTTGTTTTTAACAAAGAAATGGAAATTGCTTACGTGTGCAGTAGGTAGAGTGTGAGTTGTATGAGCCCTCCATCCAGAACACCATATAACTGGTAAAAATTATATCGACACGCAAAAAAATGTTTGTTATATTAAAAACAGTACATTCAGAATAATTCTTTTTGTTTATAAAATGTAGGTAGGTATAGTCTGGAAATATATAATACTAAAAATATTAGTAGTGCTTATTTCTGGGTAGTGAGAGAACTTCTTCTTTTCCTCAGTTATTTGTTCCAGTAAATAAATATGTTTTTTACCCTTCTAGTATGATAAAATGAAGCCAAAACCCTTTTGCATGAGGACCATGTATTATCATCTGACTGCCTTGTAATTCCTCCAAGAATACTTTGTTTCATATAAACCATATTATTCCCCATTACTCTTGCTTTTGGGGAACTTTTATATGATTACGGCATTTCTCATAAAGTTATGATTCATTTTAAAAATGTCCTTTGACAATCAGTATTCTTGAAATTTTGCCCATTCTTTAAGAACTTCCTAATATTCCAAATATCCCAAATATACGCTCCATGTAATGGAGCTCCATGTAATGGAGCGTATATTTACATATATATAAATCCTACAAGGATTTAACATTCAGGAGTTTAGAAACAAAAACCCAGGCTTCATCCGGCATGTTTATGGAGCCTATGCCACTTATAGAATTGTGCTAGATATTAGCAGTGAGGAAAATTGACATAAAATTCACTCACTTAAGAACATCCTTGTAGGGATGCCTGGATAGCTCAGCGGTTGGGCATCTGCCTTTGGCTCAGGGTGTGATCCCAGGGTGTGGGATCAAGTCCTACATTGGGCTCCCCGCGGGGAACCTACTTCTCCCTCTTCCTGTGTCTCTGCCTCTCTCTCTGTGTCTCTCATGAACAAATAAATCTTTTTTTTTTTTTTTTTTAAAGAACATCCTTGTAGGTTCACCTGCTGTGACTACAGCACCACTCAAATAAGTTTCCTGGATCATTACATACACAAGAAACACTCTAGAGGAAATAGTTCTGTATGACACCTAGGCAGGATCATTCAACATTACTAATAAGGTTTTTTGGACTCAAATCCCTGTGTGGAAAGGAATCTTGACCCTGGGAACCTAAGATATATTTGATTGTGTTGATCAGATAAATTTATTTTTGTTCCTAAGGACTTATTTTACATAGACTGTCCATGTTTCAGTGTGTTAGACCAGTGTCAGACTGGATGGATTTCTTGGCCCTCATTGTATTAAGTTCATCTCCTAATACCAGCTAGAGGCGTAGTCTGAAATTTTCTTTAACAATCCATCATGCAGGGCACTGAAAGAACATTGCAGTGCAAAGTCAAGAAATACAGAAATGAGAGCATTTGACTTCTTTAAACTTCCTTCCTGTCATACACATTGTCAGTATCCTTCCTCTAGTCTTCCTTGTCTTAGTATATTTTACCTCCATCATCCTAGTTACTCGTGCCAAAAACTTAGAATCCTCTTCACATCAGCTCCAAACCTTTGTGTCCAAAATACATCTTCAGTTTTACCAATTCCCTTTACCTCTGTTGCTGCCTCTGTTGTCCAAAAGCACCACCACCTCTGCTCATATTGCTCTGGTACCTTCTAGTACTTTCACTGACTTCTAGTTTTACTTTCCTCTAATCCATTCTTCACATTGTATGTAGTCAGAATAATTTTTTTAAAACTTGCCACATTGCCATTGTATTTAAAACATTTATTCACTTCCTTTTATCCTCAAAACTTTTAATAGACTCAAAGGCCCTTATGTTTTTGCCCCTGTCATCTCTTGCTATATCTCTCTCCTTACACTGTAGTTCAGCCACACTGGCTTTCTTTCAGATCATCCTTCCATCAAGGAATGAAATAATCAACCCATCATCCTTCAGCTAAAAAATCATATTCCATAATCTAAGTTATCCCTCCCCTATTTCATTTCTAGCATGTATTATTAGAATGTTGTCATAAATCATGAATGTGATTCTTTGATTAATGACATTCTCCATAGTTGACTCTAAACTTACTGGGGCAAGGCTGCTTTGTTCACACTGAGTGTGAGTCCCAGTATCTAGCCTAGTGCCTGGCATATAGTTACTAAATACTTAATTAAAATTTATTGGATAGATGGATTACCATGCGTATATGTTGAAGTTAGAGCATTTCTTTTTGAATATTTCATTTTGAGAGTTTTTTTTTTTTAAATCAAATATTAGAAAGGATGGCAGTAGTCCTGTTCTGTCCCATCAGTTGGTTGAGGAAGGGCTCACTAAACCAGTCCCGGTAATATTGTAGAACATTTTAGTGTACTTTCTTCTTGTTCCTTATATCCATTACTTACTAATTCATTTGTTCCATTAAGTTTTTGTGTGCTTATTGTATGCTAGGCATTGAAGAAATAGCAATACAAAAAGGAGATAGCATCCCTACTCTTGAGATTCTTAGAGTCTAGCAAGGGATATGGGCTTAAATACAATAGTAATTAAGTCATAATTGTGGAAAAGTGCTAAAAGAAAGAATAAGTTACCGTAGAGCAGTGGTTCTCATTTGAGAGTAATTTTGCCCCTCCCAGGGGATATTGGATAAATTGAAGACATTTTCTGGTTATTACACCTGGAGGGATAGTACCACTAGTGGGTAGATGCTGGGTGCTCAGGACCTATCCATACCAAAGAATCAAAATGAACTACTTCAGTAGTACTAGAAGCTGATAAACCCTATTCTGAAATTGATGTAATGAGGAATACTTTCATAAGGAAGTGGTATTTAAACAAAAATACATAGAAGTTCGTAGATGGGAGAGTGAAAGTGGATTGGATTTATAGGCAGAGGGAAGAAAATATGGAAAGATTTAAAGGTTCAAAGGAAAAACCTCTTTTTTGATATATTAGATAACCTGACAAAGGAGGGTATAGAGCAAAGGATACAAAATTATGTTGGAGAGAGGCAGAGGCCCTCTTTTATAAAGCATTTGAGGTTGTCAATAAAGAACCTAGTGCGACATTCAGAGTATATTGTTGCATCAATAGGTCTGGAGCTCAGAGCCTAGATGATAGATACAACTTTGAGAGTTCTTTACAATGATGGTATTTGCAGTCTTGAATTTATATTAGTATTGGTTTGCCAGGTTGTAATTGTTTTTCCTCTAACACTCAGTTACTGGGCAGGTTCAGAAAAGATAAAAGGTTGGGTTCATTCAAGGTTTAGGTTTTGTCCGAGAGGTGTGAAAAAGGATTTTGTGGCTGGAGAAATAGCTACTGTGTTCTCTGTAGAAACTCAGACCAGGAATGTTATACAAACTAAATACTTTTTTTTTTTCTTTTTTGGTAGAATGCTGATGATTTTCCAAAATGAAATTTTGCTATTTATCATGACAGAAAAATTTGCTATGAATTTCTAACCATAGCCTATGAGACAATATTTTCTTCAGAAATAGACTACTCTTGAACCTGAGTTCAACCTGGGGGAGGTGGGTGGGGTTAAATTCTGGAGTAGGTGCTATATGTTGAGTGGTATATTAAATAAAAGTAAAATTGATTACTATATAACTTTGAATTAGAAATAAATAACAGATTCATCTTAGTATAACTCTCTGTGATTTATATTACATATGCAACTGATTCTTTTCTTATGAAGCACAAGCAGGAGAACCAGAATATCTAGAGCAACCATCAAGAAGTGATTTCTCAAAGCACTTGAAAGAAGAAACTATTCGAATAATTACCAAGGCATCACATGAACATGAAGATAAAAGTCCTGAAACAGTTTTGCAGTCGGTAAGAACTTCTCTTTTAACTCTCTGAACATAGACATCTTCATGACATTTCCAGCAGTGTAATGGAGAGCACCCTGCATAGGAGTCAGGAGAGACTGGGCCAAAAGACAACTCAACTCTACCATTAACTTGAACAGGGACTGTAACCCTAACCCCCAGGCGGTAGCTTCCCCAGCTGTAATTTTTTTAATGCCTTTTTTTTTTTTTAAGATTTATTTATTTATTTTGAGAGAGAGCATGCACATCCAAGCAGTGAGCGGGGGCAGAGGGAAAAAGAAAATCCTCAAGAAGACTCCCCTCTGAGTGGTGAGCCTGATTTACGACTCAATCCCAGGGTCCTAGCATCATGACCTGAGCCGAAATCAAGAGCTGGCCACTTAACTGACTGAGCCACGCAAGTGCCCCTAAATGCTTCTTTTTAAAAATAAATTTCTGTCTTCCTGCTAGAGAATTTTGAAAAATCATACTCCTAGACTAAATTGATCATTTGATTTGGAATTTAAAAAAAGAAGTATAAAATTTAGCATTATTTCTCTTTTTCCTTCACCCCTCACTCAATCTTTAGTCTTATTACATTGAATATAAGGTAATAGTTTTCATTGTTCATAGAATATGTTTAGTAACAAAATACTAGAAATTCTAGGTTTGAGAGTAAATGTGATCTTGCAAAGTGGTTTATACATATTTCAGTTCAGTGTCTAAACAGAATTGTCATTAATAACCCTCCTGTGTTGTAGCTCTCGATTGTGTCATTTTATAGCAATAAATTGTGTACATTGGTACTATGTTTTCAGTGAATATGGCCTTCTGAGAGATGTTATTTTAAGAATTTCCTACCACAAAAAACATTCAGTTCCTGTAGTCCCTTCTTTTTATTAACACAAGCATCTATAATACAGGTTTCTCGATAACTAATTTTGGTATTTGAAGATTACCCTCCTAGAAAACTAAAGGGAACAGGACATACAATTTTTCAACAGAGTTTTCTACTTAGTGAACTTAGTCTCAACAATAACCTGCTAATTTTCAATGAGGTCTGTCTTTAATATGATAGGGCCTTGATTAACCAAAATGTTCAATTAATGAGGTATTCTGTTTTGATGAATAATCAGAAATTGCTTTTTTATTTCACTTACAGTGTGAAAAAAATGATTATATCATTTTACTACAAAAAATGTTTTAAAATAAGTGTATTTTTTTATTCCAATGTTTTGCAAATGCCCTGGAGACTCTAAATGAGCTTGAGATGAACCTCTGCTAACTCTAAAGCAATCTTAGAAAATGTTTCTTGTAATGGATCTCCGATATCTAACTTCTTGGGTTATGATACAAGAGGAAAACCTAGGGTGGTAGAAAGAGTGGAGAAGTAGATACAAAGGAGAAATATGATCTAAAAATGTAGTTTGCTTGGCCCTTTGCTAATTAGGAATTTTATTTGTTAAAGCCTACCTTATGGTTAAGAAATATGTCCTTTTAACTAATCAGAGAGCCAAAGATATTATTTAGCTTAATATTAGAAACATGATTTTCTTTTTTTTTTTTTTTTTTTTGGTTAATCATGTATAACATAAATTTGCAGAAACCAGCATTAAATATATCAATATAATAATATATACATATTCTATGTATATATAAAATTATATCTTATAAGCCTACAATCTACTGCTTCACTTTTACTTGAGAAAGGAGGATGGCATTGAGAGATTATGATAGACAGCTAGCATAAATATTTTTCCATTTGGCGTATCTTGTGGAGTAGCACCAATAGCCAGAGTTGTTTGTATAAATCCTACAACATATCTAAGAATATGTTAATCATGGCTGTCTGAAGCAGCCTCTTAGTCTCATGATTAGTTGCTTAGGATCATAATAACCACATAATTGGTTTTTCTCCCTTGAAAGGTATATCTTAGAAACTAAAATTGCATACATGAAAAGAGTGTTGAAATTTTGGGATTAGATAGTCTTGGGTTTTCAAATTTTGGTTTTATTTCTCACTAGTTACACAAACATGAATAAGGTGCTTAATTTTTCTAAACCTAGTTTGCTTTTACATACAATGGAGTTGATTGTGAGATTATTTTTTGAAGGCACCTCGCATGTAGCATAAGGTACTAATTTGCTGTTTCTTTTTGTTACTTTAATACAAACCATTTCACAAACATACAATATACTAAATTCCAACCTGAGTTTAAGAAATTCCTTGAGGGAAGCCTGGGTAGATCAGTGGTTAAGCATCTGCCTTTAACTCAGGGCGTGATCCGGGGGTCCTGAGATCGAGTCCCACATCGGGCTCCCTACATGGAGCCTGCTTCTCCCTCTACTTGTGTCTATGCCTCTCTCTCTGTGTCTCTCATGAATAAATAAATAAAATCTAAAAAAATAAATAAATAAAAAGAAATCCCTATAGAGAGATACTCTCTAAATGTTTATACAACTTATGGTTTAGAAGAATGTCTTTAATTTTAAATGAAATATTTTCAAATTTGAAAAATATGAAAAGTATACTTCAAGAAAGAAGCATGTGTAACCCCACTTCTTAAAGCTCCAATCACTTAATATGTTGTTATTTTTTTTCCCATTCTTATTTTTATGTACAGGTTTGGGATCTGTTTTTCTAGCTGAAGTACTACTGCATATACAGTTTTGCTTATATATTGCCTTTTCTTGTTGTAACCGTTTAACATTATAACATAACCATTTCCCTATGTTAAAAGTTCTCTGTGAAACACATTTAATGGTTGAGTATTATTCCATTGAGTAATTAAAGACTTACTTATGTAACCAATCCCCCATTGTATATTTGCTTTTACGTTATTATAACTAGGCTGTTATGAATTGAAATACGGAGAAATTTTCATTTCTATCTTTAGAATAGACTCTCTATAGTTAAATTTTACTGGGTTAAAAGATAAGGAGCATATTAAGGGGGTCAAGGTGGTTGTAGTTACATAGCTTTCTAATAGCCGTTACATGAGAAATCACTTTTTAAAACAATCCACTTAAGAGAGTTTAGAGAATTAATAAAAATCTTTGTATTTCAATTATTTGGGAACTTTTATTAACTGAAGCACTTATTAACTCCTTTTAAGTTTAGCTATTGCTAAGGTATTTATATAGGGCCTGTCAATACTAGAAAAAAGATAAATACACTTGTACTTTAATGAGCCCTAAAATTCTTTATGTGGAAAATTTTTATAGTACCTTTGGATATGTAAACTTGATGAGTGATACTTCAGAGTTATTATACTCACCCAAAGTTTCTTTAATTTTTCAACTTGCATCATATAACTTGTCAGTATTACGCTGTTGAAACTCTTCTGTGGTATCTGAAAATGTTTATAAAACATTTTTTCCTAAGTGCAACTTTTTTTCAAAGGCAATATATTGTTTTGTAAGGATCAGTATTTTATGTTTCCCAGTTGCTACTTGCTTTAAATTTATATTCTCTCTTCTTAAGATAATATTATTTTAGATTGATTTGATTGTGAGAAGTGTTTCACTATAGAGTCTAGATAGATCTCCTGATTTACCTGCTCAAATTTCACTCCTTTGGATTGAGACCTAGCACAATTATTCTTTCATATGCTAGAAGGATTAAAAATTATTAATTAAATGTCATGGGTTAATAAGCATATCTCTCTAGGTATGTATTATAGTAATATTATACTATATATAGTATAATAGTTATATTCAAAATGCAATATATATATTATATATAGTATAGTTATTTAAATGCAAGCAGATTAAAATAGCGCAATAGTATTATTATAATATTATTGTCATTATAGAACGTATAATATAGTTGTCATTATAGAATAACTATCAGATATGAAGTATTGAATTAACAGAATATTATCTCTCATATAATATAGTTGTCATTATAGAATAACTATCAGATATGAGGTATTTAATTAACAAAATATTATCTCTCATGATCACAACAACCTTGCAGGTTGTTTTTTTTTCCTGAAAAGTTGAGAACTCAAAATAAGGAAACCTTTTCTAAATATGTTTAAAAGTAGCATTTCTTTTAAAAAGGACAGTGTCAGTCTTGGCAATTAGTTTTGTTTTATTGTTGAAACTCTTTTTTTGCATATGTACTACTGAAAGTCATGAAATGTGCTCATCTCTATAATTATATTTCACATTGAAATAAAATCACTTTAATTGCTTTCATCTTGTTTATATCAAAACTAAAGTTTTTCTTTTGCTTTAGAAACCTAAACCATTTGCTGCAAGTGGAAATTACTTAAGCAGGTTCCTTTTAAGCACCTTAAGTACTTGTGAAATTTGTTCATAGGTAGTGAATATGCTAATTATAAATTTATTCAGTAAAATAAGACCTTTGTGAAATCTGAACACTATTTTGAATGAACTTCATTAGTATAGTTGAGTGACTTCTCTGGATTTCACACTGACTTCTACTCTGTTAGTATGAATTTAGGGAAATTTATAGAATTTGTCACTAAAGAAAAGAGTAAAAAGAAAGAAATCTGATTGAGTTGTTAAAAATGGATGTCACTTTCCAGCATGCTTTTCAGAAGCAAGAATTCATCAGACGCTTCTCTATAAATACATCATACAAGACTCTCAGAGGCTGTAGAGTGAGTTAAATACAATAGAGTATGAATATAAATTGGATATACAATTGATTATTAGAAAGGATGGAAAGGTAAAACCATTAGAAAGAAAAAACTTACGAACTCTCATGTCTTATTTTGATGGGAGTTATCAAGGTAGGATTTATGGAATTATTAGAATTAAACAAAAACTTCATCTATAACATATAGACAGCAGTAGAAAATGCAACTCCAGTATTTATTATTTTTAAAGATTTAGGTCCAAAATGCTTTATGGAGGGAAAAAAAAACCTTGATTAAGTAGTTGAAACATAAAAGGAAAGTTAGACTTTGTGTATTACTTAACCATGCATTCACTTCTAATGTTGGTTTTAGGTGGTTTAATTTAATACTAAGCAAATGCAGATATTTTTTAGACTCAGGAATCTCTGCCCTTTATACTTGGTATTTGCATTGTTCTCTTTTCTAATGTTCATACCAATAATCTTTTTCTGCAGAAACCTGAAAATACCACAAGCCAACCACCTTCTAACCAGCAAGTTGTAGAGGTGGCGATTCCTCATGTAGGGAAATTCATGATTGAGTCAAAGGAGGGGGGTTATGATGACGAGGTACCTTTGTTGTAGACCTCTGCACTATTCCTACTTAACTTTGGCTATTTAATACACGTACTTTGGGCATGCTTGCACCTTCACATTTATGTGTATTGCTGCATAACATACAGCTTGGCCACCCATGGTCTGAAATTACCTTACCAACTGCTAACAGAATTTTGAATTTCAAATGAAAATTTAAGTAGAAAGCTTATGGAATTTGTCAAAAGAATAATTTTATGTTCCTGGAGTGAATTCTTTTATGTAGACATATGATCAGTTTATTCTCAGGTTGATAGACTCTTAAATTTTATCTTTTTTATATGTAAAGGAAGGACCAGTAAAGCTGTTTCTGAATAGTAACCCGGAGACTTCCTCCAAAATTACAATCAAGAGATTATATAAGAGCTAATCACCAAAACCAAAAGTGTCACAAAAACATTAATATTATTGTGCCACTGTAAGAAAATATGGGCTATATATAAGGAGAATAAGAAGCTGGTTTATATGAGATAGGAACTGGTCAGGTGGATTTTCTGAAGCAGATGTTAGATGTATTGTGACTCTCAGTGTATAATCAAAAAATGGGTTATAGGTTCAGAACATCAGAGATGATGGATGCAATCTCTTGATTGCTGTAATACAGTAGCTTCATAGTGCTTTGAGCTGTTCCAGTTTACAAATATTTTAAAACGTGAACAGCTAAGAATGATAAGTTATTACAAAAACAGACACATTTAACTATTTAATACTTAATAGCAGTGTGTTGTTCCAGTTAACTATTTTATTATCATGTTGCTGCCTGGAAATTATGGAAACTGGAATGTTTTTAATGAAAATGTTAACTTATTGACCAAGCACCTGAGTTAGCTGTTTTAGGGTAAACCTTCTGGCATTTTAAAATACAGAATTGTGATTAATCATTTAACACTATCTTTAGTGCAAATGCTTATGCTTTTGGCAGATGCATTTTGTTTTGTTTTTGTAATTGATTGGAGTGACAGTTTAACAGTGCATGTACCCGGGAACTTTTAAGTCATATGGATACAGGGCTGCAGCTCATCACTGGTGATGGTGCCCAGCCAACAGGCCAAAGTGGAGCTGAAATTGAGCTCATGCTGAGCTTCTCAAACCTTAAAGAAGAGGCACTTTTTTTTTTTTTTTTTAACAAAAAGAGTATTGCTAGTTCTCAGTGGTTTTCAGCACCACTCTCTAATTTGTCAAGAAGGAAGTGCCTTTTTAGAATTCTTTGGTTCAGATAGGATGCCTTTTTGCAATTTGCACAAAGGCACCATATGGAGCTAGCTGTGGCCCTGTATGGATGATGGCATATTGGATCATATTAGCTGTAAAATATACAATGGATGATTTATAAGTAGTGGAAAACAAAAGACTTTTAACTTGCATGTCAAGAAACTATTTTGGTTTTCGATATATCTTTTTATGTTAACCTTTCAAAAACTCTTACTTATAATTCCTTGTGGCAGATCATGATGACACCGAACATGCAAGGTATTATCATGGCGATAGGTAAATCCAGGAATGTATATGACAGGTGTGGCCCTGAAGCAGGGTTCTTTAAGGTACAATTAATATTCTCATTTAATGTTTTAATGTTTTTAAAATGAACTTCTTAAAATATTTTATTTCCTTGAATTAAATTTGGTTTCCTGTATAATTTCTCTTTTTTTTATCTTAGACACAGCCACCTGATGTTCTGAGGGTTTCTTTTATGCAAGAATCTAAGAGTGATTTTTTTTTTTTTTTTTTGGTAACCCAGATAATTCAACCAAAAACAAACATTTTACTGGAGTTACTCTAATAGTGTACCTCTGGGTTGATAGCAGAAATTTGAATTGTGTTTTTATTTGAAGAGAATAAAAGGTATTGATGAGCAAAAGTAGGAACTGAGTAATTGTTTCTGGTATAGTTTATTTTCTTCTCATTGGTAACACTATTAGTCAACATTACAATATATATTTTTTTTAATTTCACTATCATTTGATTCTAAACTGCTTTCTTCACTTGGTTGTTTCAAATATGATTTGTTCATTTATTTTTATGTTTCTTATTCTCTTACATTTTCTCCAAATTAATTTTTAGTATCCTGGTCATTTCGAGAAATGTGAGACCATCAAGCAGTTGCCTTATTCCATAACCAAATCTTTTTTCCCTCTAATGATGTGGAAATGTTGGGGTTCTGGAACAAATGGTTAAGAAAGAATTCATGAGACACCTTTGGTACAGAAAAGAGGTTTTAGAAAGGGGGTTATATTAAAGCATGGGGACTAGACCTGTGGGCAGAAAGAGCTGCACTGGAGCTTTGAGGGGTGGCTGATTATACACTTTCAAGTTGGGAGGGCATTAGGGACAGTGTAGATTCTAAGGAATTTAGAAGCAAGGTTTCCAGGACCTTGAAGGTAGCTGTTAGGAAAAGGTCATTTATTACCATCTAGTAAAACCTTAGTCATGAGACCTTTCAGACATATATCAGTGGGTTATATGGTTGGTGGGGGAATTGCTAACATATAGCTTGGTGGGGGCAGGTAGAGATAAAAGAGGTTTCCAAAGGAATCTTTGTATATAAAAGGAAACTTACAGGATTCTGGACGTCAGTCAGGCTAATGTTAAGATAAGGTTGCCTTTGCCCTTAGCAAAGTATTAACATCAAGGCAGTTGAGTTCCTAGAGGAAGGTCACTCTACCTATTTCAAGGGCTTGTCAGTGGGCTATAAGTTGTAAGGAAATTTAGTGGTTTTTTTTTCTTTTGCCTTTGTTCTCCACATCATTTAGTATCAGATCTTTACAGTGTTTTCCTTAAAATATTATTGGTTTTATATTTTTGAAGGGCGAAACACTGTATGTTTTGTCTTATTTTGATTTACCAAAAACTTCAAGTTGTTTTCACCTCTTGCACTATTAAAAGAGTTACTTTCTAAAAAAACAAAAAGACTTTATTGAGGTATAGTTTACTACAATAAGCTATAGACCTTAAAAATCTAAAATTTTCCCTTAATTCTCTATGCTCTTCCCCCATCCAACTCAATCTTCAAAAAGCTATTTATATTACCATTTCTTTCATTCTATAGTACAAGAAAGGGCTTTGTGCATAGTAGCCTTATATTAATCAGCACTTTTGAGCTTGTTAGAATCAGAGTGACCAGCCATCTTGGTGTGTGTCCAGGACTGAGGAGTTTTCTGGAATACAGGATTTTAAATGCTGAACTGCCGAAGTTTTGGCAAACTGATCCCAGGATGAGTTGATTGCTCTATTTAGTAAGAATGGTTGAAAAACTGCTGTTATTGGAAAAACAAAACAAAACTTTAAAATTCACCTTATTTCCAGGTGGTCTACATTTTCTTTTCTTAAAATACACTGAGTGTATATCTTATACAATTTTCATCTATTTCTCTTGGAAAAGTCTGTCATTTAGAGTAACAGTACCTTTTTGGTCAAATTGGATATCTTTATGTTGAATTGGAAATATCACTTTTTAGATTAATGCCTGTATATATTTTAAAGAGCCAGCTAATTATATATACTGCAAACAACAATACACCCCACTCGCACCCCTGCTGCGGTAACAGCTTCCAGTTATTTTATCTAATCGTTTTGGCATGAATTCCATATCTTTCAGTGAACACAGTGCTTGAGTTTTTGTGATTTTTAGTTTACACATTTCCTGTTGAATTCCCTACTGGGGGATATGAACAATAAGCTCTCATTCTCCTGTCTCCGCTCCCCACCAACAGTTCCCACTGTTCCATCTAACACACACACACACACACACACACACACAAAAGTGTGTCTAAAATTTTGTCATTTGGATTAAATCAGAATTCTCAGTTTGTAGTATTATTTCTATGTATTCTACTCAGAATTGAGCTGAGTCATAAACATTATTATTTTGACTCCCCCCCCCCCCCTTCAGCTTTCATTTCCCTTGGAGTTGTTTTATTTTTTGATTTGCTTAGTTTTCTATATGATTACTGATGCACTTCTAAACTCTCTGCCAGCTGTTTAAATCTCCTCATATTTTGCTGTCAATTTAATGTTCTTGGAGAAATTTATTTTGGAATAGACTTCCTGGAATAGACTTCTTCTGGAATAGACATCTTCTATAAGTCTATTCCAGAAGAAGTCTATTTGAGAGCTTTGTAACCTGTTTCAATCTACATTGATTTTCTTTTACCTCCAGTGTATAACTAATATCTTGGGATCTTTATTCACCATTACCTGGGGATGCCCTTTGTGTCTTGTCGTTTATGTATTTTCTATATTTCCCTTTTTCAGTTTATCATCTGATTTTGAGGCAGCAGCAAATCTGCCATGTTTATATCCCTGTATATTTATTTTCACCTATCTGTAATTGAGATATATGCACACAAACACACATATATAATCTTATGTAAATATTATCAGTTACTTATGATTAATGTGTAGCTTTTAGTATAGGTAAATGATTAGCATTTGGAAAATTCTAGCTGATAATATATAATTTTAGAAAATTTGTCATGTAAATAACTAAAGTAACATGTACACAATGCAGTCATTCACTAATATGTAGATGTCTAAAATAAAACTAGTAAGGCAGTCTCTGCCACTGCCCTATGTAACCACTGTTAACACTGTGTATAGCCTTTCTGATTTTTTCCTTTTGTTTATACAAACATGCATATATAGGGAAATTTTTTTTTCATTTTTAAATTTTACTCATATTATTTTGTAACTTAACATCACTCAGAAATATATTGTGGGCATTCTAAAAGTGAAGGCACTATATCTACCATATTATCTTTTCTACCTGCTTTTAGAATTCTAAGGTTTAGATACATATTTTCATTTATTATATATTATCCTCTTTATGGACATATATCCTATGTTACCCAGGCTGTCATTTCTATTTGAGTTAGTTTATGGTATCTTTTTTCATAAAGAAGTTTTAAAACACTGTGCTTTCAAATCTTTCTACTCCTTTCTGGATTCTGGAGTTTCATTGCCATACAAAAGTCTTCTTTGACCCAAAGTATTACAAGTTTTTTTCAGTAGTTTCTTAAAGCATTTTTCTTAGTAAATTTTTATTTTTATGGATTCAATGTACACACTATAGTAACTCAGTAGCATTTTGTTTGGGTTTTCTACATTCTCTATTAATAAATTTTATTGTATTTTTCTTTTTTGTGCTGTCTTCATCAAGATTGATTTTATGCTTATATTAGCTTTAGTAAATGAATTTGAAAGCTTTTTTTGTTTTTCTTATACTCTGGTGTGGTTTACATAGGAATTATCTATTCCATAAGAGTAAAGTTAGAACTTGTAAAACCAGATGAGCCTAGGCCCTTTTTTGGTTGTAGATTTTTTGATAATTTTTTGGTTTCTTCTACAGTGATTGGCCTATTTAAACATGTTCTGTTTTCTTGGCAATTGATTCAAATCAATATCAGGATTCAGTATTAATTCACAAAATATATATGTAGCACAGTAACTAACATATGATGGCTGCTTCTGTCTTACTGTTTCCGTAAATGAGATATAGAATATAGATTCTTAATTTTATTTTGTAATGCTTAGTTTATTATACATAATTACATATAATTATAGTATAGTATGGTAATATAGCTATATTTGCCTTCTGTTGCATTACCAAAAAAATCTTTATTGAGTCTATTTTATATTAGCTTTTTGGTTATGTGAGATGTTTTTCAACTCTGCCTTTTTCTAAAAATGGACTTCCTTATGTATTTTGGTCAGATCAGTTTTAAAGTGTTAATATATGTTTGTCAGTGGTAAACCATGTGATGAAATGTTGTTTTCTACTGATAAAAAGATAAGTTGGAGAATGAAACTTATATCTGGGTAAGTGGGCTGGCTGAGGTTTCACTTCTTAATTAGGAAGAATCACAAGGCAGTTACAGACATTGTAGTAAGCCGGCTCTCCCGCATGGGATCTGTTCCCTGTAAACACATAGTATGGGAGTTAGTAGGCAGGCGGAGCTGGAAGAAGTAAAGATGCTTACCTGGGTTCTTTGCCCAATTGACTATATTATGTTTAGTTTCCACTGTTAACAGAAAATCCCCAAATTATAGTGGTTTAAAGAAAGAAGTGTTTGTCATATACAGATGAAAATCTGAACGGCAGTACAAGACTGCTATGATGAGCAAATTTAAAAGCCACAAGGAAGGTGCTCACAAAGTATTTGTTGCTTGTATGTGTATGTACGGCGGTGGCGGTGGGAGGGTCATTTCATAATTGTGATCATGGGATTTGTATACTTTTTTCACTTATTTTGAAGACATTAAAATATTTTTGTGGGTTTTCTTGTTTGTTTTTGTTGTGGGGGGAGGGGGGTATACCTATTAAAGTATCCTTAGGATTTTTTTTTTTTTAAGATTTTATTTATTTATTCATGAGAGATACAGAGAGAGAAAGGCAGAGACATAGGCAGAGGGAGAAGCAGGCTCCATGCAGGGAGCTCAATGTGGGACTTGATCCCAGGTCTCCAGGATCACGCCCTGGGCTGCAGGCACCAAACCGCTGAGCCACCCAGGGATCCCTGTCCTTAGGATTTTAATGAAGTACTGACACTTCTGTATTCATGAAACTTTTTTTCTTGGTAGTCATAACAGTTGTTCCTAGTTGACATAACTTTATCACGTTGTTTACTTTTGAAATGCTTATTATTATTACCCCTTTATTTACTCAGAGGACATAAAAGTACATTTAGTAAAACATGTAACATGCCAAAACGTACAGCTCACGAGTGTGCAGCGTAGTAAGTGACCACAGTGTGAACATGTCCCAGTAAATCCCAGTCAGGTCTGGAACACTGCAGTACTTCAGAAGCTCCTTTTGTTTCTCCTTCCTGTTGCTCAGTACATTCTTCCACTGCCCAAAAGTTGACATTATCTGGACCTCTAACAACCTAAGTGAGTTTTCTTATGCTTTATACACTTGGAATCTTTTACTACAGGTCTTTTTTCTATCTGGCTGCTTTTACTTCTTGTGTTTGGGAACTTTAGCTGTATTTTGAATATAGTTGTAGTTCATTCTCATGTTATTCCATTGTATGAATATCCTGTAATTTTTTCTCATTCTCTTGAAAAGCATATCGTGACTTATTTATTATCTGCTTATATCAGGACACTGTCCTCAATCCAGTGTGTGTCTTATAATTTTACTTTATTACTGGTCTTGTACCTTTCTTAATTTATTCCTAGATGTATTAAAAAAAGTTTATTTTTATGAATTGAGACACCTCTCCTTTTTCTACCAAGTTATTGGTAGGGTAGGTAGTGGGAAAGCTAATTAATTTTATTTATTTATATTGTACCCAATTACCTTCATTTTCTAATAATTTTTAGTTGATTCTTGTCATTATTTCAGCACCCTGATTCCCAATAATTATCTCATTATTGGGATAATTTCCAATATAATTTTTATTTCCTTTCTTTTTATTAGGTTGACCAGACTTTTCAGAATATAAATATTAAAATAATGTTAGTAATATGCTTCTTTGCCTACTTTCTGATTTTAATGAAGGTGTCTCAAGTATTTTATTTTCAAGTATGATGTGTAGTAACTTATAGATTTCTCTTTACAAATTTAAAAACACTTTTTCTCAAATTCGTAGTTGAGAGTTTCTTCTAAACTGATTGTTGTTGGAATTTAGAAATATTCTAATGTAAAAAAAAAAAAAAAAGAAAAGAAATATTCTAATGTATCTGTTTGAGATATGAACAGATTTCTTTGTAATCCTTAATCTTTAGAACGTAAAGATTTTATCACTGACCCTCTCCTCTTTTTAAACATTATAAACACTGTTTCTGTATATTCTTTTAGTATACAATACAGTTTATCAAGAATAGACCAGGGTTGACATCTGTGTTCATAAGTAAATTGGTCTATAATTTCCTATTTTATATTTGTCAGTATTTTGTGTTCATATTATGCTGGCCTTATGTAGTCATTCAGAAGATTTTTCCCTTTTCTCAGGCTTTGAGGTAGTTTAGATCAAGAAATCATTTGGTCCTTGAAGATTTGGTGTAACAGCACAGCTCTAAAATAATGGGCCTGATTCCTTTATTGGGTACAGATCTTGGACAACCTTTTCAGTTCTTCTGTAGCTTTACTGGGTCTCTTAAAGAACTTGGTAGTTTCTCTACCCTTTAAAGCAGTTCTGTTAGTTTATATTTTCCTAGATGATCATCTGTTTAATCAAAAATTTGTAGTTTATTGGCATAAAGTTATGTATACTTAAAACAAATTTTAAAGCTTTTTAAAAATATATTTTTAGTATTGTCGCCTTTCTTATATGTGGTGGAGTTTTCTCCCATACTTTGGTTTTCCATCCAGCTTTTTGGAAAGAAAAGCGTTTGACTGTTAACTGCCACATATTTTATTTCTTCTACCTTACTTTAGTTTATTTTCTCTCATTTCCCCCACTCCCTCCAGTGTCTTAAAATGTACTTTTCCTGTACTGATTAAATTGGAATTTTCCTTTGATTACCAGTCTGGCTATGTCCCATAGGTTTTGGTATCTTATGATCCCAATATTAATATAATTTTGATTCCTTTGGCCCAAGAATAAGACAGTATTATTTTAATTCCTAAGAGGTTAGTTTGCAAGTTGTCTTTATTTTTAATTCCTATTTGAATTGTATTGTGGTCAAATCATATAGCCTATATATTTGGAATTTGAAGTAGATTTTCTTCCATCTTTTGGTACACTGTCAGTTTTTTAAAAAATAGTCTATAAATACTTAATTTATACATATCTATAGTTACATGCACACTCATACATACATACTCTCTGAAGTCAACTAACCTTATTTCAGAGATAAGAGCATTAAGACTTCAAAAGAGAGAGAAATTAGTCTTGTTGAAAGGGTCATCTATAAATAGATGGGGAACAAACAAGAAAGGACATCGTGTATTTAGAGAACTTAAGAAACAAGGACCCGTGTGCATCTGTGGGAAGACAAGCCTTACTTAAGTGGAAGGAATCTTTCTTGAAGAGTCATAGGAAATAAGACTGAATGGGTAACTTTGGCCCTGATAGTAGGACCAGGTTAAAGGTTTAGTGAAAGACCTAATGACCAGTATTACATTTCATTTTATAAATGTTTGGTGGTTTCATTGTAGTATCTTTGGTAGTTAACTTAAATAATTATCTTCACAGGCAGCCAGAGTATGGAAAGGACAAACATAATTCTAGGGTAGGATTCTGAGGAAGTAGTATGTATCAAATTTGACAGCTCAGCAGTGTTAACTTTATTCATAATGATAAATGGTGAAGAACTCTGCTAAATATACTGACATGAACATCTGTTGAAATTTCGAAGGAATAGATATGATTGCAGTGTATTTTAAACATCAGAAAACTTTTTTAGAAGGAGGTTCATAAAAATAATTGATAATTATAAAAAAATAATTTATGCTGGCAAAAAGTGATTTTTGCATGTTTGAAAAATGTTTTGTAGAAATTTAAATGTGTCTTTTTACCTCTACTGGTTTAACTATCTATAGATTGTAACTTTGGCATTTACTTGTACAAATTGGGAGAATCTTAAATAGAATAAATATAAGAGATGAACATAATTTTAGAATAAAAGAGGGATAATATTGCAGCTTGCTAATAGAAATCTCTTTGCTCTTAAAAAATACATAGACTCTATTTTGAATATAGGTAAAAAATATATGTATAACCATTTAGTGTTTTAATTCCTTATCTCTAAACCTACACTTTCACTTTAAGAGACTCAATACAAATATATTTTGGTCATACTAATTTTGACCAAAAGCATGATACCTGAAATATTTGAATATCAAAAGAACGTGTGATAGTCTATGACAGTCACTGTCTGAAGAGCATAATAAAGAAAAACAGTTGATTGTTTTTGTTTTATATTTATTCTCAAATTCAGTATAGTTTGGCTATTAAATGAACATGTGCCCTTTATTTTCAAATTAGAAAAATGGGAAGATTTTAGAGTTCTAAGCAAAGCTTATGTGTGCTAGTTTCATATGCATTAAAGTGACCTTAATAATCCTACATGTGAAAATATAGTTTTCAAGACTATTTTTAACCACACCAGTTAGGTTTTAAAATGGCATGTATAACCAAAAAAAAAAAAAAAAGCATAATTTATGTTAGCTATAAAGTAATAATTCTGTTTATAATACTAAGCTATATAGAAAGGACTTATAGCCTTGCCTTTAATTAAGTATAAGAATGTATAACTAGAATATTTCACTTAATGTTTGTCAGTTACATTTTTTTTCCCTTCTGTAAAATATAGCATAGTGTCTGGATGGCCAAAATTGCTTAAGAAAGGCATGGATTTTTTGTAAAATATTTTGCATGTGGCCCCAAAACGTTTTATGGTAAACAGAGCTAGGATTTAGATATAAGTCCAATATAAATGAATATTATAAAAATATTATTTTTAATAATACATGTTTCTTGTATACAGCAGTATTTGATATGTAAACTTACATTTATTTCTGTATGAGCCAATATTTCCAGATGATTTGCTTATGTGTAAAACATGTATCAGTGTTATTTCCTGTTATAAATTTTTGAGATCATCTGTTTATAAAGAAAAAGGAAGCTCAAGCATAAGGTGGTAATAATAATATTCATTAATTATTACACTGATAAAACTCAAATATTTTTGAAACAACACGGAATTCATTCTATGGTAACTAAAGTCTGAGGGCTTACTTTTTCATTCTTTATTTTTGGATCCTTCAGCTAAAAGGTAATTACAGTAGTAGTATTATGCCTGTAAGAGTCAGTTATTTTCTTTCAGATATAGGTTTTCCAGAAACATGTATTCCAACCCTAAAATTAGGGATATTCAAGATATACATGAACATTAAGGAGGGCATGTGATGTAATGAGCACTGGGTATTATACAAGATTGATGAATCACTGACCTCTATCTCTGAAACTGAGAATATATTATATGTTAATTAATTGGATTTAAATAAAATTTTTAAATGAAACTGATACTGGAAAACATAGGGTAAGAGTTATTTAGTATCTCAGTCTTATGATGCTTCTGATTAGACGACCAGACTCTAGTAAGTTTTACAGCATTATTCATATAGGAAGGTTAGGTGTATTGTTTAGTAATACTTCTCTACATGAAAACAAAAAACATTTTTATAGTGAAGGGATAAGGAAATACACATATGGTCAGTTTTACAAAGTTCTTTTCAACTATGTAATATGGGACAGTATTTTTGTAATACTTTAAAAGAAAAAAAGTATTTGGACACAAGAATAATTAAACTGTAGTATTGAAGGATTTAATTATTATAATTACCCCAAATTGGCATTTTGTTATATTTTCTAGGCAATTAAGTTGGAGTATTCAAGATTGGTTAAATTGGCCCAAGAAGATACCCCACCAGAAACAGATTATCGTTTACATCATGTAGTGGTTTATTTTATCCAGAACCAAGCACCAAAGAAAATCATTGAGAAAACATTGCTAGAACAATTTGGAGATAGAAATTTGAGTTTTGATGAAAGGTAATTTAAAAATATGAAATATCTAACTCATATACTCAAATTGTCGTTTTAAAATAGCTTTCAATGCAGTTTTTTAATGCTTATTTTATACCTATACAGAGACCTATTTCAATAAATACAGCACAAAACTTGACTTCACTTAATTTGAACAGTTGCTTTATAATTTCTCTGGAGTTTATAGTTGTGATCTTTAAAAAGTTTGAGCTGAAAATAATTTAGATTGTTTTAGTATATTTGAATTATTGACCAAGGTACTGAGCTAAGCAACATAAAGATATACAGAAGAGTATACTATAATCACTGCCCTTTTGGGATTCAGTATTTTAGAAAAATAAAGAATTCCTCAATCTCTGTGCTATGTATATTTGAGTCAGTTCGTACTTTATTGTAGGGGGCTGTCCTATAACTTGTAGGAGACTTGGCAGTGTTCCTGACCTCGCCCTGCTAAATACTGGTTGTACCTCCTTCCAGTGGTGACACCCCAAAGTGTCTCTAGATATTGCCAAATAATCTCCTGAGGAGCAAAATTACTCTGTTTGAGAATCACTGGAGAAAAGTATTTAATTGTATATACAAATAAAATAGGTTAATGCCTTCTGACGTCAAGAGAAGCCTTAAAATGGTTAAATTATATATTGTATTTTTATAGTAAAGTAAGCTAAAGAAGAGAAAGTGTTACTAAAATCATAAGAAAGAGAAAACACACAATACTGTAAAAAATCTGTGTGTGAATGGACCTGTAAAACCCATGTTATGTCAGTATCTACTGTATTTTGGTTTACCCAAAAATGTTTTCTCCTAGAAATCTGTATAAAATTCCTAGAATTTTTTCCTATGATTAGAAAATTAAAATATAATCTAGTTAGAATGAATACTATTTAAAAAATGTAAACCTTGGATAAAAATCCAAGTATTGGACATTGTTTTAGAATACAGAAACACTTATGTTATCTTTTAATTCTGAAATAATTGATTATCTTTTCATGAATATCTCAAAAATACTGAAAATATGTATAGCAGAGAATATGAGAAAAACAAAGCATTCAGGATTTAATTCCTGTTTTACCATGTGTTTGCTGTAATATTTAGGATTAAGTAAAATAATACAAGTAAATGATTTGAACAATATATGATAGACAATAAAGTGCTCAGTGAATGTTGGTTATTCCAATTTTATTAATATTAGCATGAGCATCACTTATTTTACATATAACCACTGCGAAGAGCTCAGAAATATGACTGATTATGACCCTTATTATTTGGTTTGTTGGGACACCATGTTGCAGTGAATATATATACTATTGCACTTGGGGAAAATATTAATGGGATAATCACACTGACTTCTCATTCCTTTATAATTTTTGTTCTGAGGACTACAAATTGGTCAGTTTGTTTTGATAGCCTAGTTTCTCTTACACTAGAAAGACAGAATAAGATCCCTGTGCTAACTAAATATATTCTGTGGAGATTTCTTTGTAACAATGATTGTATACATTAGAATGTCTCTGTTACCTGAGACTGAGACGATAGGCACATTTTGGATTCCTTTTTTTGCTATTTATGAACAATGCCATTTGAAAGGGGAAAATGAGATTTAATGTCTCTTAAGCTTACTTAATACATTATAAAAAAACACATTTCATTTGTTTACTTCTGCAGTATGTATTGATAGAGTGTAATTTAAAAGCCATATGTAAATATAGCATGGTAAACTTGAGTTAAAATTATTGATGCTGTCTTTTTTATGTACTTTACCATCCAACATTGATCCAAAAAACATTTTCAATTAAAATTATTTGGTCGTTGCTCCCTCAAAAAACCATTGCTCAGTGACAGTGGATTTTATTTTCATGTGTTGGGTAGTTTAGTTTTGTGTCACATATTTTTCAGTTTTTATGAATTCTACTTTTGATTTAGAAATGCATTTTTTTTATTTGAAGGTGTCACAATATAATGAAAGTTGCTCAAGCCAAACTTGAAATGATAAAACCTGAAGAAGTAAACTTGGAGGAATATGAGGTAAAGTGCCTTTTGAGAGGTTGAGCTGTAAATTGAGGAATTCTATTGTTCACTGATCTACCTATTATTTCAACATAGTTGAGCGCATGAGCGAATAAGCATAGAAGAGGGTAAAGTAACCTGTCCAGAGTTTTCACAGCTAGCAGATTATAGCTTGGTTAACACAACCTGGATCGATCGATCGATCTATCTATCTTCCTCCCTCCCTCCCTCCCTCCCTCCCTCCCTCCCTCCCTCCCTCCCTTCCTTCCTTCCTTCCTTCCTTCCTTCCTTCCTTCTTAAATGTTATTATGGTCACTGAACCCATGCTGTATTTTCTTTGTTTGCCTAATCAGATATTTTAGGGAAGAAGTTAAAAACTTGACTTTAATTACTGTATGCCATATACATTTGTCATTATTGGACAGTGTTGTACATGTGAGAGAGAGCATGCATGCACACTCATATCATGCTTATGGTAATTTTTGTACACAAAATTCTTTCGTGTTAACTTTGGCCTTAAAATTAATGCTTTTTAAAAAATTTATCAGTTTAAACACCTAGTATTTCTTCAACTTTTTAATTTAGCTATATATTGTCTTTTTAAGTTTATAAATCTAGTAAATTTTAAGCTGATTTCATAGTGTCTTTTATTAATGTTTGGTCCCAAACTTAATTACTTTAGATTCCTTTAAACAATTATTGTAATTCATCACATTATCATATAAGAAAATGCACATTTTTTAAAAGATTTTATTTATTTATTTATTCATGAGAGAGGCAGAGATATAGGCAGAGGGAAAGGCAGGCTCCCCCAGGGAGCCTGATGCAGGACTCCATCCCAAGACCCTGGGATCATGACCTGAGCCAAAGGCAGACACTCAACCACTGAGTCACCCAGGTGCCCTAAGAATACTCATTTTAGATGGAAACCCTTAACCTGGAATACAATGTACAGTTACTTTAAGCTGCTAAAGAGTCTCTCAAAGAACAACAAAACTATCAAATATATAGAACTATGGACATTGAAAGCTTTCCTTTTGTCATCAACAAAAAGACAGGGATGTCTGCAACCACCACTTCTATTCAGAATTGTACAGGAAGTTCAAGTGGGCAGCAGCAAAGCAACAAAAATAAAATGTAAAAGATTGGAAAAGAAGAATCAAGGTTATCATTATTTGGGGACTTTATACCTAGAAATTACAAACAAAATTTACAGATAAATAATTGGAACTAGTAAGAGAGCTTTGCAACATGTAGAACTAATGTCAAGCACCAGTTTTTTTAGTCCTTTATCCCAGCAGCAGATAATGAAAAAGTGAAATTTTAAAAAAAGACACTATTTATAATCGCATCAAAGAGTGGGCAGTAACTAGAAAACAATTTAGCAAAAAAATGTACATGACTTAAGGAGACCTTAAAGAAAAACCTAAATAAATGGATATACATAGATATTTGGAAAACTTGGTATTTTAATGATGCCATTTTTTCCCCCAGAGTAGTTTACTGATTCTGTGCATTTCCTATCAAACTTCTAGCAAGTTGTTTGATGAAGGTTGATAAGCTGATTTCAGAAAGTTTATGAGGAATACCTGGTTGGCTCAGTCAGCAGAGAGTATAACTCTTGAACTCAAGGTCATGAGTTTGAGCCACATGTAGGGTGTAGATATTACTTAAGTAAAACCTAGAAAAATTTATGAAATGCGAACATCTCACTCTAGCTAGATGTTCTTGAAGAACAAGGTAGGAAGGCTTATTCTATTAGAAATCAAGAGATACCATTCTTAACCACTATGTTTTATAATAATAAAAGCATAAGGGTAGGTAATTTACAACAATAAAGCAGAATAAAAAATCTAAGAACATATGTGTAAATAAATGTACATATGATATATGCCAGAGATGACAAGTGAGTTGCTCACTCTGCTTTGTCTCCAAGATTCAAGTTACGTGGGACTTGATGTTTTAATTATGATTTGATTCTGCAGTCTCTCCCCGTGGTTGCTTCATCAGATTGAACACAGCATATTTTTGTTTTGAACACTTCTCATATTCTAACTGCAGAGCCATTAAATCTTACACATATTTACATGATATGTTTCTGGATTCTGTGTATCCTGCATATCTTTATCTCGCTCTGAGTCACGAGTCAGCAAACGTTGGCCCACAGACCAAGTCCAGCCCACTGCCAGTTTTTATAAATACAGTTTTATTGGAACTATTTGTTTACATATTGTGTAGGACTGTTTTCACACTACAGTTGCAGAGTTGAATAGTGACAACAGAGACTGCATGGCTTGCAAAGCCTAACACTTACTGTCTAGGTCTTTACAGAAAAAGTTCACTTACGACCTCTCAGGCAATTCTAATGACAAGAGTGGCAATTTGAATACTTTCCCACAAGAGCTAACTTTAATTATTTATTAAATCCTATATGAATTTAGTTACAGTTTTTCTTGAAGCAGTTTCTTTTTTTTATAATTTAACAAAAAATCCGGATAATGTTTTCTAGGTAGAGGGTGTCAGTTCTGAATTCTTGAGTCCTATTACATGCCCAATAATTGGATTTTTTGGAGGGAGGTGTGGTTGGAATATGACATGCTTTTTATTCTTTTCACCATACCTCATATGAAGAAACTATTCAGCTACCATATATAAAATAAAATTTAACATAAATTTGGCAAAGTTAAAAGGTTAAATAAATTTATGATAATTTTCTTTTAGTTTCTTAAAATTCTTCATCAAATAAGTCTTCAGTATTGATTCTGTTACAGTAGTAACTTCATTTACCTCTTACATCCAATCTGATGTACATCTATAATAATGTTTTAATAATATACCTTTATACAGAACGGTTTTTGAGAAACACAAAACATGGTAGATTATTTTGCCTTTATATTTGTTATCTTACAGTGAATCATTTAATTTCTTAATAATGTCTAATTTGTACATTTATTCTTAGACTAATAAAGTCTTGTGTATTAAAATTGAAAGTCTTGATTTAGGTCTAGTGCATCTTAATTTTGAATTCTTTGCTTCTATTAATCTGAATAGTTGTCAGAACAATGCATTACTTTATAAACAGTTTTCATTATGGTTTTAATATCCTCCTCTGCATTCTTTTAATATTTTCTTTTACCTACAGGAGTGGCATCAGGATTATAGGAAATTCAGGGAAACAACAATGTATCTCATAATTGGGCTCGAAAATTTTCAAAGAGAAAGGTAAGGCAGAGTGGCCAAATAGGAAAGGAAGAGCTTAATTTCTGTACATAATTCTATTTGGTTATGACCTCATCTATAGAAAATATTTTCTTCACAATATGTATTTTTAATAAACTTTTAATTTTATAAGTTTTAGATTTACAGAAAAATTGTGTAGTTAGTAAAGATAGTTCCTATACACTCCAAATATTTTCAGTTTTCAATTAAATCTGTAAGGTTGGCGTTAATCTTTGTTTTTATTGACTCTCAAATACTACAGTTGAAGTTTCGGATGGAATAGGATTAGGTTGAAGCCTACAAGTTTGCTGGTAGCCCAACACAGAGAATTCTTTGTATTCCTTAACATTTGCATTCAGTCTCCAGCCTTTTTCATGTTCTTTCTGAGTCTAATCTTGACTTCAGAGCAAAGATAGTCTTTTCAATCTGTCTCTTTGTCCGATCTTCCAGGTACTATAAACAGTATAGCTGTAGAAAATAGATCACTTGTCTTCTAAGCTTTGTGACTACAAACACATTTTAGATCATTTTTCACTTAAATTACATATTATTTTAAAGGAATCTCTACTTATTAAATTCTAATATTTATTTTTAAGTGTCAAAAAAGGATGGATACTGATTATTTACTTACACATTATAAACTAGTGAGTTTGTGTTTACATGTTATTCACGTATTTCTTAACTCATAATCTTTACCATGAATGTACTTGACTAGTGATTTTTTTTTAGAAAGTGCTGTATTTTTAATAGACTGTAATAGTGTATTCAAGTAAAAGCATTATTGAATCCCCTCTTTTCTTTCTTTCCTTCCTTTCCTTGTTTTGTATGAACTATAGGAAACCTCCACTGAGATGTTGATGCAATTTTGTTTTTAAATGACAACACGGGGTATTACTGGCCATCCTGGTTGCTACCAACTACATGTGACAATTTAAATTTAATTAAAAATTTTTAAACTAAAAATTCAGTTTCTTAGTCACACTAGCCACATTTTGAATGTTTAGTAGCCACCTGTGGCTAGTGGTTCCCCATATTGGCCAGCACAGATAGAATACTTCCATTGCTGCAGAAAGTTCTGTTGGACTGCATTCCTCTATTTGTGGGACCAAAATTTTAAAAGTTAACACAAAATTAAAAAATAATGTTAATACTTGGATGCAAATTATTAAAGTCCTAAAGTCCTAATGCTTGTGTAATTTATTTATTTATTTTTATTTTAACTTTGTTAACAGAGTGCAATATTGATTTTTGGAGTAGAATTCATACAACATCCAATGCTCATCAAAAATATATCACAAATAGTGTGTACTTTATAAGGTAATTCACTTTGGTCACTGAAATAGAAAAGTATTTTGATTAGTAGCTCCATTTTGAGTTACTTTATTTTGGTCAGAGTTTTATTTCTTTAATAGGAGTATTTAAATTCACTTTAGGATATCTAGGATTAATATTTCTGAGAAGGATAGTAATGTGACCTTATAATTGAACAGAGTATCTAAGATCAATAAGGCATTTTAATTTTATAGATAAAGAAACTATTTTTTCTTACACACGTCTCCAGAGAGATACAGTAATATTTTTTTCAGGGTCACACAATTAACTAGGGAGAGAAAAATTGAAATAGAGATCTGTATTCTTATAAAATTTAATAAAATCGGGTAAGTACAAGAAGTATTTATTTTTCTCAAAAAGAATTAAAAAGATGAAACTGTCACTTTCTTGCTCTCTGCATTCACTTCTATATTAGCTTTTCTTAATTAACATTTGTTAAAGAATTTGAGATATAACTTGGAAGTATTTAAATTTCATAATTTGCTTATTCTCAAATATATACTTATTCAGGAAGTGAAGATTCTGTAGCAAATGTTATTGAATCAGAAAGGTCAACTAGAAAACTAGTAATAATGACAAATATTTATGGCCTATTGTAAAAAGAAATGTTCATTTTACACTTTAAATATAGCAATTACCACAGCTAGCAGGTTAGAAAATATTGCCAAAGATTCTGTCCAACTTTTTTTTTTTTTAAGTAAAAACATAGCACTTTAAAGCCTTGAATGGAATACTGATTGATAGTCCATTGTCAAGTCTGTGAGTAGTGAAGTGAAATTATGTTTTTAGGAACCATAATTTTATAATACTGTAAATGAGGATAAAGAGAATCTACAAGAGCTGCATGGTCTTGTTTTATCTTAAAATAAGAATGTGGTACCTGAACAGCTGAGTCTTACTCTGATTTGTTTGAAGATATGTTTGTAGGCTCTTTAGAGGTTGTTGATAAACTATGGAAATTGTGTACTTCAGTAGAATATTGGAACAAGGTCATGGTTTCAGAGCTATTCTTAGAGAGGTAACTCAGGTCTTGAAGGCCAGATATGAATGTCATCCAAGGAGACTTTTGAGTAGGAAACTTAATAGCTATAAAAAAAAAAAAAAGGTAGATGTGCCAGCAGACTACCTTAATTTAGTGGTGTAAAACAACATTTGATACTATTATCACTCCCTTCTTTTTTTTCTTTCATAAATAAAACAAAGTCTTTAGCTGAGCTTATTTTTGTATTATTTCAAGATAAAATTCCATATTCATAGGTTTTCTCAAAAACAAATTCCTTTTCAAAAGTATGAAGTAGCTTATTTTTTATGAAATAGTTTCAGGTGTGTAATTTGAGTTGTCATTAATTTCAATTCTACATTTAACATTTGAAGTATAGAATTGATTTATATTTGAGCCCATGAAATTAAATAATAAGCAGTAAAACTTAGTGTAACCTAGAGTTTTAAAAGTGTTTCTTTATAATATTTCACCTTTTAGGATGTTACATTTTCTGAGTTAATCCATAAGAGAAGGTATGTTATGATTAGAAAAACTGACACAAAGGTGATATACTATCATTCATAATTTAGTTCTCCAAATATATACCTGTATCTACTTCTTTAAGCATATGAAGAGAGGATAATTATTTTAGAGGCAAATAGAATGCTCAAACATTTCCACCCTCATCCCTTTTTAAAACATAGTTTGAAATTCATAACCTAGACTTACATTAATATATATTAATATTATATCAAATATGAGAGACCTAATTGCCAGCTTTTATGTAGGTATGCTCTTTTTTTTGTTGTATCTCACTAGGGTTTTCAGATTTAGCAGGATTCTTTTCCCCTTCTACTTTCCCTGGACTCCTTTAGATATTCTCCCCTCTACCGATTACATTTTTCTCTGTGATGAGAACTGTACCTACACATGGAAAAAACCTGAATGGTCACTGAATGAAACAGATGATGTTTGTTATAAAGAAACAGAGTAACTTGATCCTTCCTTCAAACAAAAATGACATTATGTTGTTAAAAAAGTAGATTCTCGGTTTCATATCAGTCTTAATTTTGACTCTAAATGGAAGACTTGAGGGAAATGATTACCAAAGAAGACTAGAACTATCTAAATTCAGTAATTATGGACTTTTTACTCCCAGTCTTTTCTTAATTCCTAGCTCCGTTTTTTGTTTTTGTTGTTTACTTTATGATATAACTACATACTGGTTTCATATGTGCCTGTTGCTAAAAAGATATTCTCAGACTTATAGGGCATTGGATAATATTTTTATTGTAATGTTCTGAATAATCAACACTTAAATGTGTACTTAAAATATTTTATAATTGTAGCTGACTTTTCTTATTTTTCCACAAAGATGAAATACTAATGCTATGTGTTCCTTTTAATTTTTAAGTTATATAGATTCCCTGCTGTTCCTTATCTGTGCCTATCAGAACAACAAAGAACTCTTGTCCAAAGGCCCAAACAGAGGACATGATGAAGAATTGATATCACATTATAGAAGAGAATGTTTACTAGTAAGTTGAATATACATAGATCCTGTTTACTTTATCATTTTGTCTTACATTGAACACATTTTCAGACTCATGTGTGATTGACAATAATTCTGATGGGGAAAGCATCATGATGATGTTTATAATCTGGGTTTAATCCCTTACAATGTGAGAATGCACTCAATGCACTCAATGTACTCTTATCCCTTCTTTATTAATTCTAAATATTGCAGGTGATAAACTAGAAATGTGCTTAAATTGAGATAAAAATACTTACATTTCTATATTTAGATTTCTTCATCATTCTGCCATTCCCTTTTATGGTGAGAGAAGAGGCGCTGCACAGGGCCTGAGGAATTATTATGATTATTCCAGAAAAAATAATAGATTTTTTTGAGTTTTTATAAATAGTATATTTGGTGTACATATTGTGAAAAGATTCATTGTAATACAGTATCCTTTTTTCTCACCTAGTCTTTGGTAGGTTTTTTCCCCTCAAATATTTTTACTATCCATGTGCAGAAATATTACTATTGTTATATAAACTTTAAAAAATCTTTTTAGTAGTTTTTTTTGCATCACATTACTTTCTAGATGTCTGGAGTACTTTCTCTCATTAGCTAATATGTATTAAATGACAAAGTCCATCTTTATATATTTTTCCAATTGAATTTCATCTTTAACTACTAACATTGCTCTTGAATACAAAATTATTCAAGAATGTATGATTTTTGAGCTTATATAAGTTACATGGTTCAAATATAAACAACTAACTAGGTATGCTGGTAAAATGTTTTCTTTCAGTAGAACTACATAGTATAAACTAATTGTAGTCTTTAGTATGTCTTTAAAATTTTCAAATGAGAATATTAGAAGTTTGTGATCTTACTATTTTTCTCTCAGCTGCTTTTATTGCATTTGAGTGTATTTTAAAACTTGAATTGTTAGTGGTTTGTATCCATGGAGGATAGTTCTTAAATTTGGCCAGTTTCAAAAAGTTTTTAGTCAACACCTGAGAAGGAAGACTGGAATATATTTTAGCTTAAAAAAATACAAGATATTATATATTTATATATGGAATGAATTAAAGCAATTTTTAATGTAAAAATATTAAAGCCTTGGGATATGGAAATATTTTGGTAAAGCTATTTTAAGCATAAATACAGCCAAAACTTGGTTACTTCAAAACATTTAAAAAAATGATAGAATGTTTCTCATTAGTTTATAATAGTAAACCAGCCATATCTAGTTTGGTGTTTTACACAGGGATTTAAATGACACCTCGTGAGGATTATGTCAGGGTTCCTTTTGGGTTTTTTTGTATTGAATATTTACTGAGTGTCAGATTTGAGGGATACAAAGACAAGACCTGTTTATATCCTGCCCTCTGAGAACTCCGTCTGTACAGAAATGACTTTTATATTCCAGAATAAATGTCAATATGAGAAACACGCAAAATCATATGCCTGCAAGTTGTCAAGGAAAACTGTAAGAGATACAAACAACACTGATCTGGATCTTGATGGATAAATAGGAATTTTATGCCTTGTAGAGAAGACAGAAGAACAGTCTAGCCCAGAGGGACAGTATATGAAAAGGCATGGGAAGTATACAACAGAAAATGAAGATAGATCCATTGTGGCTAGGTTATGAGGAACAGGGTTAGGTGGAAATGATGAAGCTAACGGTACTTGTTGATGTCAGCCTATGTAGAAGCTTATGCAGCATTCTAATGAGTTTGGACCTTTTTAAGTTTAAGTAGATTTGACATGTTCAGGTTTGTTTTAGAAAATAATTCTGGCTATAGCATATTAGAGGATGAACTAGAAAGAAGTAGAGATTGAAGTCCCTCGAAGGAGGAAGAAAGGTGAGAGCCTCAACCAAAGCAGAAGTACAGTGGGTACAAAGAAGAGGGCATAGAAGATGATGAAAGAAGTGCCATCAAGGGACTTGGTAACTACTAGATGAGTGGAAAGAAGGAAAAAGAATCATCAAAACTGCCTGACTTTGTAGTTTTGTGTTTGGCTTCTGGGACTCTAAAGAAGATGAATAAATTTGGCTTTGGGTGTTTGATATTTAAGTTGTTTCCAGACAAGTTAACATTAAATTTCAGAATGATAGTTAACTATTATGTCTTTGAATGTATATTGTAAAAATTATACTAGGTGCTTAATGGCTTATTTCATTTAATTCTCTTAACCACTGTATATGGAAGGTGATAATATTCCATTTTCCATATGAAGAAACTGAAGCTAAGAAATTATGTATTTGCTCAAGATTAGATAACTAACTGCTTAGTGACTGAGTTAGATTTTGATCATAAGCCTCTCTACAAAGTCAAGAGATGAATCCTTCAAGAATGACATAAACATAAAAATATAATTTTTTTATTTGAAATTCAGCTTAAAACTATGAATATTTCAAAAGCATATCTATCATGCTCTAAACATAAAATTTCAGACCTAAACCCTTCAATATTAAGCTCTTGTTATACCTGTAATTTCTTATCTGTTTCCTATGTCTGTATTTCTTATCTCATGAATTTCTGTCTTCTGCTATCAGCACACTTGGCCTGTACTCTAGTCTACCATGTGTTTTTGTAAATAAAGTTTTATTGAAACATAGTCCAGTCATTTGCATATTATATATGGCTGCATTAGTGCAGCAATGACAGAGTAGTTACAGCAGAAACCATATGGCCCTCAAAGCCTTAAGTATATCTTATTACCTTGTCCTTTACAGAAGTTTTCTAATCTCGATGGCAAATTGTAAGCTCCGTGAGGGTTTCCTGTACTAATCACTTGGGTTCCTCTGAAACTAGAACAGCCTCTGGCATATAGTATGTATTCAGTAAGAATTTTTTGAAGGAATAATGAATTGATTGATTTTTTATTTTATATTCAAGAAATACAACAATATTTATTCACTTGACATTTCCAAAAAGATGATAAAATGTTCTTCAAAGTTAATATGGAATCTGAATTTTTTTTTTTTTAATTTTTAAAATTACTTTGATGTCTTACCAAATTTTAGAATAGGGGAAATTTACCTCTGGAGAATAAAAATGGCCCTTGTAGTGATGATTACAGTAATATAAGCTGAATATGAACTTTAAAAATATAACTATTTTCACCACTTCTTTTTGCTTTTGTTTTTGTTATTATTATATGTACAGCTTTTTCTAAGAGACTTCATGCTCGAATAGATTGAGATTGTTTTTCCTGATTGCTATTTGTTCTAAAATTGTTTGTAAACATACTTATTATGTCATCTTCAATATTAACACAAGTGTTTTTATTTAATTAAAAAAACCCAAACTCTTTCTTTTCCTCATTGCATTAAGAAATTAAATGAGCAAGCGGCAGAATTGTTTGAATCTGGAGAGGATCGAGAAGTAAACAATGGTCTGATTATCATGAACGAGTTTATTGTCCCATTTTTGCCCTTGTTATTGGTGGATGAAATGGAAGAGAAAGATATTCTTGCTGTGGAAGACATGAGAAATCGATGGTGTTCCTATCTTGGACAAGAAATGGAATGTAAGTTTAACCTGTGCTAGTGGGCACCTCAGTTGTTGGGATTAAGTGTAGTTAGAATTAGATTATTATTTATTCTTATCATTTTTTATATTCTGTAATATTTTACATTCACATCATTACTTTTTTTTTCCTGTTTACAAACCAAGTTGTGCACATTGCCTTGCCATTTATATTCTACCTCTCTCCACCAAATGGTGATTATTTTGCATATTTTGAAATGAAACATCAATTGACCACTTTAATAAATCATGTTAAAGATAATTTCTTTCCCTCTCTATCTTTAGCTACATCTAATTGTTTGTATTTACAGCAAACCTCCAAGAGAAGCTGACAGATTTTCTGCCAAAACTGCTCGATTGTTCTACTGAGATTAAAGGTTTTCACGAACCACCGAAGTTACCTTCATATTCCACACATGAACTGTGTGAGCGGTTTGCCCGAATCATGTTGTCCCTCAGTCGAACTCCTGCTGATGGAAGATAAACTGCACACACTTTCCCTAAACACACTGTATAAACTTTTTTTAGTTCTTAACCCTTGCCTTCCTGTCACAGGGTTTGCTTGTTGCTGCTATAGTTTTTAACTTTTTTTTTATTTTAATAACTGCAAAACACAAAATGACTATACAGACTCTAGCCGGACTACAAACAATAAAGCTGAGAATCGCATGGCGCTCAGACTTTGTTTTAACCAGGACTGATGTATAATTACAAATCTGATTGATTTCATTATGGCAAAACCATGCTTTTGCCACCTTTCTGTTACAGTATTACTTTGCTTTTTTCTTTTATCTACAGCTTTCCATTCAGTCTGGATCCTTCCATGACTGCAGCCATTTAAGTGTTCAGCACTGTGTACGATACATAATACTTGGTAGCTTGTAAATGAAATTAAAGAATAAAGTTTTATTTATGGCTACCTATGTGTTTGTTAGCAGGTATATTGTATATTAGTGTATTATTTTAGTTATATATAAATGAATTTTGTCTGGGGATTGTGTAAGATTGGATGGACAGATGACTAGATTATTACAAACTTTTAATTTTTCTCTGTTAGCATATTGGAAATTTACTAAATATTTGACACTTAAATGTATCTATATTTTTGACTAAGTTGTTAAACTTAGTGGCACCTAAACCTGTTTTGAATTCAAATCAGGTTTTCACTGAAGTAAGCGGCTGATATTTAAGTCAACCACACTGAAACTTTTAACTTTTTCTTAGATTAACCTTTTATCTTTTTATGTATTTACAAATAATATAGCAAGGTGATTATTTCAAGAGATACCAGAAAAAAGTACTTGAATAAGGGCTATTTAATAGTGAAACTTATAAGAAATCTGTATATGTATATACACACACAGACACACACACATACACACATATACACATTCTTCATAATGGAGGACAATGTTTTACATTATATAATCATTCTATTTTTGTAAATTGTATACCACTTTAATTGAAAATGTTCTCTACTAATCAACGCTGTGAAATGAAGTTGATATTGTTAAACTAGAAGTTATGAGTACCTTACCTGCTTTTATTTTCCTCCTTTTCAAAAAGAAAAAGCTGTAGAATGTTTTGTAGATGGAACTGCTGTTTAAGATTAATGAAGTAATATTGTGAATGAAAATCAATGCTTTAAAGGTAATCATGTTACCAATAACCTATTTTTGACTTTATAAAAATTTCTTTATAAATGATACTTTGTTAGCATAGTAAAATATATCATTATACTATGTGTATGTTTGTTATAGCGCCGCCAAAACTTGAACTCTTTATAAGTGCCTCTCATAAAAGATCTTGGACAGAGGAGGAAGAAGAAAATATTAAGCAATTATGTAACGTTCCTTAAGGTATGAATGCACTAGAGGTATTAATGACAAGGAATTGGTACTAATTTTATCTTAAGGTTAGATTTTGCACATTGTAGCTACCAAAATGTGTTTTGGTTTAGATTTTAAATTCTCTACTAAGCAGAATTAGTATCCTACATTGGTTTTCAGATCCTGTCCAAAGTTTTAAAACTCCATATGTATCAGCAAAGTATTTGTAAAGTATCTTCAGTATTCTGTGATATTCTACAATAATGGTAAAATTGTCTGTGTTTCTGTGTATAATTGACCCACTGAGACACAAAGTGCTCAAACACCATGTGGAAATTACTCCCTTCACAAGGCATATCCAGGGAAAATCGTATGTGGTTCTTATGCTGAAGGTAAGTATTATTATTGTTTTTACTTTCTACTTAAAAAGCCAGCTTATTCATTCCTGTTAATCACCCTGAAGTACTCATTTTTTAAAAGTGACCTTTTTCAAGACCTGGGGAAACAACTTGCTTTTGTATCAATATGTTTCAATCCGGTCTAAACTGGACCAGGGCAGTAGATAAAACTGTCAGCATTTTATGCACCTGAAATTGATGCTGTTTAATTTCCATTTACCTCTGATCCCTTATTGGAAGCTTTTCAGTATTTCCTTCAGTTGTGATGTCAAGGAAGTAACTAAAAAAATCATTTTCTTAGTTTTAGATTTATTGACACTAAGGTGGATTTTCTCCTCCTATACCTAATTCTCTAGAGTTCAGTATCTTTGTTTATGATTCAGAGTTGTTGACTTCTGCTTCTGAATCCTACTGCATCCCCAAAAGTACAGTCACTCAGATGCTTATGAGCAGTGAGTAGGGATACCCTTGTGTAATCATTTTTTGTTGTTTTTTAAAATTTATTGTACGTCATTAAGCAGATTCTATATCATTTGTTGTGCCCATGATAACTTTATCCAAAGTATGTATATTTATCTCAGGGCTGCCATGACAAAGTACTACAGGCTAAGTGGGTGGGTTATCGAACAAATTTATTTATTTTCTCAGAGAAAATAAATTTTACACCAGTCATACTGGATGAGGACCCCACCCTTATGACCTCATTCGGCCTTTAAAAGCTCTGTCTCCACATACGGTTACCTTGGGTGGAGTGGTTTCAACGTAGGATTTTGGCGGTGGGTGACACAATTCAGTCCATAGTGTGTGACAGTGTTTATGTCCTCCTTTCCAAACACAAAAGTATGATAGCTTCTTCCCTTTAGCCTCAAGATTACAATGCAAGTATCCATGGTTCTGCTGTTATATCTGCTTTATTGTTTTTACTTTCACTGTTTTCTGAAAACCATGTTAAAGCTATAGCAAACCAAGTTAGGAATTGCTCACAATGCATTATCTAATCAGTATCAGTTCAGTGTATTTTCATTGAACAGATCTTTGTTGAGTTAATGAAATACTCATGTTGACTGCCCATGTTTATGTGGGTTTCTTTTTCTTTTTTTTTTTTTATGTGGGTTTCCATCAGTTTCACTTAACTTTGTACTGTTTCTACTTTGCTAATGTTTTTATTCTTACCTGCTCCTCTTCCCTTTTCCATCGCCCTTTCCACCCTCAGCCCAGAGGTAACTACTGTTAACCATTGTGGCCATGTTTGGGTAATTTTATGCAGTGTATACACAAAAGTATTGGGTTTTGGGGAGGGAGCAGAAAAAGAAAGGATCATCTATTCTATGCATCATTTCTCCTCCTCACTTCTAGTCTTTCTGGCCTTGAGTTCCTTCTTTTTCTAATAAGCTTTAATAAAAGTGACAGTAATTAAATAATAAATACTATGACACTAATAAAAATATGAGTCATGATTGAGGGGACTATATATACAGCTACACACGTGCATTCACATTGGAATTTCAAATATCCTTATTCATTCTATGTATAGTTTTTCTCAATGGCTATTTCAAACCACTACCATTCTCAACCTCCTAGTCCATGCCAGCTCCAATAAAACAGGATGATTTTTCCTTTGCCTTACCAAGAAAATGGAGCCGTTGGATATGATACCCTTCAACTTTTAACTTCCATACCTATGCATTTACAGTTAATTATTAGTTAACCAAGATCTAATAAGAGGTGGATATTATTGATAACCCAGTGTTAGGAGGAAAATATAAAATCAAATATGATGTAAAATGAACTTACACCTTTACTTAAAAGTACATCCATTATTTGGGGGACATATTTCCTCTTCTGTAGAATTCAAAAACTGTACTCTTTGCCTTATTCCAGCGCAAGCCAGTAAAGCATCAGTTTGTCCTTTAGCAAATGGTTCTCCCATTTTCAGTAATCTAGAGCTAGACTAATATTCTTAACCTTGGTTGTGCATCAAAAGCACATGAGGAGTGTTCTTTTAAAAAAAGTGTCTAGGTCCTATCTAACATGGATTCTTAAAAGACTTTTAAAGTGAGAACTAATATGAGAACATTTGGTAGGTGTTTCTCCAACTTTATTTTTTCTAAGAATCAACTCTGCCATTACCTTGAGAGACTAATAATGGAGTCTGACAAAAGCAGGATGGAAAAATTTGCTTTTTGCATTCTTGTATGTTCCATGAAAAGGCAAGTGATTTACATTTGCTGCTGCCCCCCTCAGCCATGGAACATGCCCATTTTAGTATGTGCTCCAGCCAAAGCTATGCTCAAATGCTGCCTGGGTCTGGATTCTGGGTCAGCTGTTTACTTGACCAGCTATGATTCTTCAACTCTTCTGTCTTTCCGTGTTTCTTCATCTAGAAAATGGGATTATAGTATAACCTACTTTATAGGACCTTAAAAGTTTAAATGGGTTTCTATATATAAAATTCTTAGAAAATATCTGCCACATAGTGTTCAATAATTGTCAGACTTTTTTTTTTTTTTACAAAAACTTGTCGCTATTGATTACTCCTGATTTTCAGAATCTGCCTTCCTGAGACAGGCTTCTTTGGACTACTCTCATTCCTTACCTGCATTCTGTATCATTTCTTTTTTATCCTACTCCTTAAAACATGAGTGTTGTCAGGGTTCTGTACTTGGCCCTCTAACTCTTCACCTTTCCTGGATAGTTGTGTCTACTAGTTTATCTTCTTGTACTGCCTACATGCTGATGATTCACAAGCCTGTGTCTCTAATTTCTAACCAAACCAACCTCGTGCATTTTAGATCCATATATGTTTCCAGTTGTCTGGTCAACATACAGACTTGGATATTTCACAGGTATTTCAAACTTTGCACATACACTGCATTCATCACCTCTTCCCAGACCTAATTATCTTATATTCCCTTGGTGAATGATATAATAATCCAGACATGGGGAATTATTCTTTTTGTTGTTAAAGTTTTTTTTTAATTTTTATTTATTTATGATAGTCACACACACAGAGAGAGAGAGAGGCAGAGACATAGGCAGAGGGAGAAGCAGGCTCCATGCACCGGGAGCCCGAAGTGGGATTCGATCCTGGGTCTCCAGGATCGCGCCCTGGGCCAAAGGCAGGCGCTAAACCGCTGCGCCACCCAGGGATCCCTTTGGGGAATTATTCTTAATTCTACTTTTATTTCCCCTTGATGACCAAGTGTCAACAGGTCAAAATTGTTAATACCTTGCTCATGCATTTCTTCACTACTATGCTGATGAGATCTCTCATCTCTTAATTTGGACAATTAGATTTGGTCATTAATGGCCCTCTGTCAGCTCTTTGTTTTAATTGAAATACAGTTGATATACACTGGCCTCTTTGTCATTGATCTTTCCCCTTATAGCCCATCTTCTATACTGTTGGCAGAACAATCTATCAAAGAGGTTTTATATGTTTGTCTTTGATTGCTGGGCTCCTTAGAGAGAGATACTATCCTGTTTTGTTTGTTTGTTTGTTTGTTTTTAGTATCCTGTTTTTGTAACCTTAGCATCTGTTAAATTAACTGGCAACTTAATTGAAGAGTAGTCTTACAGGTTCTCTGGTTTTCTAGCCAGCCATCTTTTTTTTTTTTTTTTTAAGATTTTATTTATTTATGCATGAAAGACACAGAGAGAGAGAGAGATAGAGAGAGAGGCAGAGACACAGGCAGAGGAAGAAGCAGGCTCCAGGCAGGGAGCCTGACGTGGGACTCGATCCCAAGACTCCAGGATCATGCCCTGGGCTGAAGGCAGACCCTAAACCGCTGAGCCACCCAGGGATTCCCTAGCCAGCTATCTTTGACCCTCATCGTTTGATATAACCACCAGCCGTATGTGACTCTTTAAATTTAAACCAAATAAAGTTAAAATTACTTAGTCATACTAGCCACACTTCAAATGCTCAATAGACTCATGAGACTACTGTGTTATATCCAACATATTGGATAACATGTTTTAGAACATTTCCATTACCACAAAGTACAGAGCTGCCGAAGACCCTCACTGATATTGACATCTTCCTTTATTGACAACACGAGAACATCGAACACCTTTAGAGTACTAACCTGAGCAAACCAGTCTTTAGTATTTGTCTTTTAAAATTTTTTTTATTTCATGTATCTATTCATGAGAGAATGGGGCAGGAACATAGGCAGAGGGAGAAGCAGGCTCCATGCAGGGAGCCTGATGTGGGACTCCATCCCAGGACTTCGGGATCACAACCTGAGTCAAAGGCAGATGCCCAACCGCAGAGCCACCCAGGTGTCCGGTATTTATGTCTTTTTATCTTGATCTTCCCATTAACCACTTTACTGCATCTGCTTTTTAAACTAGCCCTTCTCACAGCACGTCTCTGTCAGGAGAGCCCACAGGTATTTCAACAAACGAGATGTGGTAGAGGACAACCCAGAGATCTAACTGCAGGATGTAGCCACTATCCCTAGAAGTGAAGAAACAAAAGGGAAAGTTGGGGTAACCAGAACCTTGGAGCTCCCAAATAGGGGTCGCTGTGGACTTGATGCATAAACCTCCAAGATGGTTCACCACCTATCTGGTCTTGCTATTCTAAGGGATGTAGTGAAGATAGTTCTAGATGTTCTGAAAGTAGTTGAAGACTGGAATCAGCTGGCATTATTAAGTCAACACTGGTAAGATTGGCAAGCAAAGACAGAAGTCAAAGACGAAGTAAATCTTGCTTTCCTTTCCCTTTTTTTGTTTTTCTTTTTGTTTTCCTTTTCCTACCTTCCACTTCCCTCTAGTACTTACTGGCAGAACCTAAATGGAATGTAGCAGTCAAGGGGTCAGGAAAATGCAATTTTTGGAGTCCCAACCCCAGCATCACAGAGCAAAGGATAGAAGGGTGGAATTGGAGCTGAGAGACAATAGGTAAAGAACACTTTAGTTTCCTTATGAAAATTCCTTTCTGTCCAAAGATGTTCATCCCTAAAATTCCAAATATTCAGGAATGTATATGTAGACTGTCTCTGGGACCTCAAGGGTAAATGTACTAGTTCTAATTGGAATCATGTTGCTCTTTCTATCAAATGAAACCTTTTAATGATCCATTTGTACTTTTTAAAATCAGTAGCAGAAGGAATTCACTCCCAGACATTCATTCACATATATATTTTTATTTTTCTTCTTCATTTTTTTCTTTTTTCTTTTTTTTTTTTTTTGCATGCCTGCCACATACATAATCTACCAGGTGTACATACATAAGATTTTGTAAAACAAGAGTAATAACCCACGCAAGTCCATCTACCTGAAATTAGACACTTTGACATTTTAATGATAATCCTTCTGTACATCTAAAACATATGTCTAAAATTTTGGCTAAATTGTCAAATGGACCTTCACCAAAGCTATCTGATTATACTGCCACCACTAGAGCATGAGAGTCTATTTCTACAGGTTCAACATTGAATATTATCAGTTTTTAATTTTTTTTGTTTTCAGTGACAGTTTATTGTATTATTTTTATTTTTGGTGAAGGTGAAAATTTTTAATATGTTAATAGATATTTGTATTTATTGTGTGTAATTAACTGCTTATACTCTGCACTTTTGTGGGGGCCTGCATGTCCAAATTTACAGTAGCTTATATTAGGAATCATTAATTCTTTGTTATGAACATTGCAAAAATTTTCCTTCTGTCATTTATTTTAAGCTTGCTTATAATATTGTTTTATGACTTTTATTTTATGTAATCAAATCTGTTGACCTGCTTTATAATTTCTGCCTGATATTCTGTCTACAAAGAATTTTCCCTGTCCAAAATTATAAAAATCCTCATCCATGTTTTCTTCTGATATTTTTATGATTTATTTTTTATGTCAGTTCCTACTGCAGTTGGAAATTATATTAATTTAAGGAGTGAGGTAAAGATTAATAAATTTCTGCCAAGAATATCTAGTTGTCTAATACCATTTATAAAATAATTCCTCTTTTACTGATATAAAATGTAAACTCCACTAGATAATAAATTTTTATATTTAACATTTATAGAGTTCCATTTATGTTTTTGTCTATTCAGCTGTCATTACTAATTTAATCACTGTTGTTTTAACATTGATTTAAAATATTTTATAACTAATAAACATTTTCCTATCTAATGCATCAGCTGTTGCTCCCTGGCACATACACCTTTAATACTAATTTTTTTTCCAGAATTTTCTATACTCTTATAATCTTTAGATTTATTTAATCTTACTTCAAATAAAAGTTTTATTGGCATTTTGATTGTAATTATTTTGGCCTACATAGATTTGCATATTGAGAAATCATGGTTTCTTCACAATATTAACTCTTCCTACCCCAAAGAATATTGTCTGTCCTTTTATTAGGCTCATAGTTTCTTTACTTGGAGTTTTAAAATTATTTTCATTTGTCTTTAATTCTAGGTATCTGAATGTGTTTTAATGTTTTTTTATGGTGTTTGTGAATGAACCTCTCTTTCCAACTTTGAGTTTTCTAATTGAATACTATTGGAATGGAATGAATTGTAGCTCTCAGCCTTTTTGGTTTCAGGACGTCTTCACACTCGAAAATTATTGAGGACCGAACAGAGCTATTGTTTGGACAAGTTATATCTATTGCTATTTACCATATTAGAAATTGAAATGGAAAAAAAATTTATGATATTCTAAAATGATAAAATAGCAACATAACTCAGTTGTTAACAAAAATAATATATCTTCTAGAACTACCTTTGAACCCAGCAATTGCACTACTAGGTATTTATAAAAGGATAGTGATTTCAAGGGACACCTGCACCCAATGTTTATAGCAGCAATGTCCACAATAGCCAAAATATGGAAAGAGCTCAAATGTCCATCAACAGATGAATGGATAAAGAAGATGTGATATATACACACACACACAATGTGGCGTATATATATATATATATATATATATATATGCTCATATACAATGGAATGTTACTTAGCCATGACAAATGAAATCTTCCCATTTGCAATAATGTGGTTGGAACTAGAGGGTATTATGCTAAGCAAAACAGGGTCAATCAGAAAGATGATACGATTTCACATATATATGGAATTTAAGAAAACAGATGAACATAAGGGAAGGGAGGGAAAATAAAAATATTAAAAATAATGTATTTTAAGTGAAAAATAGCTAGATTTTTATCTAGTCTGCCTTTTGGAGGCTAGTGTGCTTATATCATAAAACTGAGTCTTGAAGTACTAATGATAATAGCCCCCATCCCTGGTAATAATTACAAAAATTATGGTGTGCTAACACTTCCATACACCACATAGAATTAAAATTCAGAGGAAGGGAGGGAAAAATAAAACAAAACCTAAGCAGTGAGGAAGACAATAAGACTCTTAACCATAGGAAACAAACAGGGTTGCTGGAGGAGAAGGGTGGTGGGATGGGGTAACTGAGTGATGGGCATTTAAGGAGGGCATGTGATGTGATGAGCACTGGTTATTATATACAGCTAATCACTGAGCTCTACCTCTGAAATTAATAATACACTATGTTAATTGAATTTAAAATAAATTTATTGTGTCAGATTTAAAAAGTTCAGACTAGCAAACACTAAAAAGATTGAGTTTAAAAATAGGAATCATTTTCAAAGCAGTCATTCCATTTCTTTGAAAAACAAAAATTGTCTAAGTTTAACAGTTTGGAACTTTAGTATGCCTTTAGTAGTACTGGGAATTCCACAGTAAGACAACTACTCTTTACTTGGGTTGCACTTCCTTTGCCCCATATTTTGAAAATGTCTCCAAGAAAAAAGCTTATCTACTGCCCTCAATTACTGCAACACTGTACTGTCCATCATCCAAACACTGAAATGAGTTGCTTCAAATATTTCTATCCAGTTATGGTTATTTTTCACGGGAAATTTATTCTGTTATCAGCTATTCCATGATGGCTAAATCACAGAAGTCTATAATCTTTTAGAATATAGTATAGAGAAGAATATTGTTAAGATCCTGGCATAACAAGGGATTTCTTAATAGAAAAAATTACACATGAAGGAAATTTTTGATAAATTCAATCACATTAAATTAAAAATTCTATCCATCAGGAGATTCCCTAACATGAATAAAAAGACAAGACAATGTAGTAGGGGTAGATAGTTGCAATGTAGAAGAGGACAGTGGAGTAATAAAATGTTGTAAAGAGTAGGTTTATGGCTTGGGTAAGATAAATAGAGTTTTGGAAACGTTCCCAGATGTTTTTCATTTAAAAATCAACAAAAATGGCTAAGAAAAACCAATAGACAGTGTTTTTTGACAAACTAAGTGACAAGACATTCTCATAAAATACAAAGTACAAGTAGATGGAACAAAACTATGGGGAACCACAATATTTTGGCAAGGCTTGGCAGATTTTGCAGATGTGAGTAGATAGCAAGTTAAAAGGGAAAATCTGTGTGTCCTAAGACCTCCAGAAAACAAATTACCAATAAATATACATAAAGTGAGAAGATTTCAATCTGGAATCTTCTCCAGGTAGATCTGAGAACAACTGGCGAGACAGAAGGCTCCACTGGCTTCAATACATGGATGAGTACAAAAGGACATGAGAACAAAGGTGTTGCAAGAAATCAGAGGGGGCTGAGGCAGTCTAACAAAAAGTCAAAAATAAAACTATTTCAGAAGGACAGAAGTTGCTGGGAATAGAATCCAGTTAAGATGGACCTAACCCAAAACTATTAATTATCTGACGCGTAAATTCCTACTCTTCCTGATGCACCATAACAGCATTCCTGTGTCCCTAGGAATTAGTGAAGATACAGTGTCTATTATTAATCTGAAGTGCTCACTTAGATCCCTTCTCCCAATGCACAAGTACCTTGGTAAATGGACAGCAGTCTCTTTAGGGAAAGGTTATGATTTAGAATATTTATACTTCCACCACATTATTGGGAGCTTTCTTCAGCTTCTTAGCCTCCCCTTCATTCAGGTGGCCCTGGGGCTACAAACTCTCGCATTTTTGGAATTGGCCAAGGGCCCATGACTCTTCATTTTGGTCATTCAAGTTGAACTCCCATTTATCAGATTAACAATCTTTTCTTCTTTAATTGGCTACTTAGCTATTTCAGTCCTGGGATACCATAGCAATTAGATGTTGCCAAAGATCACATCTTCCAGTTACTTTGACTTTGGCTATGGTGCCATTAATGTAACCATGCCCACCTTATCTCCGCTACTTCAGTGATGCTACTACATGCCCCTTACCTCTCTGTGATCATATTATTCCCATTGAATTCTGGGAACCTGTTCGAGAATAGCATTTCCCATTGTCATTTCTGATGCACAGAGAATAGCCACAAGAGTTCTTCAAGAATGTTGGTGATGACTTCATTAATATGTTTCCCAAGGATTTGATAAAGGGAGTATTTTCTGGACTCTTCAGTAGACATAGTAGGTGAATGAGCATGTCTTACATAGTAAATCTATTCCAGAATTGCAATCTCCCTAAACTTTTGGAAACTCCTTATATGGTATACCAAGCAAGTTCTGGCATATCAACATTGTTCAGTGTTGGCCACATGTGAGTCCAAGTTTCAGATAATGAAACAAAACTTTTATAGCTGCTCCTAGCCTTCATAGCCAACAATTGAATACAAAGTCTCTGCTTAGTGCTTCATATAAATAGATTCAAGCCAATCCAACAGTATATTCCTTTACCCTGACCAAATATCCATTTTCACACATAGTTCTTAGGTTTATCTCAATATAAATTGATAAAATTTTGCATTACTTTGATGTGTGTGATGTCTCTTTCCTCTTAGGTCACACTTCACAGTTGAACCCTGGCACCTACTTGAGTCTGAATGTAGACCTACAAGCAATAAGAGGTGGTAAGTGAGGAAATGTTGAAAAAGATCAGCAGTTCCCTACAAGGCAGTGACCTCAGGTGAGGCCATTACAGCTACTCCAAGCAAGGGGTATCTAGCTTCTGACAGGGGAGGGAGGCTGCTCTTAGTTAGCAAAACTTAAAGGTTCAAGGTCCTGAGCTTCTTTGGAAACTGCCCATGTGTCCCTGTTCCAATTTTCAGGGTCCCACTCTTTCCTAGTTGATGACCTAATTTTAACATAAGACATCTTGTTGTTCTGTGAATTCAATTTGCTTTTTAATTCAACCATCCACAGAATTAAACTGCAGATATGGTTTTAAAAACATCCTGGAAGTTCCAGGAGACAAGGGTTTCATGTAGGGTAGTTGCTTTCTTGTCCTTTATGCAGACTTTGAGATGGGAATGTAAGGTTCACCAACCTCATCATTTTCTTTCTTCAGATTCTTAGTGCACTTTAAAGTAACCAATCTTTTTCTACACCTATTTCACTAAAATATGGCAGGAGCTACTTAGTTATAGGCCAACCTTGCCTTCTAGGGTATTTAATCATAGGTGATTTCAAGTAATAATTTCAGTCACAATTTTGCCATTGCAATCAATGGACTAATAGTGCCTCCTTCATACTAGTGCCTTTACAATAAGCAACATTAATTACCTTTAATCAGATTGGATGGAGGCGGGGCAAGGTGGCGGGAGAGTAGGGTCCCCAAGTCACCTGTTCCCACCAACTTACCTAGATAACTTTCAAATCATCCTTGAAAACCTACGAATTCAGTCTGAGATTTAAAGAGAGAACAGCTGGAATGCTACAGTGAGAAGAGTTCATGCTTCTATCAAGGTGGGAAGACAGAACAAATAAATAAATAAAAAGGCATCCCAGGGGGAGGGGCCCCGCAAGGAGCCGGGCAAGGCCAGGGCGAGTGCCTCCAGGACAGGAGAGCCCCGTCCCAGAGAAGCAGGAGCTTCACCAATCTTCCTAGAAAGAAAGGCCTCGCAGGGAGTTGGAGCAGGACCCCAGGAGGGCGGGATGCCCTCGGGCTCCCAGGGGCACTAACAGACACCTGCGCCCTGGGGAGAGCGGCCACACCCCACGACCGAGCTCCCTAAAGGGCAGCAGCGTGCACGGCGGGGCTCGGGAGCAGCTCGGAGGTGGCTCTGCAGAGGGGGCTGCGCGGCTGAGAACACGATTCCAGAGGCACGGGCCCCGGAGCCCAGGACACCCAGTGGACACAGCCCAGGATCTTCGTTCCCTCCTGGGACAGGCGGAGGCCAGGAGGACACAGGACAGCGAGGATGCTCCTGCCACCGGGCGCCCCAGCTGTGCAGAACGGCGCCTAGCCCCAGAGCATCCAGGCCCCTGCAGACTGGGAGCTGCTATAGTTACTGCGGGAGCTGACTCCAGGGCTGGAGGGCTGGCCGCCGCCAGTGGTGGTGTTCCTCCTGGTGTCACCTTGTACCTGGGACTGAGCAGGGGCCTCACAGGATAAAAGGCTCCCACTGAGCCGTGCACCTGGCAAGGGGCAGGGCAGCTCCCCCAGGTGCACACACCTGAGAATCAGCACAGCAGGCCCCTCCCCCAGAAGACCAGTTGGAAGGACAGGGGAAAAGCAAGTTATTGACCAAACAGCACTGGGAAGTTTCAGGGGAAGTCGAGGAATTTACAGTATATAGAATCAGAGGATACTCCCCCTTGTTTTTTTGTTTTCGGTTTGTCCCCCTCCCCACCCCTTTTTTTCCCCTTTTTCTCTTTTTCTCCTTTTTCCAGTACGACTTGTTTTTGGCCACTTTGCACTCTGCACTGAGCAAAATGACTAGAAGGAAAAACTCACCACAAAACAAAGAATCAGAAACAGTCCTCTCTCCTACAGAGTTACAAAATTTGGATTACAATTCAATGTCAGAAAGCCAATTCAGAAGCAGAATTATAAAGCTACTTGTGGCTCTGGAAAAAAGCATAAAGGATTCAAGAGACTTCATGACTGCAGAATTTGGATCTAATCAGGCCGAAATTAAAAATCAATTAAATGAGATGCAATCCAAACTGGAGGTCCTAATGACGAGGGTTAACAAGGTAGAAGAACGAGTGAGTGACATAGAAGACAAGTTGATGGCAAGGAAGGAAACTGAGGAAAAAGGAGAAAAACAAAAGATCATGAGGATAGGTTAATGGAAATAAATGACAGCTTCAGAAGGAAAAATCTATGTTTAATTGGGGTTCCCGAGGGTGTGGAAAGGGACAGAGGTCCAGAAACCATATTTGAACAAATCATAGCTGAGAATTTCCCTAACTTGGGAAGGGAAACAGGCATTCAGATCCAGGAGATAGAGAGATCCCCCTCCCCCCCAAAATCAATAAAAACCGCTCAACACCTGGACATTTAATAGTGAAACTTGCAAATTCCAAAGATAAAGATCCTTAAAGCAACTAGAGACAAGAAATCCCTAACCTTTATGGGGAGAAGTATTAGGATAACAGAAGACCTCTCCACAAGGACCTGGCAGGCCAGAAAGGTCTGGCAGGATATATTCAGGGTCCTACATGAGAAGAACATGCAGCCAAGAATACTTTATCGAGCAAGTCTCTCATTCAGAATAGAAGGAGAGATAAAGAGCTTCCAAGATAGGCAGAAACCACAAATGTTGGAGAGGATGTGGAGAAAGGGCAACCCTTTCAGCTCTGCAAGAAATATTAAGGGGGACCCTTAAAAGAAAGAGGAAGTCCAAGGAAACAATCCACAAAAACAGGGACTGAATAGGCATTGCGATGACACTAAATTCATATCTTTCAATAGTAACTCTGAACGTGAATGGGCTTAATGACCCCATCAAAAGGCGCAGGGTTTCAGACTGGATAAAAAAGCAGGACCCATCTATTTGTCGTCTACAAGAGACTCATTTTAGACAGAAGGACACCTACAGCCTGAAAATAAAAGGTTGGAGAACCATTTACCATTCAAATGGTCCTCAAAAGAAAGTAGGGGTAGCCATCCTTATATTAGATAAAGTTTATCCCAAAGACTGTAGTAAGAGATGATCATAAAGGATATATCCAACAAGAGGACCTAACAATCATCAATATTTATGCCCCGAATGTGGAAGCTACCAAGTATATCAATCAATTAATAACCAAAATTAAAACATACTTAGATAATAATATACTTATACTTGGTGACTTGAATATAGCGCTTTCTACAATTGACAGGTCTTCTAAGCACAACATCTCCAAAGAAACAAGAGCTTTAAATGATACACTGGACCAGATGGATTTCGCAGATATTTACACAACTTTACATCCAAACGCAACTGAGTACACATTCTTCTCAAGTGCACATGGAACTTTCTCCAGAATAGACCACATACTGGGTCACAAATCAGGTCTTAACTGATACCAAAAGATTGGGATCATACCCTTCATATTTTCAGACCATAATGCTTTGAAATTAGAACTAAATCACAAGAAGTTTGGAAGGATTTTAAACACGTGGAGGTTAAGGACCATCCTGCTAAAAGACGAAAGG